>NW_018408858.1:498412-814099 GCF_002113885.1 Mizuhopecten yessoensis | reverse complement strand
TAATGAGTTGGTCAGTTGTTGGTATTAATAGATTTTTCTACCTATACATCTTGATCCATTATTAGACACGATCCCTGTATTTAGTACTAGATGGTTTCCATAGTTTGTATTTAGATGTAGCTCTATCTTTAGTTTATCTTGTCTCTAGTTATATTTAGTGTATGATGTCATTGGCTAAGTTTAGTATGAGTTTGAGTATATTTAGAATATGATGTCAGTTCTTAAAATAGTTGTGCCTATATAAAGGGTTGTTAGGGAGTTCAACGGGGAGGTTTTTGAGTAGATTGAGAAGAGAGAGAATCCTATGGAGAGGATGAGTAATGACTCGGAGAGTATTCGGTAGACTTGCGAGGAGTCTAGTGGAGTATTTTGTAGTGTATAGAGTATTAGTTAGTGGATTTAGTTGAATTAGTGTAAACCTCAGTTGTTATTTAGTTATATTACTTTGGAGTGAAATTTCCGGACATATAGTAAGTTGATCTTAACTATATGTATTAGAAGGAATATCAGTCTTCTTCATTTGATCTTAAATTGGACTATTTCTAAGTGTGTCAACTTTATTTGGATTACACATTGTCCTCCTGGAGTACATTTTAGGTAACTTTATTCACTTGAACTTTTGGCAGATACATTAATTAAATTCCTGTTAATAAAACTTTAGTTAACCTTATCAAAACTTGTGTGTTGTGATTTTATCTCTAGCATTTGTCAGAACGACTGGACTTTCATTTAACATAGAGGAATTAACAACTATATTAATAGCGAGATGGTGTCAGAAATGGAAACGTAACATATATTTAGGATGTTTTTGATAAAGTACTAAATATAAGTTTGGAGCTGTCCAACTTCTTTTTTTACTGAAATATAAAGGCGTTTTTGGGCGTAATTCTGAATCAAGTACAGCATAACACATTTGTTTTTGATAGGATTTAATATGATAATTGATACACGCATGCATATACTGCATCTAAGCCCATATCAGTAATATTACAATTTGCATACAAGTTTGTTACTTCCGCTAACGAAATTATGTCCAGCCAAGTGATTATATTCAAGTTCAAAATTGTTCCAAAAATTGTCCAGTCCAATTTCAAATTGCCTGATTCGAGTTGCTTATACGACCCCCTCAGGAAGACTGTTCCAAACGTCAACAGACCGAAGACCAAACGAGTTTTGTATTCGTCTGTTTATTTGTTCAAAATTACTTCACGCAATTATTTACCCAACAATCATATTCGTATTTACATGGTTAGTTTGTTTCGTTTTGAGTGTGTGTTTTTTTGGAATTCCAAGTATTTCCATGAAGTCGCCAATTTTCTGGTTATGGAGACGAGATCAAGCCGACAATTTACTTGGGCCCAGCCGTATAAAAAAATAACACAAATCGTATTTTCAAAAATGTAAAATTTAATTAAAACTAAAACAATATGCTAAATATTTAAAATTGATTATATTAATGGTAAAAAGATGAAATTATGAATAAACATTTAATTTTCAATTATTTCTCATACAAGCAGTTTAATTTATTTCACTAACTATTCGTAGGCCAATTACGCTTTGAATAACCAGATACCTATATATTACAGGTCTCTGGAATAACTGGCCCCCAGCTGAGGTCATTTACCTATGATTGACCAGTGGTCAAGGATATCAGAGACGACACAATTAGGTGTCGTGACCTCCATGGGGTACCTGTTTGATGGTGTTTTGATATTTACCTGAGAACGTGTGACGACGTGTCCCGCTGAGTACGAGGATAAATAAGAAACGTTTGTCGGAATAATTAGTACTACTTGCTTACTGCGGATTCTTGTTCTGAAATTGAATACGTCTCTATTAAAACACATAATGTGCTTGTCAAAAGAATCGTAATTAATTATACACATTGTTTAGAACCTCTGACATTAATTCTTCAATTTGTGGAATTTTGTCAGTGTCCTGTAAATGACCTCCACCCTCCCCTCCCACCAGCGCATTCGGCTTATTCACAGCTGTTGGTGGCTTACAGCTAGTTTGGTAGTAAACTCTATAAAGGAAGAAATAAGTCGTTTATAGCAAACAGCATGTGCTATTTTTGTTTTCATTGTTGTAATAAATTAGATGCACATATGTTAGAAAATAAACAATTGACCTAGGCGCTGCATTCTTTTTCAGCTAAATCGGCATATTTTAAACGAAAAAGGAAAGAGACAATGATGATTGTTATGATAAAAGTTTGGACATATTTTTATTATGCAACAATTGTGTCTTGACTTCACGTAGTGCAGTCGTCTCTGGTGAACAGTATCTTCAATTCAAATCTACTATTCTGTAAAGCCTTACGACTGATGAGATGTAGTTACAATTTGTACAAAGTTAATGCAGTTGTTCAGGAGAGTGACAGTTGTAAACTGATACATGCACAGACTATGGAAACATGTGTCGGACTATAACGGCAGAGAGCGGTGCTTAAATGCAAGTCTTTTGTTTACCAACATTAGATAATTATAAACATTTTATTTTTTGATAACTCTTTTACATTGGTAACGCTAAGTAAATGGACGAGGTTGAATACACTAGGACGATGAGTATAGTAAGACTTCAAGTATCTGGCTTGCAAGTTTTAGTAAGAAGGACACTAAATGATCAAATGGAATTCGTCTGCAACATTTCCATTATTTATTCCCTATTTGCTCCAGCTACATAAACATGTCTTCGCTCCTATATTAAGCTTGTGTGAAGAGAATATATAGACGAAATACTTTTCTTTTACACTTGGTGAATTGTTTTTTTTTCAAGTAAAATTGCAAACAAAAATGATATACTTGGCGTTGATACAATCACGGAATTAGATTATCTAAGTCCTTGATATAATGTTCCTTTGGAGGAGTTTCGTACATTAGATAACATTTTTTGGAAATATATGTATCTCACAGAATCTATCTTAAAGACAATACAGTCTGAAATAACTGGCATCCTCCTTGTAATTTTTTTATTGGGCCGAGATAGAGATTTCTCCGCCCATCGATTTTTTAAAGGAGATAACAGTATCACCTAAGTTAATATTGGTTGGGCAATACATAATTTTAAACTCATCATATGACCTTTTTTTGCTAAGGTTAGATATTAAAGTCCGCGCTATTTGCTGATTCGAAAATCAATGATCATTTTCCGTGTTATTATTGACTCTAAATTCATTGAAAAATTTGAAATGTCATATTTTGATGCATTTTCCCCCCTTAATGTAACAAAGCGAGTTTCTCTATATAAATATATGTGCCCCTCCCCCTGAACCCGTCAATGTCAACCCCACGATTTAAATATCGTGGTTACAGAAATGTAAAAATAACGTCTATAAAGATATGATTTTTAGCAATCTTAACTCAGATGTATTGAATGTTAGACCTGTGTCAGTGGGCGTGGTTCCTGTCAGTGGGCGTGGTTATCCTGTTGAGGAGGATGAAGATCACATTTTGCTCAAATGTTCTCTCTATAATATCCAATGACAACTTCTTATGTCTGCCTCCGGATGTTGCTATCTGCTAAATGTACAAACATACTTCTGTATGTTTGTCTAAGACTTTTTTATTTTTTATTTTTTATTTTTTTATTACTTCCAGACATATCATACACATGAGGAACCGTCTGAGGATGGAATACAACAGTTACGGTCCTTTACATTAATACACTCTTAATTAAGCATACATTTTCAAGTTTTATCATGATTAATATTCTTTGCAACTCTGTTCTGCAAGAAGGATTTGAATTAAAATATATGTATCTAACCTTTTTTGTTGCAAAATAACCATGTTTGTCTATGACTTGATCGAACTAAACTTGAATATATCTATATTCATATTAAATAAATCAAAGTATTATATAACAGATGCTTAATTCTGTTTTAATTTTCACTTATTCGTTCCGTAAGAATTTTTACTAATTTGTAGGGTGATGCCACAGATCATGGGCGACTTGTAACATTTTGGAATGTATATAATATCATTTTAATGTGCTTGCCACCAGTTCATGTACTGGTCAGTGGAACTACGGAATTAGATTAAATTGCTATCTAAGTCCGTGGTTGTTTTGTATTTCAATTGTGGCAATAATTCAATCCATAAAATAACATTTACATTTTTTTATTAATTTTCAACATCTCGGGATTTTATATTTTTCCTGTTAACATAATTGTTAGTGTTTTTTGTATGCACCTTTTGTCAATGTTAGCAGAGGAATTTCAAAGCTTTGCCTGGTGCTCATTTCTTATTGTAAATAAGATATATACACTGGAGAGTTAGTCTTAAATTAAATGAATTTTCTTCATAATTTCGTACATTTCGAATTATTTTCAACGTTATAATTTATTACTTAAAACACGGAATAACATTATCTAAGTCCGTGCTTAAAAGAACCCAAAATCAACGAGAGGTAAACTTTAACATGTGAGTTGGTCCTTGATTTTGAAATAATCATTTTGAGATGCCCCCTTTTTCATACGGATATCTCGCGTTATCACGCAAGGTGCCCGTAAACATCCGGGCATTTCATGTTATTTCAAAAAGACAATGATTTCTCCAAACCGGAGACACTGATGGTCCACTGACGGAGGAAATTGTAATTCGAGACCATCAGCGATTGTCACGGGAATTAACATAACAGAAAGAGGACATATTGGTGTAGACATTCAGTCATATTCACGTTTATTTGTTTTATACTAACATTTTAGAGCGGATACAACCAGGCCGTAAATATGGGATGTGCTGTTTCGGCCGATGACAAAGCGGCAGTGGAGAGATCGAAACAAATTGACAGAACTCTTCGACAAGATCGAGAGAAGGCTGCAAGAGAGGTCAAACTACTTTTGTTAGGTAAGTGGTTATTAGCGTTGTCTTACACAGCTTAATTGATATGTCAAGAGTCTCAAAATCTAAATGGTAGTCTTCATTTCCGGTAACACGGGACTGTCATCGGTCGCGAACCCAGCCCATGTCACAAATGCATGACGGCACACATGTATGTAAATAAAACACTTTCTCAAAAAAAACTTTCAGGTTTTTTGTTCACTAATGAGGACACACCCTTATTCAACGCATTCCTTCTTGTGACAAAATGTCTTGTTACGTCGGATTGTGAGAAACCATATTATCTAGGTCAAATTTGAACACATTTTTCATGCCTACATGTTTTTTGATATATCAAAGAGATTTTTGGTTACTTCAGGCTAACGGTGTACAATTCAATTTTCTCCAACAAAATGTTATGGTACACTGTAAAATTTAAATCGCAACTGCTCAGCACGATTTTTTAGGTGGATGAAATCTAATTTGCGATTCAGATCGTCACTTGTGTATTGGGGACATGTTTTAGATGTTATCATGGCTATCAGATTTCATTTACAAAGGTTATGTAAATGTTATTTAGTGATGAGTTTGAAGTTACGGTTGTAATGCTCAGCGTATAATAGAATAAAGTTTAACGGTTTTTATTTTATATGTTTGAAAACTTTTGAGGAAAATTTCGACAAAAATGTTACAAGCTGGACTGTGAATGTGGTTTATGTATGTACAATATTTTTTAATGCTGACCAGTGATCTTGCAAGGCCATATATCTATATAATTAAATTAAGAGAATTGTATAACCTTTCAAAATATCATTTAAAAAACCTGAATGAACTGAATACAACATGAGCATAAAGGTGCAGGTCTGTAAATACCACCCTATAATACAGTACGTTCCAGTATGATAGAGAAACAAGATAGTCATCTCCTTATAAGTTTCAGTGAAATTTGTTTACCATTCAAATTTGGGAACATATCAAATCTGGATAAATTTGTGAAATATATATGAACATAAAATATCCAAATGGGAACAGACAAAATCAGACACAAAAGGAATCTCTGAAAATATGTAAACTCTTAAATTAAATCAATAAATGTGTAACAATAAATAAAACAAAAACTCAAAAATAATTAATTGTAATGCATATATTTGATATAATGTATTGTACTGTATTTAATTCACTCTGATGGTTCGGTTATTACTTAATAACTCAATGTTTGTAATGTCACTAATGTGTGTATACGTATCCAATACACGTGTATGATACAGTTACCATATTCTACCTCATCAACACCCTGGCCATGGGTGCTTTGGAATGTTGGAAAATAAGAATGAATGCAGAATTTTCTGCTAAAAATGACCATGATATGCACTTCTCTTTCCTGTAAGTTGGAAAAATATGGTGAATGATAATAATAGTTGATTATAAGGGAATGGGCTGGTTCAATACAGTAATTTTATATGTGTATCCCCAGTGTGAATAAAACCTACAAATATATATACTGTCTTTACTATTTATTATATTTTATTGATTAATAACAATCAAAGGGATTAGGCACATTTGCAAATTCTCATAATGTTTATTACTAGGCCCTTCCAAATGTCAAGTCGTCATATAATGAAGACATTGATGAATCTGACATTTTGTTAGGAACAATCAGATTTAGTATTTGATATAAAGTATCACCAACAACATTGATTATTCTCTTTTGCAAGCATGTAACTTTTGAGTTTCACTGTTTACGTAAATAGTCATGCTAAAAACAAGATTAAGCACAGACTTGGATGTTATCTTTTCTTCAAAGCTTTGACGGCTGTCCTAACAGTTGAACATGTGTTCAACAGAAAGCGCAATCACTTTTCCTTTTTGAGTCATCCTGTATTTTAATCATTTGTATCTTTAAAGAACTTTCTTTTTATAGCTTTTTTTTTTTGTTTGGAGAGAGAACGTTTGACTTTGAATCAGTGGCGTTGATTTAAATAGACAGTTTCCAAATTAGAATTTATTTTCCTTTGTATAATAGTTATTTAAATGGTTTTCAAATTGATAACAACAAACGGATTGGTTATAATTGTTAATGTTATTGGCTATAAAGTATAGAAATTCAAAAGCATGTATTCAGGGTCAAATTGTATTGAAGAAAATGACATTCTGACCATAGCTAAGTGAAGGTACCATACTGTAGCTTTTAAGTTGACATGAAGCTATGTTTATGTTGTTCATGTTAATGTATATAAGAAATATAAGCTATCGCCTTGCGACTTTTCTACATGTACATGTCTATGAATGTAGTTCACTGTTTCACTGTTTTACCTCCAAACTACTTTGTAGTTATGTTATATCAATTAATAACATAATATTTGAAAATTTTACAGGTGCTGGAGAGTCGGGCAAGAGTACTATTGTAAAACAGATGAAGTAAGTAACACTCTGGCACATGTTTTAGGATCCAACTTCGTGTGGAAACAAATAAAAAATATTATTTAAAAAAAAAAAAATCAGAGTGCATACAAATAACATTTCATTTTAATATTCAGGTATACACATAAGGTTTCTACCTTTAAGTTTAAGGTGTCCTGCATTCAGAAACAGAAATATTTGATACATCTATAGAATTAGGAAAATTTCCACTTTGGATATATATATATTATAAAAGCAGAAAAATGATCCTTACGGACAAATAGTATATAAATAGAAAAATTCTCAACAACAAGTCTTTAGTACTGTCATCTCTTCTAGGAGATTCTTCAGACTGTTTAAACTATGATGTCACATAATAGTTTGCTATAGCGACGTCCGCCATAGCGATATCACAGCAAAAATACATTAATTATAGTCTTAAGACAAAGAGTACTATTTGTTTAGGATTTAGAACTACTAATAATTATACTATTATTTACAAAAAAATTATAATATGAAAAAATATATATATACACCCGGTCCATTTTTTCCAATTCAAAAGCCTAAGATGTCATTTTCAAAAGTATGCATAAATATTATTACTATTCTACTTTATATAATATATGCAGATCATGATCACATGTCTTTTGTCCTCTATGTAACATATGTGTCCTTATCGTCAAGTCTAGTTGTCCTATTTGCTATTTCCCAATATCACTCCAAAACAAAGTTTTAAATTGAAATCGGTGATACACATTTTTAGGTCACCTGAGCTTCGATCAGAAATCAAATATGGCCACCACGGCTGCCATTTTGAAAACTTATTTCAAACTTAAGGTCAAGTTCTGCTGGGCCGATTGAACTGAAACATGGTAGGAATGATCGACTAATGGTCCTGACAAAGTGTTGTTATTTTTCGGGTCGATCAGAAATCCAATATGGCCGCCAACTTGAAAAACTATTTCAAACTTAAAAGTCAAATTCTTCTGGGACGTTTGAACTGAAACTTTGTAGGAATGATCGACTAATGGTCCTGACAAAGTGTTGTTATTTTTCGGGTCGATCAGAAATCCAATGTGGCCTACATGGCCGCCAATTTGAAAAACTATTTCAAACTTAAAAGTCAAATTCTTCTGGGACGTTTGAACTGAAACTTTGTAGGAATGATCGACTCATGGTCCTGACAAACCTGAAAAACTTAAGTTAACGTTATACTTAACTATTTTTTACTCAAATTGGTACATATTTCAACAACAAAAATAAATACTGTAGGTCTCGGGTGACCGTTAAGGCCCATGGGCCTCTTGTTATGAAAACTCTTTATTACTGCTAGCTATATATATCTTACGGCTAGTCATTTTGTCTGTAGGTTTTTATACTCTCAAGTTTAAAGTATGTCATGCATGAGAAAAGTTAGAGAAAAGTAAAAATGATATGTGTTGATACAAACACTGGGAAAACGACAGAATGACGGCAAGGTGTATTTATGTGACACCAAATCAATATAATGCGACGGTGACGTCATTACTGTGTGAAAGTGGTGAACACCATTGATATGAAAAGTTGTATAGCTGATCATCCATCAAGTTTGTGTATAATGTCAACAGTTATTAAATTCTGTATCTTCCTTGAATAGGATTGGACAGAATATTGCTATAATCAGATACTTCACTAGAGTGTATACTAGCTATAGCTTAGGCCAAAAAAGAAAAGGTGTCTGTTTAGGGTCCCCGACCGACCCTAGCGTTTTACCTCTGACCCAAAACATTTTGATGAACAAAAACAAAATGCTGATTTTCGAATTTTAGAAAGTTCCTTGCCTTTTAAAATGGCTTCCAGCTCCGTGTTGGCAATAAGTCATCATATGGAGCACAATTTGCCTCCAAATGAACCTTGTTTATGTAATTCTTTGTTTTACATACAATAGCAGGGTCATAATCACATGACCAAAAATATACACAAAAAAAAAAATCAAAAAAATCTGACATACCTACACTAGTTTTTTTGCCAATGCAACCCTAAACAGACTAAAATTTTTTTTTGCCTTATCCAGTATATATACAACCTGTTGTATTGATGTATGGAGTAAACGTAAAGTCTATAAAAAGTTGTTCAAAGTACATTTGCAGATCATGCTACTCCATTCAATGAAGAAACGATGCAAAATTGATGAGTACACTGTACTTGAATTGAATCATTCCTGATTCCATGACTAATTTCCAGTATTATCTAAACCCCAACAGCTCTTGTGTTAATTGATAATGCCAAGTGTGTATGTGTCATTTTTATTTTTATTTTTTTCTTCCCAGAATTATCCATGAGAAAGGATACTCACAAGAAGAATGTCTACAATACAAGCCGGTGGTGTACAGCAATGCTATCCAGTCTATGATTGCTATTATCCGGGCCA
This sequence comes from Mizuhopecten yessoensis, assembly GCF_002113885.1. Lineage (NCBI taxonomy): Eukaryota > Metazoa > Mollusca > Bivalvia > Pectinida > Pectinidae > Mizuhopecten > Mizuhopecten yessoensis. Next base: position 804,469 of record NW_018408858.1, on the reverse strand, counting down.
TGGGACAGCTCAAGGTTGAATTTGGCCACCCAGACAGAGCGGTCAGTTGAAATACGATAATATTCCTACTAGTTAGAGATTAAGAGGATGTCTGTTTTGTGTTTTCATTATAATACTGTAATGTATTTGTCGAGGGAAGGGGATTTCACACAGAGCCTGAAGTGGTATTGAAATAAAACTATTTGATTTTTGATTTATTAACATATTTTTGTAAAACTTTTTAAAAAATTGTGGGTTAAAACTGGCTCTGGGATCATCGACCCGCATCTGTAACAATACAAAACATAGATTTTGTTATCATTTTTGTCTTGCCACGAAGAAGTAGCGAAGGCTGCTTTTTCGGCGACAGCATAAACATTAAGTTTTTGCGTTTAAGTTAGTTTCACTGACAATATAAGTGCTAGACCAACCAAACTTGGACCACAGATGTGTCTTCGGTAGTACATCTCAACCCGTGAATCAAATGCTGGATGCATCCTACCTTTCATGGTCTATTGACTTTGTCAGCATCTCCATCAACATTAAGTTTGTATTTAAGTGCTAAACCAACCAAACTTGACATGTGCCTTGATGGTCAAATCAGGGCACAGACGAGACATATCAATCTGAATGATTTGTTTTGTTGTGATAGACAAAAACAAAATCTGTTCGTCCAACACTCGGAGATAAAATAGTTCCCACTAAAAGGTCCACTCAGGTAGGAGACGCTGATCAAAACCTGTGACGACCATATGACTTTTTATGTATCCGTACCCTGCATTCCGGACTGTGTTAAAAGTCGGTAAATTGTACACATGCAAATTATGATTATATTTTATGAAATTATACTGCTTTAAAAGCTGCAAATAATATATATTATGTGTTCACATTCATTTTCATAGTTAATATTTGTGTATGTATATGCAGTCGGGGATTAATGCAGGAATAGAAAGTTAGTACCCTTTTTTGAAATCGGGGAAAATATGCGCTGTAGGTGCATGACCCATCCAGGGAGAGCTGCAGGCTGGAGCCAGGGGCAAAGTACAAGAGGGGGGCATGGATTACATCTTTAATTTTGTTTCTCGCTATCATTATAGACTATAGAATATATATAAGCAGTGACAATTAACAACAACACGGGGAAAATGAAATAAATTACTCAGTTTTGGAACTGATGGAAAATTTAAAATATAGAACCAAGAAAGTTATTCATGTGGTAGTATTTTAGTTACAAGTGGGGAAATTTTAACTGAAATAGGGGAAAATAAAGCTGAAATAGGGGAAAATCATGCCAAAATTGGAAAGGGGAACTGGCTTATAGTCGGCCATAAAAAAGCCTGTCCACATTCGGCCATAAAAAGACCTGTATATATCCTTGGCAGTGTCTGTTTCACATGTATAGATGTACCTATTACTGCACATGTGTTCTACATTCGACTGTCTTACTGAAACCCTGTTGTATCACCACACGTTATACCGCCAACATTGACACTGGACAAAAGATGGCGGTATAAAGGGGGACTACTGTATGTCTATATATATGTATCTGTATATACCTAAAATATCATATTATAAAGCGTGTGATTATTTAAGCGTATATATGTCGCCTACACAGACGACTGGTATAACACAGTCAGCTTTACAGTAGGTGGTATTGATTGATGTCTACCTGTCTAAGAATGCACAGGTACACATCACTAAATAACTGCTGGAATCTGATATAGTTGATTATACTGACCATTACCTGGGGCTAGTTGTACTGACCATTGGTCATCAACACTGGTCAGTTTGCTTCAACACTATCAGCTATACATATGTGCATCCAGCCTTCCTTCTTGCATATTCTTATCAATTAAATCTTCTCTTTTACTTCTCAATTTTAGTTCTAGAGTAAGCTATTTGCCCTAATTGTTTTCATTGTCCACTCTGTAGAACTATTAAATTAAAACATTTTTTCTCCACATTCATGATAAAATAGTGGAAAAAGACAAATCTTTTAACCTAATCAATAGAGAAAATGCCTGAGGTCAAACTGGGTATTCTTTATAGACTTATAGAAAATGGAGCAAGTTAAATGTACATGTTAGCCCCATGTTTATATAATACATTGTACCAATTACTACAGATAACAGGACTACTGTTGACTTGTTTGTTGTTGAGTTTTCAATTCCATAGAAAAGAAGAAAGAATGTAGATTAAGCCAAGAAACCCCATGTAAAGGGACAAGTAATCAGGATTTTTGTAATGCTATTTGATTGATTTTTCAAAATCAGTGATCTGGTGATATACATTAAAAGGGAACTGTTAGACAGTGTTGCCAGGTGTTACCGTAGTTTATCTGTGTAAGCATCACATTACATTTGCCAAATCTTAACAGATCTTTTTATGTTTACGTGTTAACACTGTAGCATTAGTAAAAGTAATACATTTTTTTTTATTCAGTACATTTCTAGTTAAAAGTGTAGAGTTAGATCTATATATGTACTGTACACTATACCCCATTTCATATGAGGAAACACATGGGCTGAAAATTAGTCAACTACGGTAATATGTCAAGTGTACTTATTGGCACTGCAACAAATTATATTCAGTGCATATTACTAGTTAAAAGTGTAGAATTAGATATATGTACTATACACTGTACCCCCTTTCATATGAGGAAACACATGGGCTGAAAATCAGTCAGCTACGGTAGTATGTCAAGTGTGCTCTTGGCACTGCATCAATTAATGTTAAGTTAGGTGAAACTTGAAACTCATTCACCCCTGAAATTTTATAATGAACTATTCCGACCTTTGAATTGGAAGAGTTCAAATGTGTCTTCAGGGGTAAATGAGTTAAAGGTTCAGTAAAGTTTCTTTTGAAGTTTTTTATTACCACTGTGGTTATACAGTAAGCTTCACATGCTGTTTTGGTGTTAGTGTAAAAATGATCACAACACTTTTTGATCCATTTATTTACCTGCTAATGTTATGAACTGTAATCTTTCTTTAATTGCACATAAGTAGTACCTGATACACAATTGTTTTGGTCCAAGAAATAGGTCAAAATGTGTAAATATACCCAAGTCGGCTAGGAATTGTAATTGGTCCGGCTAATTCACAAAAATGGTATAACCAACCCTCAAGACTGCGTTGATATCTCCACTCTTTTGAAGGTGTAGATAGATATACACCGTTTTTCCTGCTCATAACATTGGCCCTATTCCTGATTAGATTAAGACATTTTCCTTCCTACTTTGATAAAGATAATTCCTAAAAACTAAAATTCTAAAAACATAGCTTCTGGGATAAAATATTTTCTAAGTTAAAATTTCTATTTATAACAAATATATCTTTATGAAATCCTGCTCTCTTTATTAACTTATCCACCCTTAGAGACACATTTGAACTCTTCCAACTCAAAGGTTACAATAGTTTATTATGAAATTTCAGGGGTGAATGAGTTAAAAATGGGAAAGTGGATTTAGATGTTTTCGTACATCATCAGTTTTTAATTTTCAAGAAGTTGTCACTTGGCAAAATACCCTGGAATTATCTTCCTATAGCAATGTTTTGACGAATTTTTTCATATGTATGTTTTAAAATATGTCGACATACATGAGCTAGCCAGGTCGATATATAAAACCCACAGGAATACCCTGGACCTGTAGTAATGTTTCTGACGAATTCTTTCTTGTTTGTATGAAAATGTGTTGCCAGAAGATATCGAGACCACTGCATATATTTATAAAACACACAGGAATACCCAGGACCTGTAGTAATGTCTCTAAGTGCAAAGTGTGTTCCCAGTATATATATGCCACTATAATATTTTATTTATAAAATGGTATGGTATGTGGGGATAGTCATTCCCAATGAAATTCCACCATAATGTTGTGTTAGATATGAGACTGGATCCTGGCCTGGTGGTAAAAAATAGGTCGATGAAGGTTACAGCCAACTGCTTCAGATATAAACCTGCCTTAAGTAAAAGGGAAACTTTGGTGACTCATTGGTGTCCGTGCTAATGCTCATGATTCACATCCAATTATAAAAGGTGGAGTCTTGCTAACTTCTTTGACAGCACGTTAGATCCAGATTTTCATTAAAAATTTAATTAGAGATAAGAGGTAATGCTAATTAGGACAAGGCAAAGGAAATATGTTGTTAGTGACTGCCCAAATATTGTATTTAGCTGATTTTATGCAAGCATTGTTAAAATTTGTAACACAGTCGAAATCAATTTGTAAAATTAAAATTACGTTCATCTAGTATCAATACAGATATATTTACTAGTATTATCTTCATTTTTTGAAAACTGTAACACAGTTATTTTGTTTGGCCTGATATATTACAGATATGATAAATCTCAGTAGTTGATTGTTTTGACAGTATTTCCTTATTGCTGATAACTTGTAACTCACTAGAAGGATTTATCAAGGCTGATATGTACACTATCTGATAACAAGGATTTACACAATGAAGTACTTTAGCTTCAGGTAGACCATATGGGGGCGTAATCCCTCAAACAGAAATACTTTGTGTACCGGTCCAGCCAATGTATCCTCTGATATTTATAGATATTCAACATTTGATATAGCGCCCTATCTAGCTAACATAAGCCCCTCTAAAGCGCTTTACAGTACATAGGTATACAATTTTACACAGTCAATACAATTAGCATATATATTAATCAATACAATATTGAGGAATTCGTAGGAGCTGCCTTATCAGGTGCTAACTACTAGTCCTATGCCACCTGGCTAATATCTCCCTATGTGTGTATGCCTGTGTGTGTGCTGGAGATGTATTGTGTATTATATATGCAGTGTTTTACTTTAATTTAGTTGCATCCGTCTTGTTTCTCTTGAAAATTTAATGTTGTGCCATATACAACTAAAAAAATCAGTTACTGCATGACCTTGACTGTTCGCCAACAAGATATCAAAGATAATATGTGAGATAAAATTGAAAATAGTGGTTAGGCCAAATAAAACAAACTTCTGTTTCCGCTAACCCTACCTTCCCTAGATTTTCGTGCCTTACCCTAAAGTTTTGATTGGCATTTAGTGGTAGTGGTCGGAACTCCTGCCTAGTAAAAATATTTTCTAAAATAAGAAAAAATTGCCTACATACCTACTCTATTTTCTCTGAGTATGATACTGATATAGCAGAAACACAAGTAATTTTGTTTTGCCTTATTCCATTCATCATTATGATTTCGCATATTTTTTTATGATCAATCCTATTTGGACTAATTATTTTATACAAAAATAATCTTTACAATATAACAGGATTTTTATTTATCAATAAGTTTAAATAACTAAAGAAATTTAATGAACGCAAAATCTGATCTTTTTCACTGTTGTAAAATTAAAGGTTTTGATGTGCCCCCCCCCCCACAACATTAATAAGAGTAATATTTTTCTCCATTTTCAACAGGAGTAGGGCATGTTTTACAAAAAGAACTTGCATGTTTCTATCGCAAATTGTTGATGTGCATATTTCATTAAGTTTTTATTCAATACCGGTACAATATTTATAGTTGACCATCTGATGATCCATCTGATAGTAAATCTTTGTCATGATATTTTGATGATTTCCAACACCTCAATTTGAAAAACAAATGTCCTGGTTTTGATTTTTGTATCTGTATCATCAGAATTGGCTTATGCGCATGTACTGGTATGCTTGCAGATGATAGGTACATGTACTGGTATGCTTGTAGATGATAGGTACATGAACTGGTATGCTTGTAGATGATATGTACATGTACCGGTATGCTTGCAGATGATATGTACATGTACCGGTATGCTTGTAGATGATAGGCACATGTACTGGTATGCTTGTAGATGATAGGTCCATTTCCCGGTATGCTTGTAGATGATAGGTACATGTACCGATATGCTTGTAGATGATAGGTACATGTACCGGTATGCTTGTAGATGATAGGCACATGTACTGGTATGCTTGTAGATGATAGGTACATGAACTGGTATGCTTGTAGATGATATGTACATGTACCGGTATGCTTGCAGATGATATGTACATGTACCGGGACATTTGTAGATGATAGGTACATGTATCGGTATGCTTGTACATGATATGTACATGTACTGGTATGCTTGTAGCTGATAGGTACATGTACCGGTACATTTGTAGATGATAGGTACCTTTATCGGTATGCTTGTAGATGATATGTACATGTACTGGTATGATTGTAGATGATAGGTACATGTACTGGTATGCTTGCAGATGATATGTACATGTACTGGTATGCTTGCAGATGATATGTACATGTACTGGTATGCTTGTTGATGATAGGTACATGTACTGGTACGCTTGCAGATGATAGGTACATGTACTGGTATGCTTGCAGATGATAGGTACATGTACCGGTATGCTTGTAGATGATAGGAACATGTACTGGTATGCTTGTAGATGATAGGTACATGAACTGGTATGCTTGTAGATGATATGTACATGTACCGGTATGCTTGCAGATGATATGTACATGTACCGGGACATTTGTAGATGATAGGTACATGTATCGGTATGCTTGCAGATGATATGTACATGTACCGGTATGCTTGTAGATGATAGGTACACAATACCGGTACAATATTTATAGTTGACCATCTGATGATCCATCTGATAGTAAATCTTTGTCATGATATTTTGATGATTTCCAACACCTCAATTTGAAAAACAAATGTCCTGGTTTTGATTTTTGTATCTGTATCATCATAATTGGCTTATGCGCATGTACTGGTATGCTTGCAGATGATAGGTACATGTACCGGTATGCTTGTAGATGATATGTGCATGTACTGGTATGCTTGTAGATGATAGGTACATGTGCCGGTATGCTTGTAGATGATAGGTACATGTACCGATATGCTTGTAGATGATAGGTACATGTACCGGTATGCTTGTAGATGATATGTGCATGTACTGGTATGCTTGTAGATGATAGGTACATGAACTGGTATGCTTGTAGATGATATGTACATGTACTGGTACGCTTGTAGATGATAGGTACATGCACCGGTATGCTTGTAGATGATAGGTACATGTCCTGGTATGCTTGTAGATGATAGCTACATGTACTGGTACACTTGCAGATGATAGGTACATGTACTGGTATGCTTGCAGATGATAGGTACATGTACCGGTATGCTTGTAGATGATATGTACATGTACTGGTACGCTTGTAGATGATAGGTCCATGTACCGGTACGCTTGTAGATGATAGGTACATGTACTATGCTTGCAGATGATAGGTACATGTACTGGTATGCTTGTCGATGATAGGTACATGTACTGGGTTAACAATGATATAATGATATGTACATGTACTGGTATGCTTGCAGATGATATGTACATGTACCGGGACATTTGTAGATGATAGGTACATGTATCGGTATGCTTGTAGATGATATGTACATGTACGGGTACGCTTGTAGATGATAGGTACATGTACCGGTATACTTGTAGATGATAGGTACATGTACTGGTATGCTTGCAGATGATATGTACATGTACCGGTATGCTTGCAGATGATAGGTACATGTACTGGTATGCTTGTAGATGATAGGTACATGTACTGGGTTAACAATGATATACCCACTGTTATTATTTTTTCATATTATTCCCGACAAGTGATTGGCCAGAAGTGAATCACGTGTCCACAGATAAAAACTGATATTGACTTGGGGCGCATGATTTTTGTTGAATGACTGGGTGTTTCTAAAAATAGAATAATGACGTGTCTCCAAACGAACTTATCGTCCCGCTTCCATAGCTTTTTGCTGTGTTTTTTCAGATTGCTTACAATTGTAGCCTTTGACTTCGGTCAATACCTGGATTTATCGACCCGAGAAAAAGATATATTGACCTCAAACTGCGTCCTCTGTCAATATATCTTTTCTCGGGTCGATAAATCCAGGTATCGACCTCAGGCAAAGGCTATAATTGAATAATATAAACCAGCTACAGTCGGTTGGTGTTATTCATCAGATCATTGGAATTACGGCTGTTTTGCTGTATCATGTGTAGTACTTAAACAATAGGAAGGTTGAAAATTCACTACTGTAAATATGTGTGTGTGCATGCATGGCAGACCCAGTAAAATAGATCTGTGACAGGCAGGGGTTAAGGTGTTTGTGATGTGAGCTGGGGAATTTCCTGAAAAACAGCAGGATCTAAAGTGTAAAATTATTTAGTATTTGTATCCTACTAGTTGTCGCTCGACTGTAAGTACACTTATGCTTGTACTGTAATTAAAAGGAAAAAATAGATAATGAGTTCACTGCAATGTTAAGGCCAAACAAAATTGCATACCCGTTTCATGTAACATGAGGAAATTAATTAGAGTATATATTTCAGACAAAAACATATTAGGCCTATGGAACATGAATCATTACTTAACCAGCATTGTCAACACCAGTAAGATCTAGACATATTATAGGGTTGACTATTAGAACAATTAGAGTGTTTATGGGATTTTTTTTAATAGACCAGCTATGCTTTTCTCGAAAAGCTAATTTAATAAGTTCCTTATATTGAAATTCCTATACCTAGATCAAATGGTCAAAGTTTTGGAAAGGCAGAGACTAAACTGAAAATAATTGCACTGTAAATGTGACTATCTAGAAACTGCGGAAGAAATCTTGAGAACTACAGGGATATATATAGCCTTGCACAAGAATTGGAGTGAGGCTATTAAGCTTTGTATGTAGTGCTGATCTGGTTCGTATTGTGTAGTGTTTACGACCCTAACGAGGGCTGATCAATGGAATACACAACTGTCAACTCCAGGTACATTACACACTCAGGACATATAACACAGCAGTAATCTGTTAACACTATTGATAACCTACATCATGTGGGACAATGTAACCTATATTGGACCTACTGGGTCGACACAAGCTTTTAGGAAACATTTTGTTATTGAAATGTTTCATGTTGAAAATATTTTTTACAGAACAATTGTCTACTGATTTCCTGTGCATTGAATACATAGGGTCTAATTCCAAAAAGAGCAAAATGGGTTAATGACTTGATGCATTAATAGGTTAATGTATTTGAATATGAAAGTAGGAACAGCCAGACAAACAGTCTGTACTCTCCTTAGGAAATCCCAGGACGATGTTCATATAGCCATGGTCACTGAAAGAGCTGGCATACAGCATGTTTGGAAAGGAGATAAAAGTGTGTCGGAAAATCAATAAGCAGTTGTGTTGTCCATTTTTACTGCACTTAGTCTTAGACTAAGCCGAAGCCTGGGCTGGGTCCTATTTTAGGGTTAGGTAATCTATGTACTTCTCAGTGACCTGCAGCCTTAGACTAGGTAAAGATGATTAACTGTATACATATTGTATTTATCACAGATGTGATTCAACCAATTAAGAAGATTTCCTCTTTTCACTATGTTTCCTATGATTTAAAATGTTCTTGATTTGTTCTGAAACGTGATGAAATACACGATTTCTAAGAAGGGCAAGGTCTGGTTCTCCTTTTTAACCTAATTTCCTTGTTTCTCATTGTCCTTGATCACATGATAATTCCTGATATGTATTTTTCATAAGGCTGTACATGGTACTAAAAAGATATTCCTATATATATATGTATGGGTCAAAGAAGTAATATAGACGGTAAAATCCCATATAACACTGGATCCTAATGGAGGTATGTCCGTAGGATAAGAATCATATTACAAGAAGATAGAACTGATATACTATCTTCTTGTAATATGATGTATATGTTCATGTAACTGTTCTGTTTCACTGTGTCTTGAAAAAGGAGCGGATCGCTCCGAAAATTGGACAACCTAAACTTGTCCACACTGTTGGAATTACTTCTTTGCCCCATATATATATATGTATACACATACAACAGTAACATCTATTGGGAACTATTTAATGTATAGTAATGGTTTAGGAAATTTCAATTCGGATTCTTCCTAACACAGGAAATGTATCTCGGCCACACTTCGCAGATATAGAGCCATGAAATAAGAAATTGCCATGTTTTGTCTCAATGTATACAGCCAAGTCGTCCTGTTTTTATATCCCCTGCAACCAAATTAGTAGGGGTGGAATAAGGGTCTGACTGTCGATGAAAGTTTGTTGAAGAGCGATGCAGGTTAACTTACGGGGAAAAAATAAGAAACACAGTACACCCCTTGCGCTTTACTTTTTATTTCAATTATTTGTTTAGGAGTTACATCCCTTTTTGGATATATCTTTATTAATATTTTGAACGAAGAACCCTTTATACTGCCGTAACCTTCTCGACCATAATACATTTCTGAAACTTTCTACACTTAAGGTAGTTATGTACTGTAGCTGTACTTGTGATTTATTTTACATCTTCCTTCTTTTGATAGCAGCAATATGCTCCTTTGTGATTGCAGATTCTCATAATTTATAAATTTATTAAAATCATTGCATAATCAAATCTTAGACTGTTCTTAATTGAAAATGTATGTAACATTTTTTCTGTAGTGAAGTTAGCCTGTGACTTACAAGTCTTGTTTTGTCTGATTCATGAGTTTGACAGATATAATAAGTATCTTTATTCAGATTGATCACTTCACGCTCGGCACCCAACCAGCTATTATAAATTTTCAACCACCTGTGCCAAAACCTATGGAGAACCCTGTAATCACAAGCTAATTAGCGTTCAGTGAACCCATTATAACTCCGTAGGGAGTAGCCATCACTGATATACTTGTTTCACACACGAGTGACCATGACTCCAAGCTATAGCTATAGCTGTGAAGTGTGCACCTATCTGCAGGTATAAAGTTTGATTGATTGAGGACAATATGTGCTTTGGCTTGGTCAAGCAGGTGTTGGTGACCAGCTAGGGGTCATTGTTTATTGTTTCTGCAGGATACTGATGTTAGGGAATATATTGAAGAAAGCACAAGTGTATGAAAGATAGAATCTACGAATTATCGAATTTGTGGCTTGATGGAATTGGTAGTAGTCAGTACGGTTTAAAATGAAATATATAGAAACAACAGTTGTAAATTGATTCTTACAGATGAAGAAATGCTATGAACAAGGAAAAATCTCAACATGTCATTAGCGCTTACATCTCATCAGTTTGAAAAATCACCTTAGCTTGATGAGATTGATGCTCTAATGACATGTTGTTGAGATTTTTTCTATATATATATATATATATATATATAGTCTACCTATAACAGGCTATGCAGTTTGACAATTTTATAGTTGCCATGATAAAAATGAGCCTCTGGCCAGGTTTGAAGGTGATGACATGTGCTGGCAGTGCCTCAACATCCTGTACCGAATTGTTGATTTTAGATTTTTTGGTTGTCACTGTAGAAACACAGAGCTTGTACTGTATGTGGATGCATCAATCTTCATCTGATGAGCAACAAGTGTGGAATGTGCCTCCCAACCATTACATTGACTTCAGTGTCCCTTTTTATTAGCTTGTTTGAATATAGGTGCTTCTGTCCATTGAATAGCACCGATAACAGGAATTATCTTTAAAACACAGATGAACCCGGTTGAGAAATCATTTGAGAGAATCAAAAGAGTCGCAATTTCATAGGCAGCCGATTGGTTAATTACCATAGAGACAAAATGTGAACCAACCACAAACAAGACTTAAGTTGCTATTTGGTTAGTTGTGGACTTCTAGGTAGCCGCCGCCACCACGACCAGAAAAGAATGGTGTGCAGTGTATGTTAGTTATAAAGTTACTAGAGGAGAACGGCCATTTTTAAGAAAGTGGGTTGTGTTAATGATCTCTGGATTATAGTAACACTAACACTTGATTGTACAGAAACACGACCCCCATCATAGCAACATGCACTTAGAAAAGTGCTGGCTGTGTGGCACAGCTGAAAGACGATTCTTGTTTATCTTATACAAACTCCATGAAACAATCTCCAGTATGATGGGGGTCAGTACATGTGTAAAACTGTAGATAACACGAGTCTGTGGTAGTGTGGCACGACATACATAATCTGGAATGGATGACCCATCAAAATGTGTCCCCGTTCTACTTTGTCAGTAAATTCTAAAATGATGAATGTACATTTTGTATGTACATGTATGTTGTTATGTACACATGCAATGCTTCAGCTACGTACACATACACAAGCTGTTTATGGATAATTCGTACCTAGGTGTCATAAAGTGACATACCAAATATGGAATTGATAAACAGTCAAAAACATGTCTCCCTCTACATTACAATCATCCTCGATATCCAGGGGTTACGTTCACTTGCACTCTCTACACCCCTGGAATATGTCATAGCAAAACTAGGCTGATACCTGTCCTTTAAAGATTACAAAGGAGAGACGCCCGACTTCAAAGCCTGTCGAATGTTACCATTATGTGACTGCGAGATTCTTTTGATGTATATCAAAGGATCAAACTGATTTTCTTGTCTCATCAACAAGGTGGCGCACACCGGGCCTTCAATTTTGCTATGACATATTCCAGGGGTGCAGAGAGCGAAAGTGAGTGGCGCACACGGGCCTTTAATTTTGCTATGACATATTCCAGGGGTGTAGAGAGCGAAAGTGAGCGTAACCCCAGGATATCGAGGATGCATTATAATGTGTCAGAAGATCTTAGATCTTAAAAATAATGATATGTACATTTATGCTGTACTATACATACAATACCTGTTTATAGATAATTTGGAAAATGCAGTAATCCTTAAAGTGAAGGCAATGTAGGGTACCATGCAGTGATCAGATGTGTCACAAAGTTCAACTTGCAGTATATTCTCCATGATAAAAGAAAGTCGACGCAAAAAAATCATGGTTTTGAATTCCCTTTTCATATTTAAAGAATTCATCGTTGTGTACTGCCATTAGTGAATGCTACAGTATGCTTCTGTACAAAAGGACAAATATTTCATGATATGGACAACGTTAATATTTAAATATTTGTTTTAATTTGATATTGCCCCATACCATAAATGAAATAGTTTGATAGTATTTTTATTAAGACGATTTGTTCGTATTTTCATAATTAAACATGTTTTGATTTCATTCTACCCCATACCATAATTGAAATAGTTTGATAGCATTTTAATTGAAAATCCTGTCAGAAATAAATCCTTTAAATTCTAGGCACTGCTAGCCTTTTTGTACTGGATATATATGTACATGAATGGTATACTCTGTGTAAATTGGGAAAAAGCCTCTGATGTGAACAATAAGTCATTCATTGACGCATTGCCTTGCCTCGGTGTGCATCAATAACGACCAACAGGCAACATTCATATATCCGTTACATGTATATTCAAAGAGCAATGACCTTCTATACATGTACTAAATATCATCTAAAAGACTACAACATCTTTATTTATTTAAAGATTTTAAGAATATAAAAGAGACAAAGAAATTTGGTTATTTTGAGATTTTGAGGGAAATTGCACAATTTCCGATGGTAATTTGGCTCAAAAATGGACAGGATATCCATCTTGTGAAATTCCAGAGTGAAACTCTTAACTTGTGTGAGGGGAATAATACATGGAGTTTTACCTATACAGCAATTGTATACAGCTTCTCTAAATCCTCTTACAGCCTTATTAGCCTATTATTCTATTGTGTTCTGTGACAAAGGACTTTGTGAATCATAATGACAAAATCCTGTCTTTGCCTACAACACAGGTATTCTCATTGTGTTTGGTCCAAGATTGTTTGTCCACAACGAACATATTTACACGTGTTATATACACGGTTGTTTTTCACACATTCCATTACAGAGATTTAAAACAATCAATAACATAAGATTTGGCATGAAACCGTTGTTTTCAACTTCAGTTCACACAACTTCAGTATGGGTATATATATGAACACAATGCTTGTGTATATATTTTGACAGTCTTGTAAGCCAGCCCGCCTACTATTTATATAAACCTGACGTATATCATGTGAATAATACAAAATGCACTTTAGAACACTTCAATTGTTTTTCATGGTTACACATTTAGGGAAAACCTTAGATGTAATTTTACCATCCCGACACCGAAGCCTAGTAGATTTTATGTTGTGACTACTATATGAAAGTTTTCAATATCTCATTCTAACTTCTATGAAAATATAGTTTGGCTAGTAGAATTTTTCAAAGTCTGCATATGGACTAGCACTCTAATTTCTAAATGGGAAAACTGTTCACCGCGTTCACCACTGATCATATATGTTCTCAGTGTGCATAGTACCATAAACAAAAACTTTTAATTAAATGATACTTTTATTAATTTCCATATAGTGTACAGTAAACATCCTAATAAGCAAGTACTTTATCATGACACTAAGATCAAAATGAATTGTTTTGAGAGTTCAACATTTCGAGAGAGAAACTTGAAGCTAAATGTCCTCCTTAACTCATTCACCCCTGAAGACCCATTTGAACTCTTCCAATTCAAAGGTTGGAATAGTTCATCATGAAATTTCAGGGGTGAATGAGTTAATGACTTACCATTTTCTACTTGTTAGCTGTGTATCAGCATCTCATTGTTTTAGGATGTCAGCCGGAGCTAATCTATTCATATGAGTGTAACTGAACATCGCCTGGACATGTTTCCACTGATCATGACGTCATATCACGATACTTCACGTCATATCACCATACTTCACGTCATATCACGATACTTCACAACAGCATTATGTATTTGTGAAGTCATTAAGTTTGCTGTTGCAGTGTTTTTCGGCCTAAATTTTATAACAGCCTGTTTCTACATGAATAGGGTTACTATTATTGAAATTGAGAGGATAATTCCTCAATTTGTTTTCTTTCATTTTGGGAAAATAAAGCAATTTTGTTTTTGCCATTGAAAGCAGCTTGTATTTGGTTGTAAAGCTAGGCAAAAAATCACTTGCTGATGGCTTTTTATAAAAAATAATCAACTGTTGCTTGATGTGGTATCTCTATTGTAGCTGATGGGAACCTACTAGGGTAATTAGCAAAATGTTTTGCTTGATTAAATCCAGATAGTGGCTGATATCCAATAATTGTATGTGTGATATTTTGTTCTAGTTGGTATAATTGTTTGATAATAACCTAATGAAAATATTAAACTACTACTGATAATCTTTTGTTTAACAGGAGGATGCCCGGCAGCTGTTTGCTCTGACAAACAACACTGATGAGGGAGAGCTCTCCTCTGAACTGGCGGCCATCATGAAACGACTGTGGAAGGATTCGGGAATGCAGGAGTGCTTCGGGCGCTCACGGGAGTACCAACTCAACGACTCTGCAGAATAGTAAGTCAGACGGGGGTGATGGTACAAGCAAGTAGACCTTGATTGCAATGTTTAATTTCAAACAAGAGCTTGATTTTAATACAGAGATTATTCTTGTTTTCTTGTATATTAAAAAATATCTTTGTGGCTAAACATGCCCTGCAATTTCATCTGTGATGTTTTTTTGCATATTGTTCATCCTGAACACATCTGTCGCCCACATTCAGCAATTACATGATAATTTCCCACCTCTTTTTCACCTCATTATCATCCTGACAAACTTGTAATACACATTTATGAAACAAAACTACAGTGTTTGGTAAATATGGATGTTACATGCATGGTAGAATTGATAAAATAATGTTCTTTCTCCAAAAATCAGTTTCATGGAAAAATAAAATATAAATTATTATCACCAACATTACTTATAACTGTCTGAACCAGACGACTTTGATAACATTTGTTTTATTTACATCCGACATTTCATCAATTTTTACAATACATCTTATACTCATCTTTCCAAACCTCCAAAAGTAGCATTAGCTTATAACAGAAAATATGTCACACAACTCCATCCCTATGGAAATTTAACAATGCAAGGGAGATAATTTAGTACAGAATATTGTAATAATATTACAAATGTATAAAAGAAAAAAGGAAAAAAGATTGAAAGTATTTTAATTCAATCAAATTCACTTATACACAAAAAGTGAAATTTTAAATCCCTTTTCCAGTTTTCAAAGGTAAACAAAATAAGTTAGAGTTCATAAAAACTGTTCAGATGCTAAACAAGTGTTGAAATAAAATGTACTGTTAAATAAAGTTTCAGGTATCCCAATCAGTCAATAAATATCTGTTAAAACCCTGTTTATGTAACTTACATGTATGTCTTTTCTTTAGTTACCTGAGTTCCCTAGACAGAGTATCACAATCCAGTTACATTCCCACGGAACAAGATGTGCTCAGAACGCGAGTGAAAACAACGGGCATTGTCGAAACACATTTTACATTTAAAGATCTTCATTTCAAGTAAGTGGTTGTTTGTATTTTGTTGAGGTGTACAGAACACAATGTTCATGTACCTACCATGAGCTCTAGTTTATGACATGGTAAGCAGGTGAGTGAAGTCTGATCATTCATTCAGATAGATTTAAGTACAATATTTAAGAAAGCAAAATAGTGTTTTCAAGTTTGATATTGATATTAATGTGATTATTGATATGATATACCACTAAATCTAATAGTCATGAAAACTGTAAAACATTTGTTCAGATATATTTGCATTTGAATAGTCTGTAGTATAAAATGATTAAATCTTCATTCAAGTCAAATTTCTGCCATAATAACACAAAGTCTGTATTCCTTGCTTAGCATTTTGCATTTTGGGTAATGACAAGAACTGGTTTACCCATTGTGTGTATAATGTGACAGGGTGGAATGCTGTGCTGGGTGCCTTCAGCATGGTATTTCAACGAGAAAGTCGGCATCAGATATGGGCTATCACCAGGAGAAAAATACACCAACATACCCTGTCTCCAGCACACATACACACATGCAGACCTGTCTCCAGCACACAAACACACATGCAGACATACACAACACACATACAGGCATGTCCTTAAATGACTTAAGCTGTTGAAAGGACATTAAACAAAATAAAACCAAACCAAACTTAATCATAATATGTAGGAATTTTAACCAAAACACAGCTTTTACTATGGTTGTCAATATTAAATTGACAAACAGGATGTCATGAAAAAATTCACTCGGGCAAACAACATTCTTAATCTGCTACTATAAAATTTCTATTTCTATTTTAATTTCATTTGTGAATCATGTTAATCCTTTCGCCACTGTAGACCATAATGGACTCATCCAGATCAATGCATGGTAGAGTCTACTAAAGTTACATAGGGTTGAAAGGGTAAAGTAAAATGTACATGTACATATGGGCAGTGGTTTTGACATAGAAGAGTATACTAAAGTTCTAGCAGATTAAATTGGTTGTGCTTTAAGCTTTGTTTTTGTATTTACAGCATATCATGTTTGATTTGTTTACAGAATGTTTGATGTGGGAGGTCAAAGGTCAGAAAGGAAAAAGTGGATCCATTGTTTTGAGGGCGTGACAGCCATTATCTTCATTGTTGCCATGAGCGAGTATGATCTCACACTGGTGGAGGACCAGGAAATGGTGAGTAGCTACATGAAAACCCTTCCCTTGTCTTCTGTTAGGAGTTATCCCTGTATTTGATTGGTAATCTTTCTTACCCAGTTAATAAATAATAGGTGATCCAGCATTTCTAATGTAGAACTTTGCAGTAGTGTCCTGAATCTGTGAGTGGATTCTGTAGAGCTCCCTGCAAATAAAATATAATCAAGGAATAAAGAAATCTCAACACCACAAGGGCGTTTGTGCAATTTACTGTCTACATGTTTCTACCAGCTATTGTCCTGATGATGGCCGAATAGCAGGCCGAAACATGTAGACAGGAAATCACACAAAACGTCCTTGTGGCGTTGAGATCCCTTTATGATGTTCTTACCAAGTTGTACACACTATTCCTCTCTACTCAGCCCTACTGAGCTTAATTGTATGTATTGTATAGGATAGCCGGACATGTACTGTACTAATGTACTAGCAAATTGAATAAACTTGGACAAGTAGAGATACGTGAATTGTTGGCTCATCTGCTATTAATGCGTTCAAACTTGAGCAGTTTCACTCAAAAAATACTAATGTTTATAAATCTGAACATTGCTATAATAAAATAAGGCTAATAATTCACCTATTACAAAATATTTCACAGCAAAGACAGATTATAGCAGGGAAGGGACATAACTCGTTAAACATATTACAATATGATTGTTGAAAAGGCAAGGAATTCACCATTTTAATAAATAAATTCATACCGACCTCAAAATATATGAAGGAAGGGACATAACTCTTATATATATTGCAATATGATAAGAGCAGGAGCCGACTCTGTTGACACTTTGTGTTCTACTGATTCAGTTATAGGACACGAAGTTTTATGCTGTTTGTTTTCTGTTTCAGAACCGAATGATGGAGAGCATGAAGCTCTTTGATTCTATCTGTAACAATAAGTGGTTTACTGATACCTCCATTATCCTCTTCCTAAATAAGAAAGATCTATTTGAGGAGAAAATAAAGAAATCGGCCCTCACCATCTGTTTCCCAGAGTTTTCAGGTTTGTATTTATTTTCAAGACTAAACTTTGTAGCAACAGGAATTTTGTGTACAGTTGTCTTACAAACAAAACCAACCAGATGATTAATTTTGGAATGGAAAAAAACTATTTTTTTAAGATCAGCATTCAAGTTTAAATTAAAGATTGGTTGGGGGTACTCTTATTATGGATGTAAGTGTGTCAATCTGTATATTGTTGCATATTCAGACAGAGCAAATTCATACACAACACACTTTGTGATAAATCAGGTTTAGGTAGTTTGAGGTAGACAATTCTGTGTAACGACTTGGAGTTTGATGCAAACAAACCTGTTAAATATCCTCATTGAAGAAAATTCTTCTGTCAATTATCCCTTTTTCAGAGCTCTCCTGTCAATTATCCCTTTTTCAGAGCTCTCCTGTCAATTATCCCTTTTTCAGAGCTCTCCTGTCAATTATCCCTTTTTCAGAGCTTTTCTGTCAATTATCCCTTTTTCAGAGCTTTTCTGTCAATTATCCCTTTTTCAGAGCTCTCCTGTCAATTATCCCTTTTTCAGAGCTCTCCTGTCAATTATCCCTTTTTCAGAGCTCTCCTGTCAATTATCCCTTTTTCAGAGCTCTCCTGTCAATTATCCCTTTTTTAGAGCTCTCCTGCCAATTATCCCTTTTTCAGAGCTCTCCTGTCAATTATCCCTTTTTCAGAGCTTTCCTGTCAAAAATTATCCCTTTTTCAGAGCTCTCCTGTCAATTATCCCTTTTTCAGAACTCTCCGGTCAATTATCCCTTTTTTAGAGCTCTCCTGCCAATTATCCCTTTTTCAGAGCTTTCCTATCAATTATCCCTGTTTGAGAGCTCTCCTGACAATTATTCCTTTTTCAGAGCTTTTGTCTCAATTATCCCTTTTTCAGAGCTTTTCTGTCAATTATCCCTTTTTCAGAGCTTGTCTGTCAATTATCCCTTTTTCAGAGCTTGTCTGTCAATTATCCCTTTTTCAGAGCTCTCCGGTCAATTATCCCTTTCCCAAAGCTTTCCTGTCATATATCCCTTTTTCAGAGCTCTCCTGCCAATTATCCCTTTTTCAGAGCTTTCCTATCAATTATCCCTGTTTGAGAGCTCTCCTGTCAATTATTCCTTTTTGAGAACTTTCCTATCAATTATCCCTTTTTCAGAGCTTTTCTGTCAATTATCCCTTTTTCAGAGCTTTCCTGTCAAAAATTATCCCTTTTTCAGAGCTTTCCTGTCAATTATCCCTGTTTCAGAGCTTTCCTGTCAAAAATTATCCCTTTTTCAGAGCTCTCCTGTCAATTATTCTTTTTTCAGAGCTTTTCTGTCAATTATCCCTTTTTCAGAGCTCTCCTGTCAATTATCCCTTTTTTTCAGAGCTCTCCTGTCAATTATCCCTTTTTCAGAGCTCTCCGGTCAATTATCCCTTTCCCAAAGCTTTCCTGTCATATATCCCTTTTTCAGAGCTCTCCTGCCAATTATCCCTTTTTCAGAGCTTTCCTATCAATTATCCCTGTTTGAGAGCTCTCCTGTCAATTATTCCTTTTTCAGAGCTTTCCTATCAATTATCCCTTTTTCAGAGCTTTTCTGTCAATTATCCCTTTTTCAGAGCTGTTGTGTCAAAAATTATCCCTTTTTCAGAGCTGTTGTGTCAAAAATTATCCCTTTTTCAGAGCGTTTCTGTCAATTATCCCTAATTCAGAGCTCTCCCGTCAATTATCCCTTTTTCAGAGCTCTCCTGTCAATTATCCCTTTTTCAGAGCTTTTCTGTCAATTATCCCTAATTCAGAGCTCTCCTGTCAATTATCCCTTTTTCAGAGCTCTCCTGTCAATTATCCCTTTTTCTGCCAATTATCCCTTTTTCAGAGCTCTCCTGCCAATTATCCCTTTTTCAGAGCTCTCCTGTCAATTAACCCTTTTTCAGAGCTCTCCTGTCAATTAACCATTTTTCAGAGCTTTCCTGTCAATTATCCCTTTTTCAGAGCTCTCCTGTACATGTCAGATACTGTATTTAACAGAACTCTCCTGTCAGCTGTCTGCTTTGAAGGGGCTCTCCTGTCAATTACTGTGTTTGACAGAACTCTCCTGTCAGCTTTCTGCTTTGAGAGAGCTCTCCTGTCTATTATGTCGCCTACCAGTTATTTTATTTGAGAGATCTCCTCTGTCAACTCCTTTGAGAGATCATTCCTATTATCTTGTTCGAGGGAGTTCTCATCCATTGTACAGTCACTGATTAATCTTATAATCCAATTGTTTTTTAAAGGTGAAAACAACTATGAGCAAGCAGCAACTTACATACAGGTGCAGTTTGAGAATCTGAACAAGCGTAAGGAAACGAAGGAGATATACACCCACTTTACATGTGCCACGGACACCAATAACGTCCAGTTTGTATTTGACGCGGTCACAGACGTCATCATCAAGAACAATCTCAAAGACTGTGGTCTGTTTTAAAGGTATGCATACAAATTAAATAGCTATTTTGTTTACAGAGTGATTTTAAAATGAACTTATTCATAAAATACGTAAACAGAATGCAATGGTATCTTCAACAGATCATATTGTTGTATAGGTAAACAATGCAAATTGTTCACTCAGTCATAGCTTGACAAAGGGACCAGTCAGTCTTGAAACATTACAACATATTTAATATGTACATTGTTTGTGCATTAAGTAAAACTTTGATATAATGCAATGTTATTTGGTTGTTTGAGTATTCTTGCATAATACAGTTTCTTTGAATGATTGTAAATACAGTGTATTGAGGATTGAGTTTACCATTTCTTTGGTGGCCTTGGATGATTGTAAATACAGTGTATTAAGGATTGAGATAACCATTTCTTTGCAATGATATTCTTCCCATTACATCTCTGTATGTAATTATAAATAAGAGTAAATAGAACCATCATTTATTTGGTTGTTGAATCATTTTTCCATCTGTTGCAGAAAGTTTTGTGAGACCAGGACAAGTATCTGTCGTTCAAACATGCCTGGGGCCAGCTGAGATGTCTGGATTCTGAACTAGTCACAACAGTCTTGTTCAGACCGAACGGTAATCCTCATCAACCACGCTTCTGCAGATGTGCATAACAGAGGCTACAGCGACCTACTTACATGTGATGGATTCTGTGACCTATTTTTATATATAAGTGTGAAAACAGACTTATTTCACGTAGCGTGAAGACGGTGACTTATGTCGTGGTATGTGCTGCTCTAGGAACTGTGGATACCTTTTTCACAAAGCTGGGGTGAGATTCGCACCTAAAGGCATAACACGGACATTACTTGTCCCTGTAACTTTGTGGCTGTACGTACAGTCATTGTAAAAAAGTCCTGTTATATTGATGAAATAAACAACACCATGCATTTGAGCGTACATACAGTTCAGCACCAAAGACTCCCTGAAGAGGCTTATGTTGCGTGGGTTTTTAATATCACTTCTGTATAAAAACTAGGTACCATTCTATCTTTAGAAAACATTTAATATGAGTATAGAGCTTTATGCATACAAAATTTACAGAAATAATTTTTAAATAAATCAAATTAGAAACTGCTGATTATTTTCTATTGAAAACAATGATCTGATTTTATAGTGTAAAATATTTTGTGAAAAGAGTACTCCTGATCAAAATAGGACGGTAATATTTGTAGCTGTTCACGCTGACTATAGATGCTCAACATTAAAATGCATTCCAAATATATACAAATGTATAAGGCACTCAGTTCAACGTGTCAACTCCAATTTTCTCCTGTCTGTAATTACTGAATTGTGAAGTGATATTTGTATTGACAAGGTAGGTGCAAGTCAACAACAGATGTGCAAGGTTATTAGTAGACATTGAGAAAAGGGCATACTTGTACTTTCTGTGTGTAATTACATAAAACTAGCTTTCAAGTATTGGCATTAACTAGTATAATAGTTCATCACTCATCGTGTCATGTGGTCCAAATCGTCATTAGTTCAGGAAACTTGCACACCTAATGGATTTTGTTCCGAGTTGGTACATTGGTATTAATACGATCTTGTATGTCAGTCTATTTACACTGGGTGCTGTTGTTCAATATTGTTTTGATATTTTATAACATAGGTCATAGTATTTTAAGCTGCTGTGACAGGTAAAAGACATGTGTATTAAGGTCCTAACCTCAAGTCCCTCTTGTTTACTATTTTAAACATTGATAAACATATTCACTTTTTATGTATGTTCAACTTTATTAAATTAAAGAACAAAACTTTTTTTTTTTAATATTTACATTTGACTGAATAGAATGTCATCAAAATCGTCAGAAATCACCTGCCACTTAACATGAACCAGTACAGCATCAGGTCGCTGGTGATTGTGTTCAATAAAATCCTGCTCAAGGTCACAGACACAGACTTTTAGAACTTATTCTGGACCAATCACAGACCGTCAAGGGTTTTTGATATTGAAATGTTAAAAGTATATTATTGGTTAATTACAAAGAATATTACCTATTGTGGGTGATAATCAAGATGGTATAGGTGATCACTCACCTGTCCTGGTTGGTAATTTACCTGCTTTAGGTGATCACTCACCTGTCCTGGTTGGTAATTTACCTGCTTTAGGTGATAACTAATCAGGCGTAGGTAATAATTTACTATTTGTGAGTGATCAGTAGCCTATTGTAGGTGATAGTTTACCTGGCTGAGGTAATAATTTACCTGTTGTAGGTGTTAACTTACCTGTGATAGGTAACTAATAACCTAGTCTAGGTAACCAGTTACCTGTTGTAGGTGACCAACTTACCTGTTGTAAGTAACCATGTGCAATTGTAAATACACAATGTGAATTGTAAACTATTATTTTTAAGAATGAATGGAGACTGTGCCTGTGAGCTGTGTTGTACTGTACAATTATTTATTTAAGTGTTTGTAAAATTTTGCTTATTTTATTTTTTGTCTGATTCTTGATCAGACATTTGTGGATGGTTTGATATTTTCACGGCATAAGAATGTTATTTTGAAGACTGTTTACCTGATTGTGATTTGATGTGACATTTTGAAGGTGAATGTATCAAACCGATGATTTTTCTCCGAATTACTTCTGACTATTACTTCCAAATTTGAACATTTCCTTGATTCAGTGATATCTAGGGAGTTTGTTTAGATTCTTTGCCGACTCCCTGTGAGTCCCTATTGTTCTATATTCCACGATCAAACACCTTCATTGTTGTCTAGCTCAACGATCAATTTGTGTTCTTTTAGCTGTGAGAAGGAACCAATTTTCGTATATTGCTTGATATTATATATGTATTGTTATTCATCTGAACCCTGTCGTCAAATTGATCTATCATGCTTAATCGCAAGTTTCTCATCTGTATTCATTAAATTCTGATTAGGATTAGGATGCCAGTATTAATGTCACATTGTATCTACTCGTTTCATACGAGGAAGAAATTCTGTTGTTGAAATTTTGATTCATGAACTATTTATCTCTGTTTAACATCTGTTTAACGTCAATTTAACATCATCATTACAATAATGAAAGAAATTTATTACAGAAATCAAATGAAAAATGAAAATTTCACTGATGAAACGTATAGTTCTATGGTACCCATAGCTACCAAAAAACATGCTTGTAATGTCCTATGGTAATCGTCTTTTCTCAATTCCATTCCAAATACAGAACTTACAGAAATTATGTTTTACACTGGTAAAGGGCTGATATGCTGATAGTTTTATTAGGCTCTGGCTGTTGTGCTTCAGTCCTGGTACCCTTGATGTTCCTAAATCACTGCTTCAGTCCTAGTACCCTTGATGTTCCTAAATCACTGCTCCAGCTTCACTGTGTGTATTTCAGGGAGAAATGCAGAAAGATAGGGTTTAAGGTTTGGTGAGTGAAATGTCCCTGTGATCCTATTTTTTCTGCACATATTGGTACATGTAGTACGAAGTTCTGAGATGAAATTGTGACGGTGAATCCAGTTGAGAGTGGCTTATTGAATGAGTCATTTGCAACTTAGTGATGCGCTTGATTCTTCTTCATACTCTGTGTCACTACTGCATGCTACTGGTAACCCGTCATACTACATTATATCATGAGGAAAATATACTGCCAAAAAGACCGGGTATTGATCAGGATGCCTTGAATTTTCGTATTGATGTTTAACTTTATAACTTTCTGAAGCTGTTTCAGATGTCTATGGTTAGAAATCATGAGAATTTTGTTCCCCCAAATGTCGATTTGTGATCATGAAATCTTGGATATAAAGATGATGTTGATCATGTTAATACATTAATATCGATTATGGTAGAATCTCATCTAATTGCACACTTTGGTTTCCGATCTAGACTCAGGATTAACTCATTAAAGTAGCTCAGCTCTTGAACACAAATGTCCTGATTAGGGTCAACTGAATTATTATTATGGCAACCACTAATTATTGTAAGACCAAAAGGTGAAACAAATTATTTATCTGCTTGAATTCTTATTTTTAAATATCAAAATATTTTGTAAACATTTTATGAACAATTTTCATTTATACGGATATATATTTCAGCATAAAATTTGAAATCAATATAATATAACTATCATTTAATTTTTTGGATTTATATTTACCAATGTACAATTTTAAATGATATATGAGTGAATTATTGTTTGCTGTTATATGTGGTTCAGGGTAATAGTGGTTACTAGCCTTGAATATGTATTTTGTCTTCGAAAAAAATATAAACAATTTTTAGCGTGTAAAGAAAAATTTCATGAAATCCAAGAAAAATTTACGTCAGTTTTGTCTTGGGTACTGTGTCTGTTCTTATCTATCTTCCTACACTTCTATGCTGTTACGCTACCTTGTTCCTATGAGAAATGCTTGTATGTATTGTGAATAAATCTTTGTATAATATGGTAGGAATAAAAGGTTCATGTAAGCATATCACAGTTTGTTTTATCATTGACACCTACATTTAACCTGCTATAACGCCCAGACGGCCAAAACATGATCTTCAACTCAAATGAGGGGGTCTTTCTACAGGAAATTGCACTTATCACTACTTCTAGGCAATGACCTGTAATACATATTTTGGTGGGCTTATTTGCGGACAAAAACGATACTAGTATTTTACGCCTCAAACAAATCTAAAACTGTTCATGAGTTGTGCTATTTCCTAATTGTTCAAGGAAAATTTCCGTCCTACAAAGGAACCTTCCTGAGAGTTAACACACAAAAAAAAAATCACTATCACCACCATAAACTTGCATGAACTGCTTGTACACGATTCATCAGGTGGTGCTTTGTTAGTTTGATCTTTTACTATGTAGACATACTAATGGGGTGATGTACTGAGTGAAATTAGTCAAGGATGAGTTATTACCTTATCAGAACATTTCTAAACCAACGTTACCTGTTCAATTACACATGAAAAGCATACAAATAGATGTTGATCAGTTGCACAGTATGAGTAATCACGTTAGACACCAGCTACAGGACCTCACGTTATGTATCGGCACATAGGGCCAGTGGCCTTTGCTGTAGCATGGTTAGTTTTTCTGTGTCTCCATCACTCATTAGAACAACCAACATTGTTGTCATCAAGTTGACTGGTGAATCTACTTACTAAACAGCTTGATTTAAAAAGAGAAATTATTTGAAATCTATTTATTTGAGTCATTTTGCCTGTTGATCACAGAGCCCCGCTGATGGTTCATCACAGGGACCTGAAAATTTGTTACAGCAATATTATTTTCTAATTTGGGATGTTCAGAGTACTTTTAGGGGTTCAGATCAGTTTTCGGTAAAAATTACACCCGCATTGATGGTAAATGCTCGTTTAGGTCCAGATATAGCTGCGATAACGTAGCTCCTGTTGACGAGACAATTTTGAACATTGGCAGAGGAAGCAGGGTATTTATATTAGTCCTAGTCCAAATGTAGCTGTTACAAATTTTCAGGTCCCTGTGTGGGTTTTTTTTGGTTGAGAGGCGATGTACACAACATTACAAATCCCAAGGGAGACATTGGCCAGTCAGCAGCAATCGGCAACAGATATCTCTTTAGATTTGACCTATCTTTAAACATTTGTAACTTGCCTAAAACAGTATTCTAGTAGTCAAACTATTGGTACAATTTGCAACTAAACGCGAGTTTATATCCTGGTCAGAGGTACGAACAGTTTTTTACTGGATTTCTGGTCCTCTACCATACCATACTTCCTCTGTAACAAGTATATCATAACCAAGGACTTACACTTATTCTATTCTAATGCCGTGATCATAACAATTGAATATGTTGCATTCGCTTTTGTAGTGGTTATCTCCCCTTGATCACAATACGATAGTACGGTGTTATAATGTCGATAAACCTTAGTTGTCATAAAAAGTCTGTATAAAAGTTAAAGATGAAACATTATTTTGTTTTCTTATACCAGTGACTCGAATTGAAATATTTTTTAATAATAATCCAGAGGTTTTTTGGGGCTTTTAAGAACCATCCCCCACCCTGATAATTTTCTTTATAAATCATGTATTTTTCACCATTTCCTCAATTTTTCCCAATATGGAAACCCCCATGGGAATTCGAACCCCCCCCCCCCCCCAAGGTAGTCCAAGGTGTTGTTTTTTGTAAACAATGCAACGCCCCCGTATTTTTTCTAATTTCTCAATTCGTTTTGCGGTAACAGTTAGACCAAAATCAGCTATATCCTGTCTGTATGCTCTATAATCTGACCCTATTAAATAGAACTTCGAACTCCGTTGTCACAATGTGCAGTTATATCACGGTGCTATCATGTCACAGACCGACATTTAGCAATTTATAATGATGTATTGACTTGATATTCCATTCAGTTGTTCTTTTTTGGCGATTTTCAACGGCGTTGTTGTTCCTCTGCTTATATTAATTGTAAATACGTTTTTTAATGGACACACTTTGTATTTGTTGTTAATTGTTTGATTACGACACTGACCGATTAACCGGTTACTCGTTCGGAAGATTTTTTGAGTGACCGTTACTAAGATTCGTCCGGTTTGTAGGGCTCACTCTAGACCTAAAAATCAGTAGCCAAAAAAGAAGTAACGTGTGAATTTCAGTAGCCATTTTTAGATCACTTTTAGCCCGAAGGGCAACTGAACTTATGTCATGGTGCGTCGTCCGTCGTCCGTTCTCGTCAATTTTTCCTCTAAACAACTTCTTCTGAAGAACGGACAGTCATGATATTTGACTGAAAGCTTCGTCGGTAGAAGCCCAACAACGTTTGAAAACGAAAATGACCTTGATCTACTTTCAAGGTTTCAGGGGTCAAATGTGTCCAACACTTCAAACGACTTCTCCTGAAGAACTGAAAGGTCTAAAATCTTCATATTTGGCTGGTGGCTTCCTAGGATAGAGCCAGACAAAGTTTGGGAATGAAACTGACCTTGACCTCTTTTCAAGGTCACAGCAGTCAAATATGTCAAACACTTCAAACTACTTCTCCTAAAGAACAAAAGGGTATAGAATCTTCATAATTGGCTGGTTTCTTCCTTGGATAGTGCCCGACAAAGTTTGAGAATGAAAATGACCTTGACCAACTTTCAAGGTCACAATGGTCAAATGTGTCAAACACTTCAACTGACTTCTTCTGAAGAACTGAAAGGTAAAGAATCTTCACATTTGGCCGGTGGCTTCCTAGGATAGAGCCAGACAAAGTTTGAGAATAAAAAATGTCCTTGACATACTTTCAAGGTCACAGCGTTCAAATGTGTCAAACGCTTCAAATTACTTCTTCTGAAGAACTAAAGGGTATATAATCTTTATATTTGGCTGGTTGCTTCATGGGATTGAGTCAGAAAAAGTTTTAGAATGAAAATGACCTTGACCTACTTTCAAAGTCACAGCGGCCAAATGTGTCAAACACTTCAACTGACTTCTTCTGAAGAACTGAAAGGTATAGAATCTTCACATTTGGGTTGGTGGCTTCCTAGGATAAAGCTCCATAAAGTTTGAGAATGAAAATGACCTTCACCTGCTTTCAAGGTCACAGCAGTCAAATAAGTAAAACATTTCAAAAGACTTCTTCTGGCAAACTGAAAGGTAAAGAATCTTAATAATTGGCTGGTTGCTTCCTGGGATAGAGCCAACAGAGTTTGAGAATGAAAATGACCTTGACCTACTTACAAGGTCACATAGAAAAATATGTCAAACAATTTCTGAAAAAGAATATAGATAATATTTGGCTGGTAGTTTCAACAGATGGAGCTGACAAAGTTGCGAGTGAAATATTTGTAGTACTATGTAATATTTAATGAGAATAGTTTGCGCGATACAGGCCCTCTGAGCCTCTTGTTTAAAACAGTGGCCATACTTTCTTGGCCTCCAACCTTTATTGATGGGCCCTCCATTAAAACAATTCAGTATTTAATATTTTTTGTAGTGTAATACTTTTCTTTGTCAACCCTAATTTATGAATAAGATTTAAGAAATACGTACTGTTTAAATCGATATACATGTAATAAGCAGGGAAGTTACAAAAATAATAATGTAACTTGTGAAATTTTCGAGGCGATCCGACCCTTTGTCACAGCACGAACGTTACATTACACAAAATATAAGACAGTTATCACGTTCATAGAGATACTTCTTATGATATCTCTACTTTTTGATATATCCATTCGGCCATATTATAACGAATATTGTTTTTTCATAATATTTGAACAGATTATGCAATCATACAGTCGTATGATGCAAGGATTTGCAAGAAATGCAGTACATGGTGGCTCAAGTATGGGTCCAGATTGATACAATCGCATCCAATCAAACTGCAATACACACTGGCCAACTGCAATACACACTGGCCAACTGCAATCCCCACTGGCCAACTGCAATACACACTGGCCAATTGCAATACACAATGGCCAACTGCAATACACAATGGCCAACTGCAATACACACTGGCCAACTGTAATACACACTGGCCAACTGCAATAAACACTGGCCAACTACAATACCCACTGGCCAACTACAATACACCCTGGCCAACTCAATACACAATGGCCAAATGCAATACACACTGGCCAACTGCAATAAACCCTGGCCAACTACAATACACACTGGCCAACTGCAATACAAAATGGCCAACTGCAATACACACTGGCCAAGTGCAATACACAATGGCCAACTGCAATACACAATGGCCAACTGCAACACACACTGGCCAAATACACAATGGCCAACTGCAATACACAATGGCCAACTGCAATACACAATGTTCTAGGCGCCGTTGTCTTAGAGGTTTACTGATCTTTGGCCCTCTGCTATTTTTGCACTGAAAGCCGTACTTGCTTTTGGAACATATACAAGTCGACCTGCTTGGAAGTATGCCATATCTTGCATTGTTTAAGGATTAAATTAAGTTTGTAAAAGCAAAGGAGGTTTATGTCTAAATCACTTTGCCAAAGTGGCAGCTTACAGGTAGACAGAAATGCTAAAGAGTGTACAATAATATAGTTTCACTGTACGGTGCCAAGTAATGGAGAATAATGACGTTGCTTTATTTCATAAAAAGGGTCAGAACTAAAAATAAATTAAAAAAACGAGGACTAGGTTTATTAAAAAATGACAACGTAAGCATAATACAAACATTTTTGACAAAAAAATAATAGGAAATCAATAATTAAAAGGATGATCTAGTTAATTAATTGGTCAGATTTGTACATTGTAAGACATTGGGCAAA
This sequence comes from Mizuhopecten yessoensis, assembly GCF_002113885.1. Taxonomy (NCBI): domain Eukaryota; kingdom Metazoa; phylum Mollusca; class Bivalvia; order Pectinida; family Pectinidae; genus Mizuhopecten; species Mizuhopecten yessoensis. The sequence goes on along the minus strand of NW_018408858.1, from coordinate 774,400 downwards.
TGTTAGACAATTAATAATTCAATTCTGAACTTGACAAAGAAACAACCAGAACACTTTATACCTGAACATATTATGTATAGACTAATAGACAACTAGCTGAGAGATAAAGTTAAGTACATGTGATTTATCGCGCTAAGGCCAGATAACATAAGTAATAAATAAAATCATGAAATATTAAAGCTTTTCATGCCAGTTATGATTGAAGCTTAACATATTTAGCTCCATTTTCAAAACATGTAAAACACGGCCCGTGACTTTGTGGACAGCATGTGACAACGAATTGATTTAATTGGTTCGGGATGACGGGTACATAGTTCCCTTAAAGTCCAATAAAATGAGCTATATTCCCGGGACATAGCACCTGTATCAGTCGAGTTCGGACAGCGTTTAACATCGTACTACTTAAACATATGGATAATACACGCAAAGGTATCTTAAATTTCACTATTACTGGCCCTTATATAATAATATACTTATTAAAAGACTTTTAAATACGATTTATTATTAATATTCAATAAATAAAGTTAAAAACCTGGTTTTTCAGTGGCCTTAGAATTAAACTCGGGGCCCTAATCTCTCTCCCTGGACATCTCTCGAATTTACGTTTTAGGTTGTGGAGACCACAATACATCTGTGGGCGTGGTCATGTCACTGTGTAGTATCTATTGTACATCACATCGTACTCATCACGACGTTAAATGGCACGTTTCTAATGGATTGAGCTAAAATACCAGATATTTGCTGTAATCTGATATCAGTATTTAACATCGATGACTGTAACTCTGTACGTTTGAACTTATCGCGACTTTTAACATCAGAATTCTAACGATCTTGACCAGGAACTTGTTGTGTTTGATTTTTATTTTGTTTACTTTGATTGAAGACCAGTGCTGTATATGAACACGTATTATTTAAATCATCTGTAACACAAGTGTTTTAAATAACTAACAGACACTCCTGACATATTGATCATTTTAACAGGAGTTCCCAAAAAATTGGTCAAAAACATAAAAAAAAGTCCGCTAACTAGATCAATATACTTCAAGTTGTTGTCAACTGTGAAAATCATAAATCATACTTAATTCTGTGCGGTTTCTTTTCATCTGTGATAGTAACATTGGCTTCAACAACAGAGGCTTGTGGATTGATCTATATCTTCTGATGTGTCGGAGTAATATTAGATTTTTAAATATTTTTTGTTTATGAATACTTGATAAAAATACCAGCCCCCCNAAAATAAAAAAAAATGTGTAAATTCTTTATTAACTGAAAGCGGTATGCATTTGTAAGTTTCCTTGAAGATAGAATGCGTTTAAAATACCATAAACTCTGAAAGTTTGTTCAACCATAGATGACCACAGAAACAAGGTTTTGTGTCAATATTCAGGTTTTAAGTTACCGATCAGTAAAATCGGTTGCGTCTTCTAGTCGCAATGTAAATACTTTTCAAATCCATAAGAGAGATTTAGAAATATTTTCATTTCAAATTTTAAATGGTCATATGAAATTAAATTCTTTTTATTGCTGTATGAATTGGATTAGTTGAAGAATTTAGTTATAAATTTAAGCACTTAATGTGTTAATCTGACGATCTTGAACTGTCTTGACACCAAGTACGCATTGTGTTAGCTGCCCCATTTACTGAAATACCACCTGAAAGAAAAATATAAAGTTGATATTCCAAATTATAATGACGATTACAGATATGGGTTAACCGATTGTTATTTGTCCGTTATTCTGGTCAGAATTACAGCACTTTGACCTTGAACTGAATAACTCTCGAGCAAAATAGATTTCGTAACATTTTCAAGATGACGAATTCGCACCCGATATATAACCACGGCCGCCCCTTCCACGTATGTTCGTTGAGCATGTCAGTCATGGAAAGAAAAACCAGATGATGATATTGATCACCCTTTTGTTTAAAATATAAATTTATACCGTTACTTTTTCAGGGGATCGGTTTAAACGATAAATTGTTTTGTTTGTTTTCTTTCAAGTGTTTACGGTGACCGATATATCTCTGTCCCGTACGGTAGCGTTTTGGAAGTGTCAACAGTATGGAATTACATCGTTGACTTTATTATGAGATCTAATAGGTCAGTAAATAATCCGTAAGTACTACCTAAACAGATATTGTTGTTTAGTGATTTATCATAGCCCACCAACAGTTAAAATAGTCGACAGGAACGAGCGGGTCTATAATAATCAACGAGAAAACTAAGAAGACGAACGTACCTCTACACATGCGTGATTGCACCTGTGCTATTTAGACACAGTATATCAAAAAGTAATTACATTGCACCATAGCTGCTTCGTCCTTCCAGGACTCATAGGTGATGCAAGGGACCAAAAAGGTGAAAATCCTTTGTCTAAAAACACGCCGTCCGTAAAACCCCGAAGTTTTACGAATTTCAAAATGTATAGAAGCACTGCACACTTAATGGAGTAGCATCCTATCTTCAATAGTCGAGAAATATCAATTTAAGTATCGCTATGTTTACAAAGCAACAATTCATGAAAGTTGTGTTCATTTTTGGACAGAAGTGAGAAGGGGTGACTTGAACGACCTCCTGTTACGGACAAGATATGTATATATATATCCCTTTGAAGATGATCTTACTTTATCTTTGCATTCTTGTCTATATATATCAGTACGCATTTTCTCTTATAACAGTATAACACATAACATGCTAAATCGGAACTGGTAGTTGATACAAAAAGAAGATAAACCAAGAATATATCCATAAAAAAATGTCAACTTTACCCAACATTTATTTGGGTCACAAAAGATGTTAGTGTATTATTCACAGCAAGTGACGGTACACAAGTCTAATGGAATCCTGTTATTGGAATTCAGTGCTTGATTAAGATCTGAAACATTTTTACCGTATAATTAGATTTAAAAAAAAACTGCCTGGCAAAGTACATGTATTTCACTGGTCAACACAAGGTTTATCATGAAATTCATGAACAAGCGGCTCAAATATGCAAAAGCTTTCCATTTTTAATTTTCTATTAATAATACATGTTGTGCTTATTAAACGCTAGTATTGAACATGAAACGACATTTAAGTTGATCTTGCTTCGCTGATTTTTTTATGCCTGGGGGATATTTCGATCGTTCAAAATCATCATAGGATGGAATATTGGGTTAACTCCCTTGAATGAAACTCTTTTAAAGCAGACGACGATTTTTGAGGCTGACATTCCGTGACAACACGAAGAAGACCTTATTTGTTGTTGAGCACATGACACTGAAAGTTTAAGGTAAGTGGTCATACAAGAAATCAGCATCGAACCATTTTTTTGTTTCGCTTAAAAGTAATATTGGATCTCTTATTTTCTTTGGGTCAAGGAAGAGTTGTTTTTGAAAGCGCTCCCCCCTTCCCCAACCAAAGAAAAATTTCGATATTCTCCTGGGGATGTTAACAAAGCACAGATATATGCCTAAATACTGACGAGATATTAATTAGTTAATAACCATGCCAATTTTCGTTTTGAAATTAATATTCGCCAAAGGGTTATGAATGATAATGTTATTTCATATCAAAATAAGACAGGCCTACAGTCAGAGAAGATATTGTATGTTAATTGAAAAATGTGATGTTCTCAGCTTCAGAGGGTTGAAACATTATATATTTCCTACCTGTGACATTACAATTACAACTGAGTCTGATAAAATATTAAAATATTATTTCTTCATATTAGGAATAAAAGATTATTTATGTACTGTCAGGACGCTAATAAATGGAATTTTAATGCACACGTTTAATAAACCCATTATATATTTATGTGCTGTTACTATAACTCCTTCCCCCCCCCCCCCCCCCCCCCCCCCCAGTTAAATCACACATATAAATACAAACTAAGCCTCTGTAAACAAAGCAGTCACATTACATAACATCATCAACATGATCCCTTGAACTTATCTTTCACCATTTACACGAGTTGCCATTGTCAGTATGGAGTTACCTAATACACACTTGCATTAAGGCCACACTGACAGTGTTGTGTTTAAGGTGCCAAGCCAAAACATGTTTGTAGTTAAAACGTTTAATTTCATTTTTTTTTTAAAGTGAATTATTGAACAGTAATTTTTAACGTTATCACTTATACAAACTTGAAAGCAAGGGGTATTATATGATCATAGTTATAAACATGAAACACACATTTAATTCTCGAACATATGAAAAGATATCAATTGAATATGTTACGATATATTTTATTATGTATCAGTCCATTCTGTGACCAGTTAACAACTAACATGGCTTTCATTTGCTGATTTTAAAACAGAACATGGACCACCACGCTCTTTCACTGACGACTCTCCTGGTGCTACATGTGGTGTTATTGTCGACACCGCCCCTAGTATCTTCAGCTGTAGCTGCAGCAGCAGTCAAGCCGACCGTGAAGTACCCTTGTTCTGTGTGCAAGTGTTCTATCACCATGCTACAACGGGGGCAATCTATCTCGGCAGACTGTTCACATCTTTCGCTCACAGAGACGCCTCTTGATCTGCCCAGAAAAATTGGCGCATTGGACATGTCGAACAATGTAGTGAACTCTTCGTACTTTCTCCATCTGTACAAGTATCCAAATCTGCGACATCTGAATGCCTCATTTAACACTTTCATCGACTTTAATGTGAATTTCGATGTTTCAAGAGATCGTATTATGATAACGAACTTTCAAATTCTGACACTCGACCTTTCCGGAAACGTACTGAATTCTGTCAATAATGATACATTCGATAACATGCCTTACATACGTGAAATCAGAGGACTGGAGGCATTGGTATTGTTTCAAGATTCTCTGAACCGGCTGACAGATCTACAGAAACTCTCTGTTATTTCTCATCAGGTTGACATTCCAGAGGAACTCTTTCATAACCTCAGGGTTTCCAGCCTTCACTTGAACGTCACAGAGGCACTTCATCTTCCGGAGAAACTATTCAGACATCCTCAAAGATCTCTTCTTTCTAACCTCTCAATAGTTGGAGGAAAGTTGAAAGAACTGCACGTTGACGCACTAAGGAGCCTTGTGTTGTTGAAGCACGTCGAGATATACGGCCCCAATATGAGAATTCCTGCTCGTTTGTTTCACGACGATGTTCAAGGGGCTGACAGCAATGAGGACATGCCAGTTAATTTAAAGACCATACGTATAATCGGAGTTCGAAGCTTACCGGGAATAATTTTCCACAAACAAAAAAGCCTGGAATCCCTTGAGCTACATGGCATAGAGGACCTTCCTTTTGGTTTATTTGAAAGTGTAACATTGGATTCCCTGGATTTGTCTGGATGTGATATATACGAACTGCAATCGGAATCGTTTATAGGGTTATCAAGCTTGAGAGCTTTGAATTTGTCTGATACTCACCTGACCAGTATCGAAGTCTCGGCCTTCACTGGTCTCCAGTCGTTGACAAGCCTGGACTTATCCAATAACTATTTAGACAACATAGCACCAGCGTTGTTTGACAAACTGCGAAGGACATTGGTCACCTTAGTTATTTCAAATAACTCATTGGATGTATTAGACGAAGGGTCGTTTGGCAAGATGATGTCACTAGAAAAACTTGACCTCAACAAAAACAATATTAGTAGTCTGCCGCCTTCTCTTCTAAGTGATCTCGGAAAGCTGGTCGATCTGAATCTGAGGGAAAATAGACTACATAATATTCCACCGGGTGTTTTAGAGGCACAAGTTAACATGGAAGACCTTGACCTTGGTACAAACTCGCTGACCGGACTTCCGTCTGATCTGTTTGCTACTACAAGATCGCTTCGTAGGATCGATCTGTCTGCCAACAACATAACGTTTCTTCCGAAGGACATTTTCAAGATGACGCATTTTCTAGAAACTGTTGAATTGACAGGTAACCCCATTCACTGTGGTTGTAATGTTCTTCTTCTGCCACAGGACATTATCGGGCTAGAGTTGCACGGGTATTGCTCGTCTCCCAAGGAATATGCTTTCACGCCCATACAGGACGTGCAGACCGACGACATGTGTATTTCCACATCCACGCTCCCTACCACACCCACAACCGGCATAAGCATCTCACCCACGCCTGTTATTTTTGTGAATAACGAATCGGGTATAATATCCAGTCAGTACGTCGACAGTTTGGGGAGAACACAGTGGATGGTGACAAGTTATGTGGACATTCAGCCTACGGCTACCCTCTCAGACGTCAACATGACCGTTCCATACAATGATTCCTTTAGAGCAAACGCAGGATTAGCTCAAAGTGGTGGTCACGTATTCGGGTCGTTCGGTCTCACTGGATTTTATATTGCTATGGCTGTTGTAGCGGCAGTGTTTATTTTCGGGTCTGTTGCTATGGCTATATACCGCAGAAGACAAGCTTCGCGCAGTATGGTGTATATTGTCAACCCGGAAGAGTCTAATGACCAGCCTAATGATGACGTATTAGGTAGCTTTGCACGTGTAGAACCCGGATCTTTTGATCGCGTTGTCGATGGTGGGAATTCCCTGACTGAAATGTCAGAGAGAAATAATGATGGCTTCGACGATAAAGGCACACTGTAGTGACTCTACTAGTTCCGGTGACATTTGTTGTTACTTCCGTGGCATTCGGTAGGTATTACTTCCGATGTGAAATTCTAACAGCAATAGGTAATCTAGATTTTTTAAACCGATATCCTTTTACATAGTGTGTAATTTTGACAAATTGAAAGTTAAAGCATACAGAGCGACTCGTTTGATGTAAAGCCTTTTCCTTCTATTGGTGTTTTACTTGGATTTGTTGACATTAAAGAGTGATTAAAAAGACAACCAGTTACGATAAGTCAAAACTTTGTACCTTTATGTTAATAACAATGTCATAATGACTTCAGTGCAAACGTTTGTCTTTTTCTCATGTTACTGCTGTGTGCGTTTTGCACCTCGCCCGAAGGGCTATATAAGTTTATGCCGTGTTCCGGCGTCCGCAGGTCGTCCGTCTGTCCGTCGTCCGTCATTTAAACAATTTCATTTCTGATGAAAACTAAGGGGATTAGGGTGATGCTATTAGGCCAATGCCATGCTTGGATGAAGGGCAACCAAGATTGTTCTAATGAATTACCTTCAAACATATTCAAGGTCACAGGGGTATCTTTAAACAACTTATTCTGAATAACAAGAGGTCTCAGGATGCCGATGTTTGGCCAGTAACATGCTGGGATGAGGGGCTACCAAGGTTGCTCAAATGAATGACCTGGACGTATATGCAAGGTCACGGTGTTCAAATATGTCTAAAACATTTAAACAACTTCTGAATAACTAGAATGCCTAGGATGTTGATATGGCCGGGGGCATGCTTGGATGGAAGGCTACAAACTTTCTTAAAATGAATGACCTTGACTTGTCTTCAAGGTCACTGGAGTCAAATATGTTCAAATCTTTAAACAACCATTTCCGAATAACCAAAAGGCCAAGGATGATTATGTTTGGCAGGTGAAATGATTGGATAAAGGGCTACCAAGTTTGCTCAAATGCATGACATTGACTTTTATTTACGATCACAGAAGTCAATTAAGACACCCAGGATAATGATATATGGCCAGGGGGTCACATCTGTTGAAGACTTATAAACAACTTTTTCTGCATTTACATAAGTCCCAGGATGTTGATATTTGGCTAGTTACATGCTGGAATTCAGCGCTACAAAGTTTGGTCAAATTGCTGACCTGGACCTCAATTCAAGGTCACAGTGGTCAATTGTCTTAAAAACATTATAGCTTCATCTGAACAACCAAAATGCCCAGGCTGATGATATTTGGCCAGTAGCATGCAGAGAAGAAGGTGCATTATATTAATTAAAATGAATTACCTTCACCCATATTAAAGGTAACAGGGGTCGTCAAATATGTTTAAAACTGAAAACAACTTCTTCTGAATAACCAAAAGGCCTAGGATGATATTTTGCCAGTAGCATGCTCGGATGAAGACCTATCAAGTTTGTTCATCTGAATGACTTCGACCCGGTTTCAAGGTCACATATGGTCAAATGTATAAACCTTTAAATTACCTAATCTCAATAAACAAAAGGTCTAAGACATGTTGCATACTGTAATGAAGGGCTATAAAGTTTGTTCAATTTAATGAACTTGTTAGACTTTCAAGGTCACATGTGTTTAAATCTTTTTACATGTTCTTTTCAATGACTCAAGAGTCATTGATACTGATATTCTGTCAGTAGCTTTATTTCAGTCCACTTTTAAATTTACAAATATTGGATAAATACCGGGTGAGGGATGCAGGCCCATTGGGCCTTTTGTAAATATTATATCTTGGAAATCATCTTTGATCAAATTGTACATGTTATGAAATTGGTCTGTTTTGGTATTGCAGACTTTATGATGTACAGTTAAAGGGTATTTAAGTTATATAAAGTTGCAAACATTTAACAGAATTACATAGATATGACACGGCAATTGCCGCTGATCTAAGAGCTAAATGTCGCGTGCTACATACCAGTTTCTAACTAAACCAACTTTCCTCTCACGATTAGGACGATCTAAATTTCAGTAGAAGACTTTTTTTCTAGAAATTATATCATTGTAGTGGTGTATCAAAACTTAATTTTCAGTGGAACTATGAACGTACGTTTGTCAGCTACTATTGGGTTTTTCGCATATTGTTCCCGAAGATCAAATAAAAAACCTTTAATGATCTTAAAGTTGAGTCAGTATATTGATATTGAGAAAAATCATGTATATTTGTATTATTGTTTTTAAATAAAATCTTCATCTTCTGAATTATTGACCCATGTTTGTTTTTCCATAACGTAACAACCCATGATACCAGTTGAATGAAGCCACCAGTAACATTAGTGTGAAAAAACTGTCTTGCCTCAAACTTTGTAACCAAACAATGCTAAGTGTGGAATCCCTTTTTATCACCAATCTCTATCGAGAGTGGCTGTGGTTTAAATGGACTGTACAGTAAATGCTTTGATTTTAAATTCTTATGACTATAATATGAAAAGGCAAAGCCTTAAAAGAGCGAAGCTTTTGTTGATCTCTGATATTTACTGATTCAGAATGAGATAATACTGCTTTCAGAATGAGGTATGATACAATTTATTTAAAGTCGGCTAGTCGAGGAATAACAATAAAACATAAACTCTAATGAGATGATTAAGACCGACATAACAATAGGGGAGATCGGGGCAAATTCGACCATTTTTTCTTTTAGTAAAGTCCGTTCTGGGAAATATGGCAGCAACCCTGTCGGATGATCGGATGGCCGAACCAGCCCCGCCATCGGATAGTTCGGCCCTATTGGTATCAGCTTAATTATGACGTTATAAAGTATGACACGTCAGATTTTACCGCCAATTTTACCACTTTTTATGTGTTACATTGGCCGAACTTGCCACGATATCATTGGCCGAAACTGTCCCGGCCCAAGTTGATATTTTAATAAATCCTTATCGTACAGCAATATGGTAGTGAGTACTTTGCTTTGCTTTTATGTATATTATTTGAAGCTGTCAGTGTGTTACACGTTTGACCGTAAAAAATAGCAATTCCGTTTAATGAAAGTTCGCAGAACTAGAAGCGAGATCATGATTTTCTTTTTACCCTCTCAAAAGTAATTTTCTCCTGTTAAGTAACTTTACATTAAAGTTTTCCTTGCCATTTTTCGTGTGAATGCCCAGCCAACTAAACGGATAAGATCTTTGAAGTTGTAGATATTAGCTCAAAAACTAAAATATCAGGGGTGGCCGAACTTGGCCCGGTCTCCCGTATGTAGATATTTTGTATCGTTGATGATTGGTAAAAATGTATTCATAATATAATTTTTGCATCAATGACGCCATTTTCAATGCTAAAGTAGATATTTCTGTTCCATTCTGAAACACCGGATTGAATTTCAAATTTTGTAACTAGTTATAAATCGGTATGCGTTGTTAAAAAGTAATACGCTGCTGAAAAAGGGCGTTGAACTCGGGTTCGTTGTCTGGACAATTATTGTTGATTTCGACATAAATTAATTATCCATTGTTTCTTTTATGAGTGCTGATGCATACATAAATTATGTAAAGACTATAACCAGACTGTTAAACATGTTAATTATTTCGGTCATATTAAATGGAAATCAAAATCTGATGAAATTTTAGACTATGAAAAATAAATGTACACGTTGACCTATTGGTTTAATGTGGCTCTTTTTGAAAATATCTCCCGGTAGAAATTTTAACAGAACATGGTTGATGACAATTTTAACTTTTTGTGCCTGTGGCAAAAACTGAAATTAACAAGAAAATGGAGCAAAGCTGCTGGACATCACAACCTTTTTATGAAAATGACTTACTGACAGTCAAACAACCACGAGGGAATGGATGCTGGAATCTATTTTATTATAATTATATAAATTGTTAATGACGTTAATTTTGTCGTTCAGAATATTCCGTTCACGCTCAATATCCTTACATGTTGCACCATTGTCACTCGATATTTGTCCAACATAACGCAAATGTACAGTTTTAACCGCATGTTTAGGCATAATTGTCAACGATTTGATAAAAACGTCATCTTCTAAGAGAGAGAAACCGGGACATAAGATGATAATGTATGCTGCAAAGGTAGACAACGCAGCCACTAATACTAAGAGTGACGTTTTACTTGTGAAGATATAATGTTTCGTTTATCTTCATTGCATTAAAGATATGTTTTATCAAATGGAGATTTCGTGATATTTCACTAATAAACTGTAATAAATGGTATACCGATACCGTAGAGTTTACCATCATATTTTTGTAGACTGTATGCGGCCTCAATTCCCAGAAGACTTTCACGCATATGGAGGCACCGGGAGTGGACAAAGTGTTTACGGATCAAACCGCTTGAGGGTTTGAAAAAGTCATGAAGCACCGACAAAGAGATAAATGTAAATGCCATCAGTTCCAAGAGTTTCCGGTTATTTTTCATCTTTCCGGAAATAACAGATGAAGGCCGATGAAGTGTGACGTCATAGTATGATAATCTCTAAACGAAGTTTCACGCCTTCTAGTATCAAAATTTATGTAGTAGATTTCTTTCACCCAGAATGTATATTAGTTTTTATCTAAATAAACAAGCAATAAAACATGGGTATTGTTTTCACTATATGAACATGTTCATATATGGGTTGAAACACAATTGTCTTTGCTTCAAGGATACACTTCCGGTTTCCCTACTGGACGTCTACTACCGGACGATTTGTTTTAAAGGCAACGTGTAGAATGTGCCACCTTCCCCCTTGTGTTCCTTTATCGGGTTCGTACCAGTTGTACCGATTCGGTACGGTATCAAATAATGGAACGACATTGAATCGCACGTGAGTTTTCAAAATGGCTGCCGTCACTATTAAAATGCGCTTCAGTTATGAAAAGCGATGAGTTTTCCCATTGATTAGGTAAAACGATTCAAAAATCAGTATTTTTAGATAAACAAATAAATAGTCGGTATATTGTGCCACATCCACTTCGCCCGGCATTTAATACTGCGCAAATCAACCAATCGCTGTCCCGGTAGTCGATAGAAGTGAGGGGAGAAGCAACTTTAACGTTGCTGTAGGATGTAGGATGCTGTTTTTCATTTCCAATCCGTAAATTTCTATGAATTCATCGTTGAGACCAAAAAACCCTGTTACATAATAAATATATGTGTGATTTAGTGTTAATGCCCTAGCAGGGGCATCACTATCCAATGAGAAAGAGATAACATGAAAAGCATGAACCAATGACTAGTACTACGGACTAATCTAATCTAATTCCGTGCTAGTACAACTTATAAAAGTTTTGTGATTTTGCTTCTTTTTTTTTAATAAAACCAGGACTGGTAATGTCAGGACCGGGATGTTTGGTATGTTTTGGATTTCTGTTTTAAATCATAATGCAATGTATATTTTTGATATAGACTTGTGCTAAAATACATTTTTATTCATGTCATATCAATTCACTAAGGTAGTTGCATTAAAAAACATGAAAGAAACACGTTAAAGGACTTGGTCCTGGTTTTCCGTCTGGTTCTGGTATTTGTATGACCATGAAATGACAGTTCGGAGCTCTCTGATTTTATCAATTTCCTACCATAACCGAACAACAGCGCCGCCGTGCGTCGAAATGCAGATCAATGTCCAACAATCCTTATGACCATTCGGTTCTCTCTGACTTTATCCATCACATTTTGTTTGCAATTAATTTCCCCACTTGTACCTCTACGAATGTTGACATCACAGACAGCTGGTAATCAACTACAGCGTGTAAAATATGTAAGCGAGCCAATCAAAGTAGACAGACTATTTATATCCATGTGGAACTCCCTCAAAATGGCTGGTACAGCTACCAATTCTAAAGCTACTATCCTGGGATGGTAGCAATAATCACAAATACATACAATAGTTCTACCTATATTTGAGGAATCAATATAAAAACTTGTTGCATTGAAAAGATTTGACATTTCTAACTGAAATCTACATAAGCTAGCGAAATCATCCATAGTGTCCAGTTTAACCCCGTTCTACCCTACATTGTTAACAAACATCCCTAGTTAAATAGCAACAAAGTTAACGAAAATAAAAAGGAAACTGTAAGCTTTCGCTATTAGCGGTAATGGTTATTGTAGATTGCTCTTTGTTTATGCATGGGAAGCTGTTCGAGAAACCCTTACTTTTTTTTAAATATATTTCTTATAAAAAAGCATTCTCTAATTTAAAAAATAACCTTTCAGACTGTTCTTCGATTAAAATGTACTATACATAGCTTTGCCCAATACAGCGACCCCCTCGAACATTTTAGACGAGTAACAATAATGTAACCTTTCAGAGAAAATGAAGCATATGACAATTGACTACAGTAATTCACCCCTGCAATTTCATAATGAACTATTGGAAGAGTTCAAATGTGTCTTCAGGGGGCTATGAGTTAAAGGGTGGGTAACTCTTGAAGCAAAAAGGGAATAGTCACACTGTGTCAACCGTCGCACCAAGGGTTTAACCAGAACCTCCACAATTTTGGCAGCTTCCTCGGAACACTTCGTCCGGACTCCTGTCTTGATACACTTAATCAGCTCTTTGATGTCCCTGTAACAACACGACCCGGGGAGTTAGTTAACTCTACTATCACACATACACTAGTCTAAGTCAAATATCTTAACAATTCAACTAGTCTTTGCCACATCTCCTAGCAACTAGACCATAGGACAGGATTAGTGGAAAGAGAGATGATACCGTATGTTGATACTTTTCATTTGGATTCGATCATATAAGGCTAGCGATTCACGACACACTTACATGTACCTAACGTAACTCCGAAAATAATGCATTCCAATGCATTTAATGGCAATAAATACCTGCATTATTGTAAACAATGCATCAAAACAGGATTAGGTAACTTAAAGTTTTGGTGTAATATTCGTTTGACCTTTCCGTTGTTTGTGTGACATTACAGGTAGGTCTGACGGGAGAACCAAGTACGCCCCGTCACTGATGATAGTACCGCGTGTTTGTGTTACTGAGCCCTCCCTCGACAGCGCATTAGTTGTTGGGCTGAGTAGGTTAATAACCCATTATCTGATTTGTTTTGTAATTAGGGGTGACATCCTAGCAGGTGCGCAATGTGACCACACGGTCGGGACCCCGAGGTACCCAGGCGACGTTTACATTCCTCAGCCCCTGTGTACCACCCGCCTCAGAGATCAGTCCCGCTGATTGGGAACCGTCGGCTGTTTCCGTAAACGAGAACATACTTTTTTACGTATTTTCTCGTTTACGGAAAGTGCCGACGGTTCCCGATTGGAACCCTTTCATGTCCTTAAACATGGATTAAAATTTGGATACTTAATTCTCGAATTTGACTTAACGCCAAAATGTAAAAGAAGATGAATTTAATGGATCTAGCATGTTTGATGTTGTTCGGAGAGTAAAACCATCCGAGGGAAGAATTCAGTGCGCCTGTCGTCTCGGTGACCGGCAATGGTACTTGAGCATGACAAGGAAGTCCACCAGGTCCGTTTACCTAGAGAATCCAGACGTCAGCTCGAGCAAACATAGGCTACATTCGCGTATCCCGGTTGAAACGGTACGTGTGGCGCAGACATTTTCCACGATAAACGAACACACTTGGACCGTTCTATAAGAAGAGCTACAAATCCACAGTTTCGGAGAACAAAAAACAGTGTTTCAAGAATATTATGACCTTCTTTCATCCGTCCACTGAATTACATAACGTAACTTACAAACTACATGTGACTTGACATTGTTTTAGAAAGAAATAACGCAAATTGGCAATAGTCAGCATTTTAGTTTCGGTCAGGCACGTCTGGACCCCTCAATCTAAACGTGCCAAATTTTCCTGAGGTCAGCCTCGGTCCAGATCTGTACCTGTCGTTTTCTTTACAGGTTCAACCGGTTCAACCGTTTCAACCGGTAACGCGAATGTACCCTAAGTGTCTACTCCAAACCAAGTTCGTGTATTAAGCACAGTCAATAACGCACTTATCCATTGTCATTGAAATAAGGACAAGTCTAATTTATCATACAAATAATCCATTACGGTTGTGAGAGGTTTAGTTTGAATCTCTTGTGGCAGGGGTCAATTGTACATAGAATTAAGGTCGCCTTCTAGCTTCGAGCTAGGGGGAATTTCCCTTTAGCTCAGTGGTAGAGCGTCTGACTAGGAACCTGGAGATCGAGGGTTCGATACCCACTATTCTCTTTCCTGTTACACCCTGATAATGAGCCCCTACAAATTTTGCATTTTTTTTATCAACCCATGTCTGACTACACTTACAAATGACTTAAAATTGACTCTGGTGATGTTACATGTCAAAAACCTAGTTAAGTCACTATAACCTTGTAAAGTTAAAATGACCTTGAAAAGAAGCCAAAGTCAAAAGTCACTGTGACCTTGTAAAGTTACAATGACCTTGTAAATTTACCATGAACTTGCAAGAAACTCAAGTCAAAGTCACTGTGACCTTGTAAAGTTACAATGACCTTGTAAAGTTAACCAGGTCAAAGTCATTCTTTCTATACTGCCCTAGGTATATAATCCAAGGACAAAACCTATTAGATTCTCTGTCTCATTTGCAGCTTAACATTCAACTAAACCTACATTTAAATATTGACTTAAACCTGATTGAACATTTAGTAAATATTATCAATATACTAACTAGGGGAAGTAACCACCTTAGTCATGATCTTAATTCTGCTATTTGTGTCTTTGTTCAGAAATATATTGAGTCTACTAACAGATTTTGAAATAACTGTTAATTATAGTCCCAATGTGTATTTGTACATGTCTACATGAATACTCCTTTAACACGGCTCCTGCTCTGGATTGTCAATGACTGGGTAAGCACACAGTGGTGGTGTGTATGGACATTTTAGTGCTGCCCAGTTATTATTGTTATCTGGAGTAGGAGTGGTGATGGAGGACTTGTTGGTGTTACAAATTATTCAACTAATAATATTTAATATTTACTGTATTGAATGAAGGTTCCAGTTTTTGATATTAATATATGTTGTAAAATTTATAAAATTTGATTATTTACAAATGCAGTATACACAAATGGCTTTCCATGTATTTGTTTTATCTCAGTAATTTTATTTTTTTATTTTGCTTTGTTCAGATAGAGAGAGACTATTAAGTATTAAGTATTAAGTACTATTTAATGTTCCAAGTCAGTGCTAATATGTTAATGTCTAAATTATAATAATGTTATTGTTTGAAATGTATGTAACCCAAGGGAAAGGGCTTGTATAGGCATACCCTGTTGCCCAATTCCCATTGAATCAATTGATTTAATAAAATATTTTGAAATGAAAAACCAGGTCAAAGTCATCGTGACCTTGAAAAGTTACAGTGATCATATGAATAAACCCATGTCAATGTTACCGTGACCTAACAAAGTTATCGTAAACATATTTATGTATACATGCTTTCCTTTATATTGTTGTGTCTGTATTCACACCTTCATATGACGCCGCGTAAATCTATTAAGATTCTTGTTATATGTATTACTGTTCAATTACTGCTATACATACCCACATAACTCCTGGAGTGGGAGTGAGTCTATCCGTTGCATCAATCGAATTGTGGTGTGCATGCTATCCTCAAAACATGTCTCAGAACTGCTGCCCAAGGCTTGTAGACAATTTTTGTTTCTTGCATAAACTGTTGGAATAAAGAAAAACACATTGCATGATCACTTGTCAATAAATCATGTATTTCACGAAGCATGCAATAATCGTGTTAATTGTTTACGTTATCAATGGTTAATTTAGTTTTTACAAGGGTTTGAAATTTCGCTATTTTCGCGAAAACATGGGAAATCTTGACTGTCTGAAACTAATGTTTTGAAATGTTATGATATTTGAAATGTTATGACCCATATGGACAAAACATGCGATTCCAAAAAAGTTAACCACAAAAATCCGACGAAGACAGAGAGTCTGGTAAATACAAGAGATGCATTGGACCTGTATCGCTCACCTGGTTTTATATACATGTATAGGTCATTACAACTGAATGCATTAGTACATCTTTATATGAAATTTCCTCAAAACCAGACAAGATCTATGTTCTAATCCATCTGAAACCACAATATCTGACTTTCAACTAATCAGGGGCCTCAAATGAGTTGTCATGTTAACAGATTTTGAAACAAGTAATATGTCATATTACAGGTTGTAATTAGACAATAATTTAATTTTCATTCAACTATAAGCTTTTATAAACCTAGAAACCAATTTTTAACAATTTATGAAAACTACACCATAGAATATCATAATCTAGCTGTACCATTTTTTAGGACCGCAGGGATCAAATCAACCTCATTCAATTACGAAATGTTTGTTCTTCCTCAATAATGTTTTTGACCAAATTTTGTACAATCCACTCGGGCAATTAGAGGGTATAAGCGTCTTAAAGCAAAATATTAGATAATTTTCCTCTTTGGGGCCCGGCCTTCCTAGCCCCAGGGGTCGAACCAGCCTCATTTATTTAGGAAATGATTGCCCTCCCCCAATGAAGTTTCAGAACAAATTTGGTTAAAATCGTCTCTGGCGTTTAGGAAGAGATGCGTTTTAAAGCAAAATTTTAGCTAAGTTCCCCTTCAGTGCCCCGGCCCAATGGCCTCAGGGGTCGAACCAATCTCATTTATTTAGGAAATGATTACCCTCCCCTACTGATGCTTCAGATTTAATTTTCCCCTTTGGGGCCCGGCCTTCCTAGCCCCAGGCGTCGAACCAGCCTCATTTATTTAGGAAATGATTGCCCTCCCCCAATGAAGTTTCAGAACAAATTTGGTTAAAATCGTCTCTGGCGTTTAGGAAGAGATGCGTTTTAAAGCAAAATTTTAGCTAAGTTCCCCTTCAGGGCCCCGGCCCAATGGCCTCAGGGGTCGAACCAATCTCATTTATTTAAGAAATGATTGCCCTCTCCTACTGATGCCCGGCCTTCCTAGCCCCAGGGGTTGAACCAACCTCATTTATTTAGGAAATGATTGCCCTCCCCTAATGAAGTTTCAGAGCAAATTTGGTTAAAATCGTCTCAGGCGTTTAGGGAGAGATGTGTTTTAAAGCAAATTCAGCTAAGTTCCCCGCCCCCTAGCCTCAGGGGTCAAACAAACCTCATTTATATAGGAAATGATTGCCATTTCCTGCTAATGCTTCAGACTAAATTTAGTTGAAATCCTCTCTGGTGTTAAGCAGGAGATGCGTTTTAAAGCAAATATAGCTAAGTTCCTCTTCAGGGCCCCGCCCCCCTGATCTCAGGGGTCGAACCAACCTCATTTATATAGGAAATGACTGCCCTTCCTCAATGCAGTTTCAAAGCAAATTCGGTTAAAATCGATACTGGGGTTTAGCATGAGATACGTTTTAAAGCAAATTTAGCTAAGTTCCTGTTCAGGGCCCTGCCCCATGGCCTCAGGGGTCGAACCAACCTCATTTATTTAAGAAATGATTCCACTCCCTTACTGATGCTTCAGACTAAATTTGGTTGAAATCCTTTCTGGGGTTAAGCAGGAGATGCGTTTTACAGCAAATTTAGCTAAGTTCCTCTTCAGGGCCCCGCCCCCCTGACCTCAGGGGTCGAACCAACCTCATTTGTATAGGAAATGATTGCCCTTCCTCAATGAAGTTTCAGAGCAAATTTTGTTAAGTTCCCCTTCAGGGCCCCGACCCCCTGGCCTCAGGGGTCGAACAAACCTCATTTATTTAAGAAATGATTGCCCTCCCTACTGATGCTTCAGTCAAAATTTGGTTGAAATCTTCTATGGCGTTTAGGAGGAAATAGGTTTTAAAGAAAAAGTTGATGACGGACGACGACGGACGCTGGGCTACGGCATAAGCTCACTATGGTCCTTCGGACCAGGTGAGCTGATAAACTATTCAGTAACTGATATACAGATACAACCCTAGCAAGATGATAATGCATTCCGACAATGGCATTTAATTCATTCTGATCTGGCATCGACGTTTTGATGAAACCGTGACCAAGTAAACTGGGCATGATTTGCCGCAATAACTGACTATCTGGCTTTGTTTTATGGGAAGCAATTGAATTGACGAGGACAATTACAAGACATTTTGTCGGCTTGTATAACATTTGGCAGAAAAAATTGATATCAGCAATATCTAAACGGTTGCGGTTGGTCACATGCATACGTGTGACGTCAAACTTGTACTGTTGAATGGGCTGGTGTTGCTGACGCCATGTCGCGTGGTGGCCAGGAGTACCGATGACCGGTATAGGATTGTGTAATACTGATATCCTTAAACAAGCCTTACAGAATTGTAGAATAACTGTCAGACCAAAGTCACATCCGACAGCGTGGTTGGATAGAAGCAATCTAATTAACATTATATCTTCACATCGCTCCCGTTTACTGATATGTCGCGTTGAAGATCTAACAACATCCTGTAGAGGGTCACGTCAGAGGTCAACATGAATACATTATCGTATTTATAACAAGCCAATCAAAACGCGACATAACTCTTTCTTTAAACCAATCAGAAAGCAGGACCTGTAGCATTTAATGCAGACACCTCGTAGCCCAAAATCCACTTTTTCGTCTGGTCCAGTGATTGTTTGAATATTGCGAAGCCTGTCATTGGTTAATTTTAGTTTCAGGTTGTTAAACTTTTAAACGACAACATCACCAGAAGAGGAAGTCTCTCTTATTTCAAAGCAAAATCCACAAATTGTACAAACGTTGTCTTGTAGATAGACACGGCGTGGTGTCATGGGCGCCGCCATTTTCGATGCTCATTTGACACCTCTCGGTCTTTTATCATAGCAAGTGTGTTCCGAAATCATTACATCATCACTTACAGAAATGCGTAAGCTCTCATCTGATTGGTTAATGCAAAGGTCGCCTGAACATGACCCTTTACGGGATGTTGTTAGATCTTCAACGCGACATATCAGTAAACGGGAGCGATGTGAAGATATAATTTTAATTAGATTGGGATAGAAGTTTCCACTAATGCGTTTTCTGCGTTCCCAATTGTCAAAACGCTATGAGCGGAATGCAGTAGTAGCCTTAGATCTGACAAGGGCATGCTGTTTATGCCAGTGAGAATCTACAATCACGGAAAGTAAACACGTGCGTTGTCCGTCCTGGTCTCCGTGTAGTTTGGGGTACACAGGTACCACATGTTCGCCCTAGGCTCTGTGTTTAAACACGGGCGTGGGCGTATAGCACCTCAAGTGTTTCCCTGAGGTCCTGTCCTGGTCCGTGTCATTTTCAAGTGATTCCTACACGTGCAAACGACTCAAGATTTTAAATGGTAAACTTTCAAAATGTTTGGGATTGTGTCAGGGTGACCCTCCCGTCAAAAACGACCAGCTAACACCATTATGGTAAACGAGTTCACGTCCTTAGAGATCTCGATTTCACTCATGTCTGGGAATTTGCCCATTAGTCACCGATATATTTGTAAGTTTGTACTGCACTAGGATGCCACTTGATAATGAATGATAATTTTAATGGATGTCAAAAACGTACGACACTCGTGCACACAGTAATGCCTTTCTCCGTGGCTGTCGTACAGTACAACGGCAACGATCTTTATAAGACACTGCTGCCTGTGACGCTGATTTTTTTTGTCCTCGTTATATTCATGTTCCGAAATTAGACACGAACATTTATCTTTCTATCAAGCCTAGCAGCTGTATGTTGAAGTAAGTTACAATATCAACACCTTTTCGTGAAACATAATTCCAGAAAGATCTATATGATAAACGAAATCCCTGTGTCACAAATTGACACCCCGTTAACGTGTGACGTCATAATATCATAAGCTGGTTCCGGCTGTGACGCCAAAAATTCGTCTCTACCTCATATCAGGCTGTAACGTCTGAACGTCGTAATCTACCTCAGGCAGTGACGTCATAACGGCGTTATCTACCTCAGGCTGTGACGTCATTACATGTAACGTGATATCAACGTAACCTGCCTCAACCAGTCACGCCATCACGGCGAAACCTAACTAAGACTGTATCGTTGCAACCTGTCTCAATCTGTAACTTCGATAAGTTTTTAATTTGGCAATTTTCTAAGGCAAATTACATTTCCTATGAATAAAAACTGAAGTAGTTCAATGCTCCTATTGGTTATTTTCTAGTTTCATCTGGCTGTGTGTGATTTATTACAACCATTATTCATTTTCCCGAGCTTATCGTTGAAATAGCCAAATCGGAGATAAAAAAAGGCATATACATCAGGCATACATCGTAACCGGCCTCAACTTCTAACGCTATAACGTCGTTACCCGCCTGAAGCTGTAGAAGGCGTTACGTCAAAAACCGCTCCTAAATGTAAGTCTAACGTGGTAAATTTTCTCAGGTTGTACGTAACCTCAGATTAAGGTTGCGGCTGGCGTGTCAGGTTGTTAAAGATATAGGGAACACTACACCTTGCCTGTGGTTTCGGCAATATGTTAAGTTGTTAATCAGCGTAAACCGTCCAAATATAACTAACTTCTTTTCTGCATTCTTGCTAATGTTGTCTGCCCTGATGTCATCAGTGTAGATTTGTTTAAATCGGTTGATAATGTGTGCCCTTTTGCTGTAAACAGGTTGAAAATTGACACCAAAAATGTAGAATGCCATATGCTTGATATTCGACGGAGCAAGACGAGGCATCCTTTGAAACGAAAGAGAGAAAACAGAACACAAATCCAAATCCTCCACAACATAACACAAACCGTATTGGTATGGTACAACGACCAGCAAAACAGCGACATTGTCTATTCAATATACGCTGACCAGTTTTGACCAGTATTAAAACCGTGCATGTGTAAATGTGACATGTATGTGTAATCTACTAACCTTAAAATGGGGGTTTTCAGCCATTAGAAATGCCAATAAACGATAAACGTCAGCTGAATTGTACAAGCTAGTTTGTGGCCGTATTACATTAGCACTACCTTCGTATATCTTGTCGTTGCGACAGAGCTGTGTTAATTCTTCATGAGCGCCGTAAGCATTTTGATTTTTAAGCGATTCGGTGATTTGTCCATGTGCTTCCGGTGGGCAGTTGTCAAACAATTGTTGTACACACCTGAGAGCATTGTTGTACGTCCTGTGAACATAAAGGTTAGATTTCAAAAAAAGGCGGAGAAACAGTAACAGTGATTGGCCTTATAGGACTAGTGTTAATCACTTTCGGAACAACGACTCATTTGATTCGCTACTATTGCATATACTTGCAATCGGTGTTCATGTAATCTTTCTTATACGGTCACCAAGACGTTTGACGTTTTCCACAAATGCGGATAAGTCATGATGGCATCGACTATCTTATTTACATCGGAACTCTACGACATTTTTCGTCTTTCGTGTATTCGTAATGTGACGGGACAATTTTCTACTTGGTTCGAAACCAGGACATAACTCATCACGTGAGTTGTTTCACACGACGAAGAAATAAGAAGAGGGACGTCGTTGTAGAGTCAAAATAAAATATCTCGAACCCATATACAATATCACAAGTGAAATACATTATTATGTAAGTTGCAAATACTTATGAATGCATAGTAACAATTGAAAGAATATTATCCGTGATATATAATGTTGCGTATACAAAATGTATATGATTTTACTATAAGGTTCCGTATATAACATATAACGCCTTCGTACAAACAGAAAGTGAGATTACTATAGCAAACAAACACAGAGCGATTTAATCTGTTATTTTTCATGATCAGAACGTTCAGCTGAAATTATACCGATTATCTGTTTACTTTGAATGCCCCTTACTATATATACAACGTGCTGATAACAAAAATTAAATGCATGTATCTATCCTACTACATCAAAAAAGCGATTGAGTGCGCTGTCGTGTCTATTTGAGTGTCTATAAAGCAATGGACTTGTAATCAAATTCTCTTAACTACTCTAGTGCTTACAAACTTGTACATGTATCAAGCGGTGCCTCGTTTTCTTTTCATCAACAGTCGAATACATATTTTCATATTTTCTCGGTACTCGGTGGTCGCGTACTGGTAGTTTAACGTGGATGTTTGCACATGCATCGACAAAAGTTAGCACGTCCGAAATCAGACTCATACGGCACACTGTTTGACGTCAGATGGGAGATTCTGAACGAGCGTCTCACGTACACGTTTATGAGGACAAAAATAACGTGCATGTGCGTATCTATTATCCATGCGTTCTTGCATAGTAACCAATGAAAAGCGGCGTTACATTAGCGACATGGCATAAATGGCAATATCACTTAAATTAATACCCGGCCTCCTCTGCCCCGGTCGGGTATTAAATCGATCCCTTGCCTTGTAATGGAGCAAGCCCGGTGTGAATCACACCGAGGCTATTTTAGAATTAATTGATAGCACATTGGTCCCAGGGGCGGGTCCAGGTGAGGGCGTTTTCAAAAAAAAAAAAAAAAAAAAAACCTATCGTAATCTGCTAATATTGGATGGAATATGTCAATTTATCATATTCATTAATTAAACACATACTCTGATTTCTTTTTATACTGATTCCCCCATCCGATGGGTGATCCGTAAAATTTTGAAATTTATCATTGGCTTCGGCATAAAAAATGTAAAATCCTGACGTTTTTACTATAAAATATACATGCTCCAAGTCAGGAACCGTAACATTAGTGCATTTCACAATTATTTTATGTTTTTTAGCAAAGAAAAGGTCCAAAATTCTTTTTGCCTCGCTCCGCTCGACAAAAGATTGGATTCTACGCCCCTTCTTTCAAATATCCTAGAAACGCCCCATGGTCCGCACCCATAAACAGGGTTGTAGTATGAACTTTTTTTCTCCAGAGACGGACTTGGCTTATTTCGTGAAAGAGTTTTTTCATTGGTAAGCATTCGATTTTTCAACAATTATGATAACATTATACTGATATGAATCGTGATTTATATGTAATTTTACATGTTAGCACTTTTGTTGTTGCTCCATTAGTTGGCATAGGACCGCTTCGTAGCTCTGACGACGCAATATATATTTTATTTTAGAAAATGTCTGTAAGACATAAATGATGCCCCCGCTGCCATGTGAAATTCGTTTCAGTATTCTAAAAATAGTTACAAACACTTTGACCTTGAAACCCTGAAACATGCACACACATAAGGTACTACACTTAAAGTTGATAAGTTGATAACATATTGAATAAAGTTGCTAAGTTTTTAAATTGAATCAGTTGATGATTTTATATATATAGCAACAGTGACATTAGCCTTGACCTTGGAACCCTGAAACACAACAATGTCCGTAGTATACTCATACTTGACCTTTGTTTAAAGTTTGACCAAAATCCGTGAAAGAATGAAGTTGCTAATGCTACGTTTACATTACGTTCCCGGCAGACACGGCAGTCCCGTTTGCCAGAAACGTAGTGCGCCGTGGGATTTCGGCCATTTTTTCTCTGAATTCAAGTCTTGGCAAGTTTTCCCACGGTCTGTCACGGTATCCGTGACAGACCGTGGGGGGAAAGGGGCTGCCGAGACCCGGAGGCTCCAAGGCGCACTACGGTTCGGCCCGCGGTCTACCACGGATGCCAATACGTTCCCTCTAGGCCCGTCACGTTCTGATGGAGTCCCTCACGTTTTTCACGTTTTGATGAAGGTCCGACACGTTTTTCACGTTCTGTCAAAGCTTTACACGGATGAAACGTGGACACCGGGCAGCTTTGGAGCACGTTGTACCCAAGAAGGCCTGCCAAGCAAAAGCAATCATTATATCCTGAGACGAATCGACGAGATAACATCATGAATTTCAATGATGAAGAAGATTTTGTGTACGAAACGTAGTGCGCCGTGGGATTTTGGCTTTTATATACTCCCTCCCTGACCGCACGCGCGCGCGCGTCGTGTCAGATCGTAGTAGAACGCAACGCGCCGGGCCCGCAGATTGAACGCGACGAAACAGCTACCATACACCCTAGCTTGCCGTGAGAACCGTGACAAAACGTGGCAAAACGGGACAAAACGCGCAGCAACCGTGAACCAACCGTGACAGAACGCGCATTTAACGCAATAGAACTTGACAAAACTTGAAAGGACCGCGAGATGCCGGGAATACACATGCTTCACGTCCCACTTACGGACCGCCTCCAAGTTATATTACGGCCTATTACGTACTGTCACGTTTTGTTGCGTTCACCCAGTTTTGCTACGGCCTACTAGGTTTCTCATCCGCACTGT
The DNA here is from genome assembly GCF_002113885.1 of Mizuhopecten yessoensis. Lineage (NCBI taxonomy): Eukaryota > Metazoa > Mollusca > Bivalvia > Pectinida > Pectinidae > Mizuhopecten > Mizuhopecten yessoensis. The sequence goes on along the minus strand of NW_018408858.1, from coordinate 749,710 downwards.
GACTGCCGTGGCAAATTTTTTGACAGTTAAAAAATCTGACCCGGCAACCACGGCAACCACGGCCTGTCACGTTGGCCCATCCAGTCCCCCGCGTAATCTCACGTCCATCCCATTTTGTCCACGTTGGCCTGAAACGTGATTGCCGTTGCCACCGGGAACATAATGTAAACGTAGCATTAGCCAGACATGATCGAGCTACTATGATAATTGATTTGCTAAATTATGCAATGAACACATCAAATGTGTATTCACACGCTTTTATGGTTATTTCTCACCTTAAAAATAGAGACATCAGTGGGTTTCAATNAAAGATTGACCAAAATCTGTCAAAGAATGTATTTACATTGAATCGGGACGGGACGCGACGGGACGGGACGGACATAGAAAACACTATACCAAAGAGCGTATCTCGATGGAGAGAGTGGATATATTTCACAAAATGGGAGTTAATTCAAGACAGTGGACGATTTACAGTCATCAAAGTCATACCTACCTCACCTCACTATACATCTTGTAGTCAAGTGACTTTGTCACATAGCTAACGTGTGCATGGCTACGTTAATCACGGGTCACTTTCTTCCAGTCAAGGCTAAAGTAGATATTTGGTCTTGTGCCTAACTTATATGATGGGTCGGGTGGCGCAGTTGATAGTGTCTCGTCTCCACCAGGATGACCGGATTCAATCCCGGTCACCTGCCCGACCACACGGGTTTTCTCCGGATACTCCAGCTTTCTCCCATATTAAGAATTAAATCCTCTGCGTGCTTCCGTCAGGGCACAACAAGAATGACTGAGATAACCTGGGGTAAAACTGTTTGGTAATTGCTATAGAGAAAAAGTTCATATTAAATATTTGACAATTAGTAAGTGTGAAGAGATGTAAGTTAAAAGAGAAAATTAAAAAAAGAAAATTGAGATTGCCGTTATATCGATATGTAGTCTTAATTACTGTTCCATCCTGAAACACCGGATTGAATTTCAAATTTTGTAACTGTCACCGAGATTTGACAGGTAATGACGCAAAATAAAATTAAACAGTGTCTGTCGGTAACTAGCAGGGGCGTTTCTAGAATATTTGAAAGTGGGGGCGTAGAATCAAATCTTTCGCCGAGCGGAGCGAGGCAAACAAAATTTGGACCTTTTTTTTGCTAAAAAACATAAAATAATTGTGAAATGCACTTATGTAACGGTTCCTGACTTGGAGCATGTATATTTTATAGTTAAAGTGTCAGGGTGTTTATGCGTTTAATTTAATGAATATGATAAATTGCCATATTCAATACAATATTAGCAGATTGCGATATTTATTTATTTAGTTTTAAAAAGGGGGGGGGGGGGGGGGGGAGGTCGCACGCCCATTACGCCCTCACCTGGACCCGCCCCTGCACTAAGTCCCTCGGAACTATTCAAAAACCCAGGCGGTTGGTTTAAATACCATGACCGCACCAGGTAGAGTTGGTGCAGTTTCTAATAGATCAGTTGTGTTGATCTCCAAATTACCTTAATCTTTAATCTAAAGAGCAGCGGTCGGGATACGTCAGCTCTGATTTCACAACGATTTAGCAATTCTGCTTGTCATTTTATTAGATAATATATAAATGTTCTCGTTGACCACTGCTGTGGACAGAAGCTAGAAGTTAAATACGATTATGACTGACGTCAACATGTTTCAATTGCAGATTACCTGAAAGTAAGAGTTTTTGCTTAAAGATTGGCCCAATAACTTCGCTCTGTGCTGATACTGTATTATATCTAATGTAACACGTAACTTTATTCAGTTATGGCGATTTATAAACGTTTACGTCAAACGTCAAATTTTCTGGAATTTCATGAGTTTTTTAATGACATGAATAACCGAACCTTTAAGTAGATTTAGTCATAATTATGATTTTTGTTTCTACTTTTATTCTTATACTAAGATTTCACAGATATTAAAAATGAAATATCACGTCTTGGAAAAAAACCATTTTAAATTGCCACGAATGACTTCTCTAATACTATCTCAATCATCAAACTAATATGCTAATTTCTCATTCCATTATACATTTTTTTTAATATGTCATTAAAAAATGTATAGTGAATATAACCGATTCAAATGAGAGATAGGATAAGTCAAACAGAGCAAATATTGAACTAGTTTTAAATCTCACCCAACTAGTAAAGTCCTGGCCCGGGTTCCATCAACGAATCTAGTCAAATTTTGTACGTTGTTTAGTTTTTCATTTCCAAATAAAATGATTTCAGATACCTGTTCATGTTCATACTCCAAATATTGACCTTTTACCGTTCACTGAATGTTCATTTAAAAAAACTTATTTAAGTTCCGCTCAGTATTTGGTGATATGTATTGACTTAAAAATGTCAAGTGTCATTATAAAATATCTTTATGAAGTCAACTATTTTCGTTATAAAACTAGGTTTAAAATGTTTAAGTTATAAAACGTTTTACGAAAGTGTTGAAAACACATGAGTCACAAATATTGTATTACATATATTAATCCTATTGGTCAGTTTTGACACCAACTGCTTAGTTTTTGACCTTATATCATGGTCCTTACTTGTCGACTAAGGCGATTCGACGTGGATTAAACAGCTATTATTAGACACCATTTAACCAGCTATAGAGAACAGTGGCGTGGTTTTTGTTTTGTAATTTCTTTTATAATTGCTTGACCGGTTAAGGTCAAAGGCTGCCTTTCACAGCATACCAGTGATAGGAACTAAAATGATCTCCCTTAAACAGCAAACCACAGATACGGACTAAAATTACCCCCCTTTAGCAGAATACCAGTGATATGTGTTAGCGTTATCTCATTAATGATTTGTGTAAGCGTTTCCCGTACACATTACACCAGTGCCCTGTAATTTACCCCCATTACAAGGTTTTCAAATTTAACATAATCTAACATCGTATAAGACATTGGAATTGTGAAAACAGTTCACAAACTCAAAACTAGAGAACTTTCAGAGTTAAACTTCGAGGAAGGGCTGTGGTTGACATGTAAAAAACCGTAAAGAGTATAGGTCAAGGTTGTTGACAAACATAGAGCAATATCGAAATTTAGCTTTTTCTCCGAACTAATTGGGTCATCTGTGTAGTCGTAAGCGAGGTGTTGGAAATCGCCCTCCGTGTAATACTTTAAAGTATGTACTAAGCTGGTTATTATTATACACTACAGGGGCGTTTCTAGGATATTTGAAAGGCGGGGCGTAGAATCTAATCTTTCGCCGAGCGGAGCGGGGCAAACATAATTTGGACCTTTTTTTTGCTAAAAAACATAAAATAATTGTGAAATGCACTTATGTAACGGTTCCTGACTTGGAGCATTTATATTTTATAGTTAAAGTGTCAGGGTTTATGTGTTTAATTAATGAATATGATAAATTGCCATATTCAATACAATATTGTTTCTTCTATGAGTGGTGATGCATAAATAAGTAATGTTAAGACTATAACCAGACTTTTTTTTTTATATATTTCGTTTATATTCTCAACAAATGGAAATCAAAAGCTGATGAAATTTTAGATGATGGAAAAATAAATGTACACGTTGACCTATTGGTTTAATGCCGGCTCTTTTTGAAGATATCTCCCGGTAGAATTTACTAGAAATATTAACAGAACCGGGTTGATGACAAAAAGGATCTTCAGAAAATATCCGCATTTTTACTTTTTGTGCCTGTGGCAAAAACTGAAAAAGAGATAAATGCAACGGACATCAAATTTTCCGGTTATTTTGTTATCCTTCCGGAAATAACCGGTTAATTTATTTTTTGAAAACAAGAAAATGCAGTGAGATAAATAGATTGTAACATTTTCCTAAATCATACTAATAACTACATGTGTATGAAAGTTTTGAAATGCCACTGTTAAAGCTTAGATAGGAATACACTTGATTAGATTTCAAGGAGTCAAAAACTATTATGATACCTATGCTAGCTATAGGTAAATTTCAATCCAAATGAAACTGATGTTGAATGCATGTATGTCAAATTGTACATAGAACTTGAAAGTTGTATTAAGGCATTTTTCTCAACACAATAACATCAACTCTACAACAGTGATATACCATCAATTAAGATGCATCTCCATCAAAGTTTGATGATCATATAGCATATAACAATCCAAATCAATAATGAATAAACATATATTTCACTTATTACACATGTGTATTATACTGTCAAAGTCAGATATTACATATGTGTATACTACAATCTAATTAAAATCAGATATCTCATTACTAACGTCGTGTAATGAGAGATCTGATTTTAATTATATTGGTGTATACTATTACAGGCAGATATTACACTTGTATTTACTATTAAACACACATACATACTATCACATACAGGTATCATACACATATATAATATCACACACATGTATTATGCATGTATACTATCACACAGTTATTATACACATACATACTATCACATACAGTTTTTATACACATACATACTATCACACAGATATTATACACATACATACCATCACATACAGTTATTATACACATACATACTATCACCGGTTATTATACACATACATACTATCACATACACTTATTATACACATACATACTATCACATACAGATATTATACACATACATACTATCACACAGATATTATCCACATACATACTATCACATACAGTTATTATAGACATACATACTATCACATACAGTTATTATACAAATACATACTATCACATACAGTTATTATACACATACATTCTATCACATACAGTTGTTATCCCCATACATACTATCACACAGATATTATACACATACATACCATCACATACAGTTATTATACACATACATACTATCGCATACAGTTTTTATACACATACATACTATCACACAGATATTATCCACATACATACTATCACATACAGTTATTATAGACATACATACTATCACATACAGTTATTATACAAATACATACTATCACATACAGTTATTATACAAATACATACTATCACATACAGTTATTATACACATACATATTATCACACAGTTATTATACACATACATACTATCCCACAGTTATTATACACATACATACTATCACATACAGTTATTATACACATACATACTATCACACACATATACTATCACACACAGTTATTATACACATGTAAATAAACTAATAAATCACATACAGGTATACTTTATGAATATACTATCACACTAAGGTTTGTTACACAAACATACTACATGTACCACACACAGGTATTGGACACATACTTACTATCACAGACAATTATAACACATATCTTTACTATCAGTATTACACATGTACACACCATCACAGATAGGTATAACACATGTACACGTTGAGGGAGAGAATTTGTATGATAAAGCTGTCGAAATAATCGCAGACCTAACTTGACGGACACTGCGGAATCAGAAATACTAGAGGGGGAGCGATTACGGAAACGACTTGTTGATAGTCCAGGCCTGGTTAAAATATATTTTAAATCCCTGGACGCAAAAAAGGCAGTACTCCGAGAAAAAATGAAGCTAAAAGATTCCGACGAATTTAAAAACGTGTATCTCCGGGGTAGTAAAACCCATGTAGAGCGGTTATTGGAACTTAATGCAAGAACCATGTTGAAAGAAATACCAAACGGGGGCAATTATCGCATTACTGGAAGTGGACGTATAGTCAAAAAGGACAGGTCGGACGAACAGACGGACGGCACAGAACAGGCAAACGGTGAATAGGGGCATTCCCGACCCAACGATGAACAGTCACATATAACTATCGCGCATTTAAATGTGTGTGGATGGACAGACTCTAATAAAGGCTTACGTGTGGCTATCTTAAAAAATGTTCATGCTGATATTATTTTTCTAAATGAAACCCATTTAAGAGGTATACATTCTCCGTCTCTCGATGGATATAAAACATACAACTTTAACCGTGTGGATATTCATAGAAACGCCCCAAAAGGATCGGGAGGTGTGGCTGTTTTAATGAAAGCTACGTTATATAATTCGCTTGAAATTAAGATTATTGACAAATCATATGACGGTATATTGGGCTTAAAATTTGTGGACACCACTACAGGATCATCATTTATAGTATTTTCGTGTTATTTACCACCAGAAAGTTCGCCTCGAGGGCGAGACGCGCAAGGTTATTTTGCTCATCTGTTGGGACAGATCTATCCTAACTATATGAAAGCGATGATATTTTTTTGTGTGGCGATTTTAATTCTCGAACTGGATCAACCCAGGATATTAACCAAACATTAGATGACGTGCCGACTAAGTTATGTATAGACAATAAAACCAACCAGCACGGACAAGCGTTTAACGAATTTCTAAATGATGTGAGAGTTGTACACTTAATGGTCGTTTCGGAGAATTCTCAAACGCGTACACGTCGATTTCAACAAAAAGGAAAGGCTGTTGTAGACTTTATATGTGTGCCACATGATGGATTAAAACAATGTATTACCTTTAAGATTATACCGTGTAACGATATCGTGGCAGAAAATAACTTACAGCCCTTACTTGGAGAAAGGTGTAAAATACCAGATCATGTTATGTCAATTTAGTATCAACTTGACGCTATCAAAACTATCCAACTTCGGAAAAGGACTGATTTGCGCGACACATACCCGTTATAAATGAGAGAGAATGCCGGTGGATTTTATGGCCTCTGAAATTTCGAAAATTGTGTTGTTGGATATTATACACCAAATCGAGATTTCGCGGGAAACGCAGGCGGATATTGATACACGTGTTGATAATCTGTGTACACTAGTATTTAAGGAAATGGAGGAAAAACTGCCTAAATGTGTTGCAGGAAGAACAACTCAAAAACGTTTTCGTCCCCATAAACCGTTTTGGAATGAACATTTGACCATAAGTTGGAAGGCCGTGCATGAAAAGGAAAATATTTATCGGAAATGTAGGGGAAGCGGAGCACAAAAACGCGCTTTATTAAATGATTTTAGACATGCCCAAACGATATTCGATAAGACTTTAAGGAAAGAGGAGAGACTCTACAAACAAACATTAGAGTTGGATATCGATGTAGCGTGTGTTAATAACCGAAACAGTTCTGGAACAGCCTTAAAAAACTCGGTCCTCCACGCAAAACTGCTATACCGATGGATTATACGACGATGACGGTAATAAAGTTACAAATAGAGAGGAAGTAATGTCTCAGTGGAAAGACGAATTTTCAGGATTATCAAATAAAAATCCGAATTCAGTGATGTATTTTATGACGATGTGATACGACAAAAACAGTTTTTAGAAGAGGACATGTTGGACCATTTATACGACTCCAATACCACGTTAAACCAGGTGATACAAATCGACGAAATCGAAATGGTGATAAACCACGCGAAAACGGAAAATCGCCGGGGTATGATCGGGTTCCATTGGAGGTTTTGAAGTTTCCCACCATAGCTACTGTTTTACACAATTTGTTCCAACTGTGTTTTGACTCTGGTTACAGCCCATCAATTTGGAGAAAAGCAATTATATGTCCAATTCCTAAAGATAAATCGTTAGATCCGCGGGTACCACTAAACTTCCGAGGGATAAGCCTACTCTCTGTCGTTTCTAAGTTATACACTGCGTTCATCAATAACAGGATTGTGCCATACTTAGATGAAAATGACTTGCTCGTTGACGAACAAAATGGATTCCGTAAAAATAGATCGAGTCTCGACCACGTGCATACTCTCAATTCAACTCGGAAACTCATTAACTGATTGGTTCTCCAGTGATATCGGGGTAAAACAAGGCGATAATTTATCTCCGACAATGTTTGCTTTATTTATTAATGACTTGGCTGTCGAAATCAACCAGCTTGGTAAGGGAATGTTTATTGAAAATGATAAGGTAAACATTTTACTGTATGCAGACGATATAACACTCCTTGCTGAAAATGAAACTGGTATTCAATGTGTGCTGGATCATTTGGTTAACTGGTGTTTAAAATGGAGGCTTCGTGTGAATCCGGGGAAATCCAAAGTGGTACATTTTAGAAACAACCGTAGGGCGCGAAGTACTTTTAATTTTAGAATTGGAGAACATGCATTGAAATACTCAAGTTCGTACAAATATTTGGGTGTGCTTTTCAACGAATTTAATAGTTTTTCACATACAGCTGAACTGTTTAGCGAAAGCGGGCGGACGAGCATTAGGTGGTGTTATATCTAAGGTGCATCATAATAAATCCATTGGTTTAAAAACGTTTGTAAAGTTATATTCTTCCTGTGTTGAACCAGTATTGGATTATTGTTCTGGAGTTTTGGGATATCGACCGCATCCTTGTATCGACACCATCCAAAATCGCGCGATTAGGAAACTAAGGAACGTTATATTAATTAAAACCTCTTACCATGTAGAGAACTAGGCGTCAATAAACCTTGCACACTCCGAGAGATCAATCATGGCACAATTAAGGTGTGGTGTACTCCCATTGCGAGTGGAGAGTGAACGGTATAAAAATGAACCTGTAAATGACCATGTATGTACTTTGTGCAACTCTGGAGCGGTGGAGGACGAAACACATTTTTAGTTTAACTGTTCACTTTATGATAATGAGAGAAATGACCTACTTCTTAACACTGGTATAACCTTTCAACATCAATCAAACATCGAACTGTTTAAAATATTAGTAAATGACTTTCCCAGGCAAACAGCAAAATATCTGTCGAAAATATTTGATAAAAGAAAAAATGAATTATTTCGTAAAATCTAAGATGTTGTTTCATTCTACAAGTATATATATAATTTAATTGTTATTTAACCAATGACGTAAGTGATATTTTGAAGGTAAATTTAAGTTAAAGTGACCTATAGACCCTTTGGGTCGGGTGCTAAAATAATATGTGAAACATTGTACACGTATGTAATTTTGATGTGTGCACATGTCACTATAATAAAATATATTGTATTATATTGTACACAGGTATTACACATGGGAATTAGTATCACGGATAGGTATTACACATGTACATACTATCACAGACAGGTATTACACATGTACCCACTATCACAGACAGGTATTACACATGTACATACTATCACAGACAGGTATTACCCATGTACTACTATCACAGACAGGTATTACACATGTACTACCATCACAGACAGGTATTACACATGTACACACTATCCCAGACAGGTATTACACATGTACTACTATCACAGACAGGCATTACACATGTACACACTATCACAGACAGGTATTCCACATGTACTACTATCACAGACAGGTATTACACATGTACTACTACCACAGACAGGTATTACACATGTACACACTATCACACACAGGTATTACACATGTACTACTATCACAGACAGGGATTACACATGTACTACTATCACAGACAGGTATTACTCATGTACACACTATCACAGACAGGTATTACACATTTACTACTATCACAGACAGGTATTACACATGTACTACCATCACAGACAGGTATTACACATGTACACACTATCCCAGACAGGTATTACACATGTACTACTATCACAGACGGGTATTACACATGTACACACTATCACAGACAGGGATTACACATGTACATACTATCACAGACAGGTATTACCCATGTACTACTATCACAGACAGGTATTACACATGTACATACTATCACAGATAGGTATTACACATGTACTACTATCACAGACAGGCATTACACATGTACACACTATCACAGACAGGTATTACACTTGTACTACTATCACAGACAGGTATTACACATGTACTACCATCACAGACAGGTATTACACATGTACACACTATCTCAGACAGGTATTACACATGTACTACTATCACAGACGGGTATTACACATGTACACACTATCACAGACAGGTATCACACATGTACTACTATCACAGACAGGTATTACACATGTACACACTATCGCAGACAGGTATTACACATGTACTACTATCACAGACGGGTATTACACATGTACACACTATCACAGACAGGGATTACACATGTACATACTATCACAGACAGGTATTACACATGGACATACTATCACAGACAGGTATTACACATGTACTACTAACACAGACAGGTATTACACATGTACACACTATCACATACAGGTATTACACATGTACTACTATCACAGACAGGTATTACACATGTACACACTATCACAGACAGGTATTACACATGAAAATTATACTAATTGTAAACTTAAACAAGTTCTGTTATGTTGAATTTATATAGGGTATATTTACTTTTCAATTAGCTTTGAGACAAGTTAAATGTGACGAAGCATTGAATCACTCACTAAGTCCCAAGACCCATTGATTTATATCTCATATACCTCACCTGACTATGTATGGGACTTAATCCTTAAACAAATACAAATAGTATACAGAATATAAACACACAGTGATATAAAACAAGTAGTTTACAGTGTATAAATTAAACCTTTGTTCTTGTAACTGCTATTAGCAAATAATTGCTAGGTGTATTTAAGTACAGCGAAGTAAACTTGCCTACAGACGATGTGTGTTGAAGTACAAAAATGTGTAAAACCTATTAAATACAAGTGTAACACCTGTCTGTGATAGTTTATCTGTATGCGATAGTAAATTCAGGTGTTAAACCTGTCTGATAATAAATATCAGTGTAATATCTGTCTGTGATAGTAAATTCATGTGTAATACCTGTCTTGTGAAAGTAAATTCATGTGTAATACCTGTCTGCGATACTAAAATACCAGTGTAATGTCTGTCTACGATACTAAAATACCAGTGTAATGTCTGTCTGCGATACTAAAATACCAGTGTAATGTCTGTCTCATAGTCTGTGATAGTAAAAACTAATGTAATACCGATCTGTGATATTAAATACAAGTGTAATACCTGTCTGTGATACTAAATTGAAGTGTAATACCTGTATGTGATACTGAAAACAAGTTTTGTAATACCTGTCTGTGATATCAAATACAAGTGTAATACCTGTCTGTGATACTAAATACAAGTGTAATACTTGTCTGTGATATCAAATACAAGTGCAATACCTGTCTGTGATACTAAATGGAAGTGTAATACCTGTCTGTGATACTGAAAACAAGTGACATATCTGTCTGTGATACTAAAGAGTAAATACAAGTTTAATACCTATCTGTGATACTGAAAACAAGTGTCATATCTATCTGTGATACTAAATACAAGTGTAATACTTGTCTGTGATACTAAATACAAGTGAAATATCTGTCTGTGATACTAAAGAGTAAATACAAGTGTAATACCTGTCTGTGATACTGAATACAAGTATAATACCTGTCTGTGATAATAAATACATGTTAAATATTTGTTTGTGATACTAAATATAAGTGAAATATCTGTCTGTGATACTAAATGGAAGTGTAATACCTGTTTGAGAGTAAATTCAGGCGTAATACCTGTATGTGATAATAAATACAAGTGTAATACCTGTCTGTGATAATAAATACAAGTGTAAAAACCTGTCTGTGATAACAAATATAAGTGTTATACCTGTCTGTGATGTTTCATTTAAAAGACAAGTGTTATACCTGTAATAATAAATACCAATGTAATACCATCCTCGATGATGGTGTAATACCTCTCTGTGACACTAAGTACAAGTGGAAATACTTATCTTTGAAAGTTTGATAATAAACAAGTAAAATGTTCTACTTTCGTTTTCAAATAAATGCAACAAAATAAGAGAATATCCTCAATTACCAAATGCTTTCACTTCAATATATATAATGATAAACACTTTTACCTGTATGACTCCGCATTCTCTTCAAAAAGCGTAATACATGAACTGCAGCAGGAAATCGGAGCAAGTAATCAACCTTCATGTAAAGTACCATAACGCCTTCGGAAACGCTTGGTTTTTAGGCATGGTGCGGCGTACGTCGTCCGTCCGTCGTCGTCCGTCAACTTTTCCTTTAAACGACTTCTTCTGAAGAACGGACAGGCGTAGAGCCATTATATTTGATTGAAAGCTTCCTTGGTAGGAACCCAACAAAGTTTGCGAATGAAAATGACAGCGGTCAAATATGTCAAACTCTTTAAACGACTTCTTCTGAAGAACCTAAAGGTATAGAATCTTTATATTTGGCTAGTGGCTTCCTGGGATAGAGCCAGACAAAGTTTGAGAATTAAAATGACCTTGACCGGCTTACAAGGTCACAGGAGTAAAATATGTCAAACTCTTTAAACGACTTCTTCTGAAGAACCAAAGGGTATAGAATCTTTATATTTGGCTGGTGGCTTCCTGGGATAGAGCCCAAAACAGTTTGAGGATGAAAATGACCTTGACCTGCTTTCAAGGTCACAGGGGTCAAGTATGTCAAACCCTTCAAACAACTTCTTCTGAAGAACTAAAAGGTACATAATCCTCAAAATTGGCTGGTGGCTTCCTGAAATAGAGCCCGTCAAAGTTTGAGAATGAAAATGACTTTGACCTTCTTCAAGGTCACAGGTGTCAAATAAGTCAAAACATCGAGCGAGTTTTTCTGAAAAATCGGGATCGAAAGGCAAAAAAAATAATATTTGGCTATGGGCTTCTTGGGATTAGTGCTCACCAACGTTTGCAAATCCAAATGACCTCAACCTACTTTAAATGTCACAGAGGTCAGCAACATTTCAAAGGATTTGACCGGAAGAACCAAAAGAAATGGATTCATAAGATTTGGCTGATACCTTCTTGGGATAGAGCTATACAAGTTTGTAAAGGAAAATAAATTGACATACTTACAAGGTCACAGGAAAAAATATGTCAAACAACTTTTGAAGCATAAAATCTTATAATAATATTTGACTGGTAGTTTCAACAGATGGAGCCGACAAAGTTTGCGAGTGACAAATTTGTAGTACAATTTAAGATTTAATGAGAATTTTTGCTATGACTGCTTAAATATTCAGACCCTTTGAGCCTCATGTTCCATTCGGAACAAAAAATACGAAACTAAATATTCAGTTGAAATATACGGCATTATTCTGGAGATTTGACACAATTTCTTACATTGTTCTCGATAATAGTGTGTATAGGTAAGTTTTTATCATTCATTTCATTATTCATTGAAAAGTTTTAATGACGTTGACGTTACGTTCGGAAACGAAAGTAAAAACACTGCCCTCTGGTGATGGTATTTTTAAAGTACTGTGTATGGTCAGACTCTTGAATTACAAGTGATCAAGCGTCTGGTCGAACGAGACTAAGGTGCAATGTGCCACATTCCAATTAGGCTACATTCGCGTATCCCGGTTAAAACGGTACATATGGTACAAAAATATTCCACGATAAACGAACTCACTTGGACCGTTCTATAAGCAGAGCTAAAAATGCACAGTTTCGGAGAATAAAAAACAATGTATCAAGATTAATATGCCCTTCTTTCATCCGTCCACTAAATTACATAACGTATCTTAAAAACAACATGTGACTTGACATTGTTTTAGAAAGAAATAACGCAAACTGGCAATAGTCAGCATTTTAGTTTCGGTCAGGTGCGTCTGGACCCCGCGATCTACACGTGCCAAAGATCTGTGCCTGTCATTTTCGTTACAGGTTCAACCGGTTCAACCATTTCAACCGGATACGCGAATGTACCCCTGGATACGCGAATGTGCCCCTGGATACGCGAATGTACCCCTGGATACGCGAATGTACCCCTGGATACGCGAATGTGCCCCTGGATACGCGAATGTGCCCCTGGATACGCGAATGTACCCCTGGATACGCGAATGTGCCCCTGGATACGCGAATGTGCCCCTGGATACGCGAATGTGCCCCTGGATACGCGAATGTGCCCCTGGATACGCGAATGTGCCCCTGGATACGCGAATGTGCCCCTGGATACGCGAATGTGCCCCTGGATACGCGAATGTGCCCCTGGATACGCGAATGTGCCCCTGGATACGCGAATGTGCCCCTGGATACGCGAATGTGCCCCTGGATACGCGAATGTGCCCCTGGATACGCGAATGTGCCCCTGGATACGCGAATGTGCCCCTGGATACGCGAATGTGCCCTTAGTCGGCGTAGCTTGCGTAGACAACAAGAGTCTGGTTGAACGAGACTACATTCCAATGTGTAGCAAGGGGAAGCATTGAACAACCGTCTTAGTCATATAATTTTGTTATGACACACGAGAAATATTTTATATAGTATGAATATTGTGCTGAAATACAGTTCTTGTATTTATGGTAAATCAAATATTTACATGTCAATGATTTATTGACCGTCATCAACAAATATCGGAATTTTATAAATTAAAGATGTATCATCTACAAACTTTGCTTTTAACTGTTTTGGTGTTTGATATTTTCCATAAAAATAACAAATGTTTTGAAATTGTTCCTTAATTTATGATTATCTTGATAAATATATTTAATCATAAAACACACATTAAGATATTTAACGACAGAACAATTGTTACAACATAATAATGGGGTATGTATGTCGCAACTTCTTTGTTGTTTACTTAATATATTACATATTTATCTGCCAAGCTATCTGAGCACAGTTACTAGCCTCGTCAGTCAATACACCTATACTATAATCCTTGATTATATCGTCAGTCAATACACCTATAATATAATCCTTGATTATATTATAGATGTATTGACTGACGAGGCTAGCACCTGTGATCTGAGTGTGAAAGCCAAATATTACATAGCAGGCATGTATATACTTAGTACGCATTTACTCCATTCAATCCGTGCGGGTGACCTAGCAGAAATCGGGGCCGTTTTCGTTTACCGCGATCCAAACGGTTGAACCGGTTGGACTGGTACTCATATATAAATACCCGGCCTCCTCTGGGGACGACGCAATATATAAAAATATAATATATATATATATATCGTTGGCAGAAAGCAACGTTATCGCAGCTACGGTTGGACCAGAGTTGTTCGTTTATGAAATAAGGTCGGACCTAGTAATCTGGTGCTGCTTTCAAGTGAGCCTTGACAAAGCCTTGCAAATGTTACATTCAAAAACCGGTACGGTTGTTCCGTATAAACGAATTGGCCCCGTGGAAAGATATATTATAAAAAACATTACTGTCTCTTCCAAAATTGAAGATATATTTTTAAAAAAATACACCTTTCCATATATTTTAGACACACAACTTGAAAAAGAAAATTTTCAAATAGGTCAGGGTTGTTGTAAGCTGATTACAAGTCTCTTGTTTATTTCTTAAATCAAGCCAAGTACACGTGTACTGATGCACTGAAAACACATGTACTTTCGAATGGGCGTCGATGGAGGGATATAATGACTGATGGAGATACTTAACAAAATGTTAACGTTAGCATAAACATTATTAAGTTTTAGCTTAAATTTATTTTATTGCTCGATATATTGCAGTGATACAAATAATAAACATAATACAACGATTCGAAAATAAGTACAGAGTACTTATATCCGTGTCATAACATCCATTAAATGGCGACAGGACGACATTGACTGTTAACGGTGCAAGATGCTTAGAGAAAAAGGTGGTGGGTGAAAAAGCGCATAAAGCGAAAAGTTATTTTTTTCAAAAGAAATTTACGATTAGATAATATATCAAAAGGAGTCGTGCTTATTTCCATTCTTCAGTGGACCATACTGGATAAGGATGATTTTTTTTTGGCAGAAATGAAGTCTTTGGTTTATTTGTCTTGAAACGGGGCTTCTTTCGGTTGTTTTTAGCTCACCTGGCCCGAAGGGCCAAGTAAGCTTATCTCATGCCGCAGCGTCCGTCGTCCGTCAACTTTTTCCTTTAAAACGCTACTAGTCCTGAACGGCTCAAAGGATTTTGACCAAATTTGGTCTGGTGCAACATTGGCCAAAGGGTTCTCAGTTTTATATAAACGAATGGTATGGTCCCTCTAGGGGCAGAGGGGCGGGGCCAAATAGGTGGAAAATAGGTAATCTTTAAAAATCTTCTTCTTCTCAACCAATAGAAGGATTTTGACCAAATTTGTCCTAGAGCATCTTTGGACAAAGGAGACTCAAGTTTGTATAAACGGAGGGTGTGGCCCCTCTGGGGGCGGAGGGGCGTTTTTTTTTTTCCTGCTATACAAGTGAAGGGATTTAAACCAAATGCAGTCTGAAGCATGATTAGGGACAAAAGAATCAATTTTGTATAAACCGACCGATGAAGGGATTTTGACCAAATTTGGTCTGGAGCATCATTGGCGAAAGGGTTCTCAGCTTTGTATAAACGGAGGGTATGATCCCCCTGGGTGCAGAGGGGCGGGGCCAAATAGGTAAATCTTTAAAAATCTTCTCCTTCTCAACCAATTGAAGAATTTTGACCAAATTTGTCCGAGAGCATCTTTGGACAAAGGAGACTCAAGTTTGTATTAACGGAGGGTGTGCCCCCCCCCCCCTGGGGGCGGGGCCCAATAGGGGAAATAGAGGATTTTTTTCTCCTACTATACAAGTGAAGGGATTTAAACCAAATGCAGTCTGAAGCATGATTAGGGACAAAAGAATCAATTTTGTATAAACTGAGGTGTGTGGGCCCCCTTCTTTCGGGCAGATGGGTGGGGCCCACTAGGGGAAATAGAGGAAAACATCAAAGATCCTTCTCCTTTTGTACCGATAAAGGGATTTTGACCAAATTTGGTCTGGAGCATCACTGGCCAAAGGGTTCTCAGTTTTGTATAAGCGGAGGGTATGATCCCTCTGGGGGCAGAGGGGCGGGAACAAATAGGGGGAAAATAGGTAAATCTTTAAAAATCTTCTTCTTCTCAACCAATAGAAGGATTTTGACCAAATTTGTTCTATAGCATCTTTGGACAAAGGAGACTCAAGTTTGTATAAACGGAGGGTGTGGCCCCCCTGGGGGCGGGGCCCAATAGGGGAAATAGAGGATTTTTTTTCTCCTACTATACAAGTTAAGGGATTTAAACCTAATGCAGTCTGAAGCATGATTAGGGACAAAAGGATCAATTTTGTATAAACTGAGGTGTGTGGGCCCTCTTCTTTGGGGCAGATTGGTGGCGCCCATTAGGGGAAATAGAGGAAAACATCAAAGATCCTGTAACCTAACCAAACTTGTTCTAGAGAATCTTTGGGTAAAAGGAATTGAATATTCATAAATGGAAGATGTGTCCCTTCTGCATAAATGAAGGGATTTAAACCAAAGGTGGTCTGAAGCATGCTTAGGGGGAAACAATCAATTTGTTTAATTTGTATAAAAGATGCATGTGAGGCCCAATAGGGGAAATAGAAGAAAATTGGGACATAACATGGAAACTCATTTTCTTGGTGTCTTTCTCACCAAAACAGATTTATACATAGTTCTTCTTGCAACTTTGTTTCTTGTACTCCTTTGATAAACATGAATGGTACTCAGCAGGTTTTAAATTGAACAATAAAATACCAGGTGAGCTATTAAGGCCCCTGGGCGCCTCTTGTTTTGTAATCAGATAACTGCATGGACTTCGCAGTAGCTTTTCCTGATCCAGGTGTGAGCGGGAACTAGGAGACGCAGTAACCCCAGACAAGACCTTGAAACAATTCAGATTAAAACAAAAACAAACTATATTTGAAATGAACATGTTTGAGGTTTGTGATTTTTGGTGGTCGGGTCCCCCGGGGGATTAACAGGGGAACAAAGTACAAGTCATCCCTTTTATGTTCCTTTTTCCCCCCTTTTAAATAGAATTACCAATTCACTGTTTTGCAGGGGGTTCTCCAGTCCTGCAGAGATAAAACTAATTAGTAGTTCAAACACACTATGCAATGGAAACGTTTTAAACGAATATTCGAAGTCAATGAGCATTCTTTGGATTATACAACTATATAATGAGAAGAAGAACCTCACATGTTGTATTCAATGCACGTTTCCACATTTATTCTGAAAGTTTGCTGGACTAATAAGTTCGAAGTTTTCTTTTATTTAGAAGATATTGGATAGTGCTACCATATTTCAGTAATTTGGAAACTGTTGTTTTCTACAAGAAACCTTTAGCTGTTTCTGTCCCTCTCGTAGAGTTGGAATAGTTTTTCTCTTATACAATAAGAAGACCTGATTTTTTTTATACATTAAGTGTACCAGATCTTTACCTGTTTACCCATTTTAAAATTGAAATTTCGAAAACATATTTCGACAAATCAAACGTTTGTGTCCCCAATCCTATTCTTGCTTCTATTGCTGTAGACCCATCTTTAACTTTAAGATGTACTTATATTAAAATGTTTCAGACTTTTGTAGGACACACTAATTTTGTTTATATTTACTTGTTACGGAAAGGATGTAAATAAGTTGTATCTACTTGTCTAATCCATTTGTCTTTTGTTTGCAATCAAATAGATTTAAACTAAACTACCAATTGCAGTTTTTGGGATATTATTTTCTTTCTTTTCATTACGAGTAGACCAAGGTTTCATCTGTTTACCGACTCCACTGTTTTAGATATTGATTATTGTTTTTACGAAATAAATAATATACCGTAACCATATCAGTATGGAAATAATGATATTGTCTTGCGTAAAATGGAAATATCAAAGATATTCCGTTTCCCCTTTTCAGCGATCGCGATCTCTGCGATTTATATTGAAAAGATATAACAAAAGATGCACTTTTGCATTGATTGAGCAATAAGTAACTTATTGAACACAATATATGGACTAAAATCCATTTGAATACTTATTGCAGAAAAGACTGGCAGCATGTGAATCGGTCTACAGGGGGAGAAATATTTTTGGAAATAAATAAATGAGATTGGGGATTCTTTAGCAGTTTGAGATAACAAAGAAATGCATGGACTTGCGAATGAGAAACACAGTCAGTGCTCAATCAAAAGATCACTTAGTGGTTATCAGACGATAGTAGCCAAGGCAATAGACGAAATCACAAACGCAAAGAGGAAGTGTAAACATAGATATTAATGTAAGGCCACATCTTATCCTGGAGCGGGCGATCTTTGACAAGAGTTTTTTTATTTCTCTTTCCAGCATGCTTTAGACACTTGCTGACCAAGATGATGGTTCCAAAGAGAACAAATGGGAAATGGTCAGAAACGCGTTTTCATCATAATATGAGGATCGGCTGGAAACCCATAAAACTAACGTTTATCTGATAATATCAATGAGATAGAAGAGAGAACGGAAACCATCTATAATACAAGTGATGATTGTAATAGCGGCCAGTCCCCAAAAGTACCCCCGTCGTTGTAAGTGGTGCGAAAGAAAGTTACTGTATTGTTCGTAATACCATCATACAACTACAAACGAAATTTGATAGAAATCAATGAGTATCTAAATTTCGACTAATGCTTAGCTGCAATAAAAATGGGTTCTTGCACATACATACACCAATACTCTTCTGAAGTTTCAATGGAATCTGTGAAGTAGTTTTAAAGAAATCTGTTGGCCACCTTTCACCCAATCAGAAACCGCAGCGGCTATCTTGGTTTCGCAGCCGCCACAAAAAACGAAGGTTTTGGCACATCTAGGCATGCGCCGCAATACTCATGAGAAGCATTATTTGAGTCCGACTTGTATTTTCCCAGAAAATGTGCAGACAAGTTAGAAAAAGAAGTAATTGCATCGAGGGTTCTGTGCCATATCCTGTTTTGAACCTATCTCGATCGTCTAAATGGACATCAGGTCATATCCGCTTTGATGAGAGTGCTTGTCTTCCCCCCCCCCCACCCTCTACAGTAGATTTGATCAGGTTATTACCACCTTTCCACTTTACTCGTTTATTAGCAATGGATTTTCCTCCTGAGAGGTGGCGAGCAGGTGTAGAATTACCCTTTTAGTTCTTTTCAGTTCAATCCGTCTTGGCATATGCTGTCAATATGTCGATGAGGTTTTCATGGTCTTTCCTCAAATGTTTTTCCTCTCCGTACTTTTCTCGACTGTAGACTTTTTGTGCCCTTGTTTCTGTTGCCCTTGTTTCTGTTGCCCTTGTTTCTGTATGCCCTTGTTTCTGTATGCCCTTGTTTCTGTTGCCCTTGTTTCTGTATGCCCTTGTTTCTGTTGCCCTTGTTTCTGTATGCCCTTGTTCTGTTGCCCTTGTTTCTATATGTCCTTGTTTCTGTTGCCCTTGTTTCTGTTTGCCCTTGTTTCTGTATGCCCTTGTTTCTGTATGCCCTTGTTTCTGTTGCCCTTGTTTCTGTATGCCCTTGTTTCTGTTGCCCTTGTTTCTGTATGCCCTTGTTCTGTTGCCCTTGTTTCTATATGTCCTTGTTTCTGTTGCCCTTGTTTCTGTATGCCCTTGTTTCTGTATGCCCTTGTTTCTGTATGCCCTTGTTTCTGTTGCTCTTGTTTCTGTATGCCCTTGTTTCTGTTGCCCTTGTTTCTGTATGCCCTTGTTCTGTTGCCCTTGTTTCTATATGTCCTTGTTTCTGTTGCCCTTGTTTCTGTTGCCCTTGTTTCTGTATGCCCTTGTTTCTGTTGCCCTTGTTTCTGTTGCCCTTGTTTCTGTTGCCCTTATTTCTGTTGCCCTTGTTTCTGTATGCCCTTGTTTCTGTTGCCCTTGTTTCTGTAGGCCCTAGTAAAGTTTACTTTGTGTGTCTTTCTAAATCGACAGACTAGGTTTTTAAATATGTGCCTCCTTTCTATGTATTCATATCGATCATTTAAGACCATGCATATGGGGATACCATTGGGAGAGCTGAAGCAGTCTGTCTTACACCAAGACCGGTTGAAAACTCTATTCAGATCCAATTTTTTTTGGAAGAACAGAGAAGATTTATTGAGTACATAAAAACGTTTAGACCCGAAATAAATATATATTGATTGATAATTTATTGAATTATAAAATTTTAACTTTTTGTATACTTCTTTTTCCAATATGAAATTGCAGTGAATGATCCGGTGGGGTTTGGGGATTTACAGAAATCCCGTATCTTAATCCTTCTGTTCTGGAACTTTCCTTAAACAGAAGCTTTCTCTGAATGTTATTGTTGTTAAAGTTCTGTCCAATCATTCTTAGGAAATAATGAAAGACTAGTATCTATTAGCTGAATGGCCTGTCGGTGGAGGTACAGAATATAGACTCCGAGACCATGAAACTTTAACACGCCACCTGAGTAGCACTAATAGAAGAAGCCTTTATCAGCAAGGTTAGTGTTACAATACACCATACGACGGAAATAGCACATACTGACCGCGGGTGATTAATTAGTGCATGCAACACAATGAACCGCCAGACATAAGATAACCCACTGCATTTGCAAGACGTAATTACCGGCTTGCTAACACAAGTTCAAGTTTTATTCGAACTTTAGGCCATTGGCCCATCAGTATACAATACATAGTAAACACAAATCATGGACAATGTTCAGAGAATGAAGACAATCATATTCCATTATAATACCCTTAATTTGTTTGCCTCATAGATGAATTTTCCTAGTATACACAATTCTTTAATATAATGGACACTCAATAACTGAATAGCTTTAAACACAGATGGTTTTTTCCAATAATAGCTTTTGATAAAATGTGATCTGATATTTTGGAATTTAGAACAGACTAATAAAAAATGAAATTCGTCCTCTACTTCAGAGGGGGAGTTACACTGTTTACAATATCTACGTTCTCTATGTATATTAGTATACCTTCCAACTTCAACAGCCACAGAATGTGTAGATGTACGGATTCGAGTTAAGCAAATGCGATATTTCAATGGTATATATTTTGTGAGTAAAATTGTAATGATTCTCCAAAATCAATGATATTTTTATACAATAAACATTTTGAGAGTTTTCCATTGAGGCCCTTAGGGATTGTATGCCTTGATCAAAAAATCTTTGTTTTATCAATGGTAATAACACATTTTGCTGAGAAATACATGGATTTAACCAAACATCACTAAGACCTAGATTATTCAATTCATCTCTTACTGCTTTAGCCCAGTTGAAATCCTTTTTACTACAACACTTTAATAAAAATATCTATAGAAACTGACCTGATGGTGCGTGCAACAATAACATTTAAAGTATTTTTGTGCGAGTGCTGCTTGATTATTCCAAAAGATCAAATTGAATTCTGCGATGATTTCTGATAATTTCCCAATTTAACAACAATTTCAGACACGCGCCTATTCCCATCTGACAAAATGCATGTACTGGTGTTTATATAGATTATTTAGGAGAACCCTCAAGCTGACTGGGCTAGATATAACATTGTTACTTGCCTTTATGGCGCCTTCGTCTATTGGAAACATACGTAATCAACTTATTATAGATGAAATATCTAGAGCGTGACGTAACATAAAAATCTACAGTAGTTCACGAGCTCAATTGTTTTAAATCTTCGTGTACAATTACCGTGAACATTTGTCAATTCTAGATGTTTGGCATTATTAACGTTATAAGGTACAAAAAGGTCAAAATATAGTATTGCAATTATAGTTTTCGATAGGAAATAGGAATAATTGAAATAATCAAAAATAAAAGAAACCAAACAGAACAATGACACAGCATGGATCTTCCCCAGGACCATTAAATGCTGCCAATCCTACTATTTATCAATATTGCTTTGAAGGAATAGTAAATACACGGAACCTGTTTCGTTGGACGCAAGGTCTACGATGATTTAAAAACTGACACAGAGAAATGAATAAATTGACAAGAAATAATTAGACAGAAAGCAAGTTAAGGTTACTTCTTCTCCTATATGTAAACCCAAAACACCGTGGATCTATAAAGCATTGGCTTAACCGATCTACATGTTACTGATATTGTTTTGTTTCTCATGGTTTAATGTAATGTACATTGCTACATATCTTACGTTGCATTGTAATTAGGTAGTAATACAGCACTAAGTACAGACATTGTTTTGGTTTTTCTGTTGTTTCAGTGTGTGAATGAAATATTTGATTGTTCACCAGTTTTATCTTTATCTTATTCGACTCGACACAGGACAACACACTACTAACATTTAAAATTTTTATCTATTCATTTAATCATGTTTTTATCCATCAATTTTTATTTGAATAAGACAGGTATGTATTTTCGTCAATTGCACTGATAGCACATATACACCAAACAGTTAATTATCATATATTACAATCAGGCTTTAGCTAATGTTTTTCAACCTCATTTTCTCACAAGCTTGGTAATTTTTATTTTCTTAGAAAGTCTGGGTATCGTTTTTTTCTGGGTTTTTCTGCTTCCTAGTGTTCGGAGTACTTTATATGTCGTGGCATTTCTGAATACTTCATTCAGATGCATTGAAGTACAATGTAGCTGTTTGAAGATGATAGTATTATTGACAATGTCATAATTTTTATCGTAGACGGTTGTGTTCGAGAAGTAGAGATAGATGTATCAAAACTCTGCATATAAAAAGACTATCATGTACTTTAGTGATACTGACTTTGTTAATGCTAACAACTATTTATCTAATAATGATTGGGATACCTATTTGAATGAAAATGTTGATATAGAGACTATGAATGATATTATTTCCAGTGAAATTCATAACTGTATTGAAAAATATGTACCACATAAAGTTGTCACTGTTCGTCCAAATGATAAAGTCTAGATGAACAATGATATTAGATTATACATGAGAAAAAGAAATCGTCAACATACAAATGCCAAACATACTAATACTACTACAGCCTGGCAAACATTTAGAGATATGCTAAATACAGTTATTGACCTTGTAAGAGAAGCTAAGCAAAAATATCTACGTAAATTTCAAAATTCCCTTATTGACAAATCTATTCCTCCAAGTAAGTGGCGGCGGGTTGCAAAGTCTATTATGAACATTAACAATAAATCAAACAATGATGTTCCTCTTGTAATAAATGATGAAATTATATCACATCCTGTGGATAAAGCAGAATCTTTTAACTCATATTTCATCTCTGTCTCTACTTCTGACAAAACTGATCTTGACATTCCTCCTAATCGTCCTATCTCCCAAGCAAAAAAATCTTCCATTATTATCACTGAACAGGATGTTCATGATCAGCTTCAATTTATTGATGTAAATAAACCTGCTGGTCCAGTGCACTTCCCCTTATTTTATTGCTGACTCTCTTGTGAAGCTCTTGCTGGTAAGGTTTAACAAATCAATATCCACTGGTAACATACCTAATATTTGGAAGTGTGCTAATGTTACCCCAATATATAAAGGACAAGAGAGGAAGAAGTGACCCCAGTAACTATAGACCAATCTCTTTAATTTTCTATCTGAAAATAATGTTATCTCGAAAAATCAGTCTGGCTTCCTTCCCAAAGACTCCACAGTTAATCAATTAATATATTTATATGATGAAGCGTCAAAACAACTTGATCAAGGAAAAGAGGCCAGGATAGTATTTCGTGACATCAGCAAAGCTTTTGAAAGGGTTTGGCACAGTGGATTGATTTACAAATTGAAGAAATATGGAATTTGTGACGACGTTTTGAACTGGATTCACTGTTATCTTCCTATAGACAACAAAGGGTATTAATAGATGGTTATAAATCAAATTTAAAAACAATAAAAGCTGGTGTGCCCCAATGCTCGATTATCGGGTCTTATTTATTTTTAATATTTATTAGTGACCTAAAAGATAAAATCCACTCACATGTCAAACTCTTTTCTGCTGACACTTCTCTTTACGTTTTGATAGATGGTGATGGCAGACATGCTGCAGATATTCTTAATGAGGATTTAATGAGAATGTCTCTCTGGGCTGATAAATGGGGAATAACATTTAATCCAATTAAAACTGAATCGTTACTAATGTCTAATAAAAATAATTCTGAGACATCTCATGCAGATTTGGTATTCTTAAATAGTGTTGTTATAAATGTTAAAAATTAAAAATATCTTTGTTTTAATAGTCGCGGATCAAGGTCAGATCAAGTTAATAAATATATGAAAAAAGTTGTACCAAACTACAAATAATGAGAATGCTCAAACACAAGCTAGATAGGAAATCTCTTGAAATCATTTATAAATATTTTATAAGACTAACACTTGAATATGCTTGTGCTGAGTGGAATAATTGCATCCAGGGTGAAAGTGATTTACTTGAATCAGTCCAATTATAATGTCTCAGAGAAGTATATCAGGTTTGAGAAGAGGTACAAGTTATAACTTAATACATAAGGAAGATGGTCTAGATAAACTAAAAATAAGATGTGATAATTATCAATGTATGTTATTTTTCAAGATACTTCAGCATGATTGTCCTGACCATCTTTATGATCGTAATTTACCATATTTTAATAATGATATTAATCCTCACCTTCGACATCAAAGAAATTTTATTGTTCCCTTGTGCAGAACCAACCTGTATAAAAATAGTATTTTTTTTCTAAAATGATGTCTCTATGTAACTATGGCCAGACTGTATTTTTTCCAAAACTCACTTCATTGTGCCAGTTAAAACTGAAATTACTTAAAGAAAGCACACATATATTGTAACCATCTAACTGTAGAGATATTTTTAAATACGGTGGCCCCAGGAAGTTGAATATAACATTATATGTCAACTACGGAATAAAGTCAGCCAGTTAAAACCAGAATTATAAATGATCATCTTACCGATATCCCTAATTGTGACTGTGGTGATATTATTGAAGATGCAAATCACTTCTTCCTCAATTGCCCTTAATATATAGATTAAAGACAAGTTTTATTCTGTGCGTTATCTTATTATAACAAAATTGATAACATCATCTTAAATACTAATTCTTTCACTAAGGGTGATATGAACCTTAGCAGCGAATCAAATAAATTTATTCTCTCATGTGTTCTGGAGTATATTGAAAACCCTGAAAGACTTTTACTTACTATACTACAAAATATCTTACAATGCGTTTGTATTTGCTATTTTATAACTATAACTCTGGTGTAACTGGGAAGGATGACACTGTGTATAGTGACAGTAACTTTGAAGTGCCTCTAACAAAACACTAGGCTATAGTACTAATTGAAGTAAATAGACTAAAGTAATTGAAATTTTAAAATCTATGATATTCTAGTTATTATTTTCTGTGAACATGTATTAAATGGTTCTAGAATTCTCCTATTAATTTGAACATATACTAAATCTTCTCTATAATACTCTCTCTCTATATATATATTATATACACTGTCCACACTGTTGGAATTACTTCTTTGCCCCATATAATATTTTAAGTAATTCGTATCCTACGGACATACCTCCATTAGGATCCAGTGTTATATTGGATTTTACCGTCTATATTACTTCTTTGACCCATATATTATATACATGTATATATGAATGTATGTATTTTCTTCTGGAAAGGGCTTTAATAGGCAATGCCTGTGCCTAATCCAATTGTACGATGGCCGATAGCGGCCGACAGAACACTCATGTTAGTAAAAAGTGCTTTGTCTGACAGTTTGTCAAATCATAAGTGGGCATTTTACACATTTTGTAAAAAGTGTAAACTGTCATGACACTTTGTCAATTCATGCATGGCAGTTTACTCATTTTACTTTTACAAAATAAACATTGGGGGAGGAGGGAGATATGGAAATAGGGTCACATTCCAAGGGCTGAGCAGAACATAGTATGATATCCCAATGAACCTATTTACCTTTAACATAAATCACACGGATTAGACGGTATTTTTAATTGTTCATCGTGTACACGGAGCAAGATAGAATTCCTTCTATGAAGTAAGTAAAACAATGCTGTTTAAAAAGTATTTATATTATAAATATATATGTATGCTGTTTTTGAATATGTAATCTTAAGGATTTATTTACGATCACAAGTTCAATACTGATGGTAGCACTAGACTCTAATGGCAGCAGGATAACCTTTCTTGGTCATGTTACACACCGTGTGCTTGATCTGAAGGTCACAAATAGGAGGTTAATCGTTGTTTTGATAGAAATGATGGCATAGTCAAAGTCTGCATACTATTTAACCGTAATGTTTGATATACTCTTTTTTTTAATATAGCACAGAGTTGTTACAATCTTTGTTCAATAGTTCATAACATTAACTTATCCGGGAGAACACGGTAATGATAATTGTAACTATTGTAATACTCAGTGACTATTGACAAATTAGTAGTATACATATCATGTTATTTTCAGTGACATTCCGAAATGCAAACAGAACCGCAAGACAGTAAGTATACTGTAGTGGTATGTGATGTTCAACCCTTCGATTTGATATATGCGTTGTATTTCCTAATTCGCATAACGTATCCACTGATACATGTAATAACTAGTATAATAATATATTTGAGATATACATATGTATAACATTTTATCGTTGCGGACATATGTTTGCGCAGTCATTAGCTCCTTTGGGTGTCCGTTTACATACATTACGGTTAAAATGTATGCAGACTTTGACTATGCCATCATTTCTATCAAAGCAACTTTTAAAACAACTATTAGCCTCCTATTTGTGACCTTCAGATCAGCACACGGTGGGTAACATGGCCAAGAAAGGTTATCCTGCTGCCAGTAGAGTCTAGTGCTACCTTTAGTTTTGAACTTGTGATCGTCAATAAATCCTTAGGTTTACATATTCAAAACAGTAAACATATACATTTATAACATAAATACTTTTTAAACAGCATTGTTTTACTTACTTCATAGCAGGAACTCCCCCTTGCTCCCAGTGTAAACAATGAACAGTTAAAAACACCGTCTAATCCGTGTGATTTATGTTTAAACCCTTGGAATGTGACCCTACTTCCATCTCTCCCTCCTCCCCCAGTGTTTATTTTGTGAAAGTAAAATGAGTAAACTGCCATGCATGAATTGACAAAGTGTCATGACAGTTTACACTTTTTACAAAATGTGTAAAATGCCCACTTATAATTTGACAAACTGTCAGACAGAACACTTTTTACTTAAATGAGTGTTCTGTCGGCCGCTATCGGCCATCGTACAATTGTGTTTTAAATGCAATAAGATTTGAAATCAAAAATGTAGTGGAAAAACAGAAAATTGTATGTCAAATGAAGTTTCACCCAAATAAATCCTCCAGATAATCATCAAATGTCTAAAAAAAACTCGTATCCTTGCGGTCAAATTGATGATTCGGCAAGTACTTTCATGCCATTTTTTCATTATTTTTTTTTCCAGTTCATGGTATATGCACTTCAATTTGAAGGATTGCCATCATCCCTGAAGAGAAATATAAATATTTTAAAAAAGGTAAATAAAGATATATAGCTGCTGTAGTACGAAATGCAGGTAAATAATATTATAAAGATATATTTGCATAATGTAATTTATACTTGTTAATCAATATTTATGTTACTGGGCTTTTCTGTAAATATTAAAAGTTTTGTAAAAGCTATTATATAATGGATAATATTACACTCCACGGTAATCTGGATATTTAGATAATGGGAACTTAACTCAAGCTTAGAATTAATTTTGTACCCGATAAATGATTTTATGATTTCGTAATATTGGTATTAAGTTGAAAAGGGGGCAGCATTGGAAATTATCAAGACCATTATTTTCTTAAAGAAAGACTTAGACTAACTTCTACATTTTTTTCAAACTATCGCCTTTCGATACTTAGGAAGTAAGGACCTTTGAGTACCTATGGGAAATGTTAGGACACTTTCTATAGTAAACAACGAAAAACAACGCTTTCTCTTTTTACTTCGACATTATTAATCACATTTTACAGAGTGCTTTTTCAAAATTCTACATTGAAAAACTTTTTAACCGCTTTGGGTCAATGTCCCTTTAATACTGAAGATTGAGGTGACACATGATTCACACACATCAATGTCTCTCTGACATTGTTGATACATATCAAAAATGATGTATTTCATATATCTAGTTTACAACCCTAACATTACCGTTGTTTTGATTTACTATTGGTACTGGTGTGGGTTGCATACCCAATATAGGCATCGTTTAACAGGCTCTGTGTGACCTATCGGTCATTTCTCACACATGGGGCATTGTAATGGTTATTTAATAGGATGAACTCGTCTTTATATGATAACATGTTCTGTTGTGCTTTTTTCGATTAAGTTTCTTTAAAGATATATTGAATATTTTCAAACGTATTTGAATTGATAACTTACCGTTAAAACCGTTAAACCGTTAAAATAACCAACACTGCTATCTACTTATGACATCAATTCACGACAGTTATGTAGACTTAAACACGAGCATACTTATTTTTGTTTTATTAAGAAACAGTCTTGGTATAGCCAATGTGTATGTTTATAAAGTGAACTTAATTTATTGCTGTTGTATTGTTTATATATATTTAGACTTTAACAGAAAATTCCAGGAAGCGGAAGCTTTATTTATTGTGAAATTGACTAATCATTCCAATCGGTAACGTCTATAATTCGGACCCGTTTTATATTTGTTAAATGAAACCTCATGAATTCCGACTCCTCAAATACTTAAACATTATCTGTAAATTTGATATAGATTAATTAATTTTTAATAATTTGAAATATACAATTTAAAATAACTATGTGTAAACATGATATAATCCTATATACAGTATAAAATATCAGTGTATAAAGTATGAAATAAATCTATATACAGCATAATAATGATTTATAAAGTACAAAATAACAATGCATAAGTATAAAATAACGTATAATGTACAAAATAATAATGTATAAAGTACAAAATAATGTATAATGTACAAAATAATAATGTATAAAGTACAAAGTAACAATGTATAATGTACAAAATAATGATGTATGAAGTATAAAATAGTCATGTAAAGTACACCCATTCTCTCTTCAGTATACTCTGTCTGTTGTAACGAGAACTTGCTGAAGTATTCAAGAAAGTTGAGGTACGTTTAAAGGAGTAGTATGTGATCCAATATTGCATAGGAATGATTTATTTCAAAGTGCACCTCACTAGGGTCTATTCAACAGTCCGAGGTGACTAGGAGGGGATTTAGAAG
The DNA here is from genome assembly GCF_002113885.1 of Mizuhopecten yessoensis. Lineage (NCBI taxonomy): Eukaryota > Metazoa > Mollusca > Bivalvia > Pectinida > Pectinidae > Mizuhopecten > Mizuhopecten yessoensis. The sequence continues at coordinate 719,872 of NW_018408858.1, read as the reverse complement.
ACAAGTATTTTTAGAGACAGTGTAGTGTACATGCATAAGTGCTACTCAAAACATCCCTTGTGAAGTCGCCAAAGACCTTTATGGTGAAGTGCGTGCATCCAAGGTTCAAAATCAAATAAAAAATATGTCATGTGATCTTAGTTGTTATCATGGAACCTCAAGGTTCAACAAGTACCCTGACAGGTGGTATGGTCGGCGTTAAGTTCAACGTGTCATAAACTCATTTTTAAAGATGTAGATAAAGTACCAGAGCCCGTATTCATGAAGCCATTCTCATGCTCAAGTCTTATTTCTTGTTCCTGTATTAAATAAATAAACAAAAAAAATGTTGTCAGCGGTTTGGAAACCTTTTGAAGAGACTTAAAGCTGAATACTGCTTTCAATGTTTACATTTAACTTTTATGGTCGTTTGACATGATTTAAGTACAAGAAAGAGGGTTTGAGCACAGAATCGTTGCTTGAGCATGAGAACGGTTTCATGAATACGGGCCTAGTACTGAGATATGCAATTTTGAACTTTAGAAATTAATAAAACACTGAACGATTTAAGTCCAATTTGTAATCAAGATTTGAGATTACGGAATGCATAAAAATAGTTAACCGACATTATATTATGTCAATCTCTTTTGTGAACAAAGTAAATGACCCCTCATGCATCTATATACTTGGTCATGTGATCATCATTCCTCCGTTACAGGCTGGAGGCATACAAGGCTCAGTGACCAGTCGAAACCACAAACATTAGATTGAAATGACCTGGTTTTACTGTATATTATTGTGAAACCGAGAGCCACGTGTCCTATAGATTATCAAGTGATCTACTGTTTAGTAGGTAATATTTGTGGGGGATTTAATTTCGCTATATTCATGGTCACTAAAGAAATTCCTCGGCGAATATTAATACCATCATTAATAGTCTCTGTGAATATCTATATATATATATCACTTGCGATAAAGGGAAAAGAACTGTTTACCCCTAAACTGCCGAATTACGAAGTTAAATGTCATGTTTTCTCTTGTCAAACCAGGTGTAAAATAAATCACGTTGCCAATGTTCCATCGTGACCGCTATTCGTACAGCATTAAGGGTAATCGCAACAACTGGTTCACCCGTTGTCAGTATAATGTGACCGGGCGGAATGCTGTGATTGGTGCCTTCGGCATGGCATTTCAGTGAGTTAGCACCATAAAGTAGGCATCAGATCCGCGCTAGCACAAGGAGGCAAGCACACCTTCATACCCTACATGCACACGCGCAAGCATGTACACACTACGCACATGGAGATACGTCCTTAAATGACCTTAGCTGTTTAGGACCTTAAACAACACAAAACCAAACCAAACCAACCTGGCTATGTTGCGCGAAATTTTATCTCCGTAAACTAGCTCTTATTGGAACAATTGCGAAATATAAGCCCCGCGAAAGTAAACAACTATACAGTACATTTAACATGTCCTTTCGTAATATGATGTATTGTCATAATGAGCTTAACATGTTTGAATGTTATCGAATTATATATTGATCCAGGTCAAACGACTGTTGGATTTTCTTTTTTTTTTACTGTCAAAACACGTTTCCGAGACATTTAATAATGATTTGCGGTGGTTTAGTGGATGTGTGGTGGTTTAGTGGATGTGTGGTGGTTTAGTGGATTTGTGGCCAGTATTCCTAACTACAGCTTGTAAACGCAAAGTTGACATGTTTAGATGTTGGAGAACTATTTTTAAGATGACATTGGCCTTAATTCCTTATTTCAGACTAAATTTATTTCGGTTTTTTTATCATTTTAATTGCTTGATTCAATGCATATATATTCGATATTCGGGATCTTTAAATATCACTTATGATAGGGTTATAATTAAATTTAAACTCTAGTTAAAATGTCGTCATCTGACTTTTCCAACAAATGAAGAAATTAAGATATGTTTCTATTCATAGAAAGCGTCTAAAGGCATATGCGGTACTGTAATCGTGTCTTGGAAAAATCAATGATTTTGAGGGCCTCATGACTGTGTAAAGTCTAGGCTCATAAGACGTCAGGCTTGTGTAAGAGTGTACATTGTTCTTTGCAGGCACGACGCATGCGTGGAACCAGAAAACCAGGTTGTGTTTTGAAGGCAGCTTGTTGTCAAGTTCTTGGTGGGTTATTAAGTCACATTTTCAGATAAACTATGTGACCCAACATAAAAACACTGCAAGTATGTTTGTTAAGACAGGGTGTATAAATAAATCAAGAATGCTATTAGTTAACAACTATGACTAATTAAGTCCGGCGCCTTCAAAAGAAGAAGTTCTGTGATCATATAGCTTTTATTTTTACTTTCGTTTTAATTCTGATATATTTGAAGGATTTGACAAAATATTTTACAGCGCACATTTCCAACTGTTAGACGTTGGTCAATTTATTTTCTATATTCTTTCAAAATGTGTAATTTCTTTCTATAATTGCTACCTAACAAGTAAGTTTTTGAGGGTTGGTGAACTTTAGCACCTTTCACGTGTTGATGGACGAAGCATGTTTCTACCACAATACGCTGTGTTATTCCACTCTCAGATCATTGTATAAACACGCTGACTGTTAGATAAATATGAGTTATATACCACACGTGGTATATGACCTACACGAGTTTTGATTGGTCGAGAAGATGAACTGTGACCGGGACGACTTTTTCCACGCGCTTTTTGCCACAATCTGTTTTGTAAACGTCGTCTGCTGTCAACATTCGACAAATGTTGGTGACTGTGTGAGGTTATGCGGAAAAGGGGGTTATTAAGGCAATATTAAAAGAAGATGATACTTAAAGATTTGATCACTAGTTTCAAGCAAAATTGCTGCAGACGCTCAATATCGTTTCGACGTCACACCGTCGCGTGTCCAGGTCGTGAAACCAAAACAAGACCTGTCACAGTGTCGGAAAATATTTCGTTCTCCCAACGTCCCGTTATCGCTATTTGGACGGTCTGACTATGGCTGAACTGTCACTATAAACGTCAACCATACAACCGTCACGAAGAAACGTAGGCCTATGGTTTTGGACATTAACAGCGATAAGTTCGTCTTCGTCACTTGGCGGGAGGCAGACTTCGCACGATGTGCTTACGCGCATATAGTCCGTGGTTAATTTATATAAATTAATGCAATACTGCTACTCCCAATATTTAAGTCGTTTATCTATTATATTTTTTCATGAAGTCGTTACCGAAACATTAATTTTGACAATTATTAGATTTGTAAAAAAAGAAGCCATTTTTGAATATTAATGAGTGACTTTTTACATATGGTTCATATCACTACGCCAGCCTTGTCAACAAACACATGTGCGTATGTTATTTCCGACTGATCATGAGATTATGGTAGAAACAGATCACACGACTCGTGGTTGTGGAGTATGGTTTTTATTTTTACTCTCGTTAGTTAATTTTCAAAAGTTACAGAAAGCTAAAGCTAAAGCTCGTGTCTTTTGTAACTTTTGAAAATAAACTAACTCTGAAATAACCATATTCAACAACCACTCGTTGTGTAACCTCTATATATTACTGTCTAGTCGGTCCTCTCTTACCTAAATGATAAAGTTCTCTGTTTTGAAACCATCCATTAATATATAAAGGACGTTAAGGAGGAGCTCGGTAGGTTTCATCGCGTATTTGGCCGTAATCAATGTGCGTTTACACGTGCTTTCCTCGGCGTTTCACCATTTAAAGATTAAAGCCGTAAAGGATTAATCTTCATCGAAAGATGTCCATTCACTTAGACTCCTGAAGTTTACACTGAACTTCTGTTCAGTGACATATGCACCCGATGCTTCCTCAAAACTTAAAACGATCAAATACCGTTCGTTCTGTTACGTTGGACAATGATCAACAAACCACATTTGGGGAGTTGAGGTAACTATCTTTTGATATTTTGGCTTTTCCGCGTTTTTGACGGCAGCGTCGCTTGCCCATGGTTACATGTTGTAGAAGAATCGGCTACATGTTATACTATGACGGCATTGAGTCATTTTTGATTCTACAAGTAGTACGTGTTTTGTAAGTAAGAAGTATTTTTTTCAAAGTGGCAAAAGTCCTATGGACCAACCAACGAATCTGGACTTTATTTGTAGGACTATGGCAATTGCAGCTTGTGCGTCCTATAGCTTTAACTTCGGCAATGGAGCAGAGTTTACCATATGTGTGCAGATGACTGGCATAATGTTACAGGCAGTCCACACCTTCATACACACACGACAATGTTTAGGTTATAAAAGAACTATACTCATGGCGACAAAAAAAAGGACCCGGGGTGAGTAGCTGCCTGACACTATGTTTGTCAGGAACAATACTCGCAGGGGCAGGTTCCTCGCCCTATAAGGCGGCTGTAGATGCCACCCACGTAGTCCTGTGACACTCTCCTTTCACGAGAACCTCACGTACGTGCTCAAGGACTAATACTTTTTACCTGAACGTGACATCCAAATGTTTCACGGTTAGTAAACAGAAGGAGAATTTCGCAATATGCCACCTCAATGACACACGTTCTGCGAACTTCCTGAATCCTTATATTATTTGGTTATTTTGGATTTCTCATACGGCCCGAATCCCTTAACATTAATAACAGTCTTTACCACGGCTTACGTATAATATCTGTAACATGTTTTTCATAAAGAAATTAAGATTAGTTTAAATTATTAGGTCTTAACGTCCTTGTTCCAGTTAATGGACACGTGAGCCCCAAAACCTTGTAAACTGTTATATGTTTTGGAAATGAATATTGGCAATAGTAACTGATAATATGTATGTTGGTCACGTTCCCGGCGATAGTGACCTAATCTAAATGTTTGAAAAACATTTCAGGTAAAAGTAATCCTTTAAATACAGTAATGATAACCAGTAAAAAAACCTAAATGACTCGAACGTGATTTATTTTTGAACTAAATAAATCATTTCAACACATTCATAAAACCGGTATGATGTGTGTCCCTTTAAATGTTGACATAAACGCACCCGAATAGCTTCCTGGTTGTGTGGTACTTTAAACTATTGCTCAACAGACAGCCTGTTGTGATACGTTTGTTTGTGCATAATTTGATTCTAAAGATAACGACTGAGATTTAATGTTCCCCATGTTCCTCGCTCGGTCTACAGTTGGACAGATAAACATAACACAGCTGGGACTTTTTGTATAACGTAACAAACTGTGCACTCCTAACAAATTTTGCTACCATCTTGTTTATTGTGGTTTAAAGGAACGCCCCGGCTTAGATCAAGGAGATAATTGTAATAGGCATGTAGATGACAGAGTGTGTGCTATGGACTTTTTGTTGTGTTCTAAATGTGAGAAATTCTCCTCAATCTTTTAACGTTTCTGAAGGCAAAACAAAAGTAGAAAACACATTTGTTTTGTTAATACTTATCTTATGACTCTTATCACAGAGTTAAATAGCCTGTTCTGATATAGTTGTATATAATTATGTACCCTCAATTCTCTATGTTTTCCCTTTAACTTTGTTAACTTAGTATATAATTTAACAATGCTTAACTTGACCACATCAAGAGGAACAGACGCGAGAAGACTTGAGAAGGCTATTTAACATAAACAGATAAGCTACCGTGGTCGATATACGTTTAAAATGTTTGACTGATAAAAAAAAATCGATCAAAATCAGGTTTCGGATTAATTATAGTATTGTTAATATCGATTTTAAAGTTTAAGCAGTTTTTAATCTTATGTTTCCCGCCTTTAACAGTAAAAGGTATATACAAGTAACATATATAATGCAATTTACTGTATAGAATAACTACATTGTATTCATTGTAGCTCTGATTAACGTATACAACTGTCCTATGGTATTTATAAGTATTATTGAATTGAATGAACAGAGATCATCCAGGAATCTATGGCGTGTCCAACGTTACAATACTGCAACGTTTGACACACAATCGGAATCATGGCGAAAAGGTTTCGGGTTTAGTATCGATGTAACTGTACTATAAAACGAACATCGTTAACATTGTATTTAGAGGCCCATATAAAAACAACGCTTTTATTTCGTTTACAGTATGATTCGATAATCCCTCACTAAGAATTAGACTGACCTCTGTCCCGATCAGGTTTAGCGACGAGGGAAGTTGTATTTATACAGCCGACAGTGATATTTAACGGAAACGCTCGCCTGCAAATTTTAATTGGAGGTAACCTGGTATATCGGTCCTTCATAGCTACGTATGGTATGGTGGTAACCGTTATCCGCTATATATCGCGATATTGATATCTTAAACAAGGAAGAAGCGTGTCCCTTTAAATCTTCAACTTTTTACGATAACTCACCTTAATAGTTTCCTGTTTATTTTGGGCATGTAAACTACGACTCTATTGTTCGACAGCCAGCCTGTCCTGACACGTTTGTTTATCAGTAATGAGGTTATAAATACTGAATTGTGCATCGTCTGATGAATGAACACCATTTGCAGTCTCTTGGTCATCAAGTGATGTAAATGATTTATTCGATTTGATAACAAACTGATCGTTCCGGGAAACATTTTTTCTTAATATTCAACAATATAAATCTTGTCAGTTGCGGTTTAAAAGGACGTTTTGTCTGCCATTGGCTCCAAAGATATTTTTTGATAGGTATGTATGATAGAGTGTCCGATTGACCAGACCCTTTGTTGTGTTCATATATTGTTCGATCAGTCACCCTCTCACATGTTATCGTTCCTTAAAGAGAAAACAATAATAGAAGATTCCCTTTGTCAATATACACCACAGAGCGGACCCTTTCGAAAAACATGTCAGGAGCGGCTCAGGATTACGTTCTATATAAACCAATAAAAGGGTTTGTTAGCGTAAGTATTTAAGGTACAAACCGACAAGGACCAGAGAATTTAAACACTGTATGTATTAATTGTTTGACACTTATGTTGAAAGTCTAATAGTCTTACGTTTAATTTCAAGTTATTTATCATTTTGAGATTGGACGATAGTCATGAAAAACTTAAAAGCTTATAAAACGAGCGAAATTCAGGAGAAGACGAGACAGTGTAGCGGTGGACGATAACCGTGTGAAGTAGATAGGAAATAGCCGATCATAAAAAGGACACGAAAAATGATAAATGAACAAGACATGCACAAAATAGAGACAGATGCTAAATCAGACGACAAAACACTAAACTGGGCAAAACACATGCTTAAGAGTGGCTATATAAGGTTTCCTTTTTGTATTGGCATGAAAACTATTAACAAAATGCGCCTAATGGTGGAGATACTGTAAGGTTTTGTTTCGTATTTTCTGTTAGGCAACGTTTAAATGCACCAAAAAATTATCTGCTAGCGATGGTAAATGGTAGTTGGTCCATAGAAATTATCTACCGTGTTTTATAATGCACTTTTTCCAATTCATGCTTATTTATTTGGATAAAGCCGGGGAGTTTAAATCTACAAATAATCATGGAGACTTGAGGGGTGAAAGAGTTCAAATCAATCGAAGCAGACATAACATTTTACTATCAGTTCTCGATTATCGCTTTTACAACACTGTTATATTGATGCAATGTGATATCACAGTTATCACACGACCTCAGTGCGATAAAACAACTATCACCCGGCCGATACGTGATATCACAACTATCACCCGGGTAATATGTGATATCAAAACTATCTTAAGACCTCAGTGTGATATCACAACTCTCACCCGGCGGATGTGTGATATCACAACTATCACCCGGCGGATGTGTGATATCACAACTATCTGACGACCTCAGTGTGATATCACAACTATCACCCGGCGTATGTGTGATATCACAACTATCTTACGACCTCAGTGTGATATCACAACTATCCCCCGGCTGATGTGTGATATCACAACTATCTTACGTCCTCCGTGTGATATCACAACTATCACCCGGCTGATGTGTGATATCACAACTATCTTACGACCTCAGTGTAATATCACAACTATCACCCGGCGTATGTGTGATATCACAACTATCTTACGACCTCCGTGTGATATCACAAAAGTAAAAGCCAACTGATTTATTTCTGCTAGTTGTCTTATATCATCTATTTATGACGTGCTACTAAAGTATCATTCACCGAGAGGCCAGACATTCTCATATCACATCAGACTCTACAGGAATGCAAAAATAAACAACATTTGAAACATTGAATATTTAACTCAACAAGGGGGGGGGGGGGGGGGGGGTTTTTTTTTTNTTAGTTTAAATTATTAGGTCTTAACGTCCTTGTTCCAGTTATTGGACACGTGAGCCCCAAAACCTTGTAAACTGTTATATGTTTTGGAAATGAATATTGGCAATAGTAACTGATGATATGTATGTTGGTTACGTTCCCGGCGATAGTGACCTAATCTAAATGTTTGAAAAACATTTCAGGTAAAAGTAATCCTTTAAATAGAGTAATGATAACCAGTAAAAAAAACTTAATGACTCGAACGTGATTTATTTTGAACTAAATAAATCATTTCAACACATTCATAAAACCGGTATGATGTGTGTCCCTTTAAATGTTGACATAAACGCACCCGAATAGCTTCCTGGTTGTGTGGTACTTTAAACTATTGCTCAACAGACAGCCTGTTGTGATACGTTTGTTTGTGCATAATTTGATTCTAAAGATAACGACTGAGTTTTAATGTTCCTCATGTTCCTCGCTCGGTCTACAGTTGGACAGATAAACATAACACAGCTGGGACTTTTTGTATAACGTAACAAACTGTGCACTCCTTAAACTTTTTGCTACCATCTTGTTTATTGTGGTTTAAAGGAACGCCTCGGCTTAGATCAAGGAGATAATTGTTATAGCGATGTAGATGACAGAGTGTGTGCTATTGACTCTTTGTTGTGTTCGAAATGTGAGAAATTCTCCTCAATCTTTTAACGTTTCTGAAAGCAAAACAAAAGTAGAAAACGCATTTGTTTTGTTAATACTTATCTTATGACTCTTATCACAGAGTTAAATAGCCTGTACTGATATAGTTGTATATATGTACCCTCAATTCTCTATGTTTTCCCTTTAACTTTGTTTACTTAGTTTATAATTTAACAATGCTTAACTTGACCACATCAAGAGGAACAGACGCGAGAAGACTTGAGAAGGCTATTTAACATAAACAGATAAGCTACCGTGGTCGATATACGTTTAAAATGTTTGATTTGAAAAAATATCGATCAGAATCAGGTTTCGGATTAATTATAGTTTTGTTAATATCGATTTTAAAGTTTAAGCAGTTTTTAATCTTATGTTTCCCGCCTTTAACAGTAAAAGGTATATACAAGCAACATATATAATGCAATTTACTATATAGAATAACTACATTGTATTCATTGTAGCTCTGATTTACGTATACAACTGTCCTATAGTATTTATAAGTATTATTGAATTGAATGAACAGAGATCATCCAGGAATCTATGGCGTGTCCAACGTTACAATACTGCAACGTTTGACACACAATCGGAATCATGGCGAACAGGTTTCGGGTTTAGTATCGATGTAACTGTACTACAAAACGAACATCGTTAACATTGTATTTAGAGGCCCATATAATAACAACGCTTTTATTTCGTTTACAGTATGATTCGATAATCCCTCACTAAGAATTAGACTGACCTCTGTCCCGATCATGTTTAGCGACGAGGGAAGTTGTATTTATACAGCCGACAGTGATATTTAACGGAAACGCTCGCCTGCAAATTTTAATTGGAGGTAACCTGGTATATCGGTCCTTCATAGCTACGTATGGTATGGTGGTAACCGTTATCCGCTATATATCGCGATATTGATATCTTAAACAAGGAAGAAGCGTGTCCCTTTAAATCTTCAACTTTTTACGATAACTCACCTTAATAGTTTCCTGTTTATTTTGGGCATGTAAACTACGACTCTATTGTTCGACAGCCAGCCTGTCCTGACACGTTTGTTTATCAGTAGTGAGGTTATAAATACTGAATTGTGCATCGTCTGATGAATGAACACGACACACATTTGCAGTCTCTTGGTCATCAAGTGATGTAAATGATTTATTCGATTTGATAACAAACTGATCGTTCCGGGAAACAATTTTTTCTTAATATTCAACAATATAAATCTTGTCAGTTGCGGTTTAAAGGGACGTTGTGTCTGCCATTGGCTCCAAAGATATTTTTTGATAGATATGTATGATAGAGTGTCCGATTGACCAGACCCTTTGTTGTGTTCATATATTGTTCGATCAGTCACCCTCTCACATGTTATCGTTCCTTAAAGAGAAAACAATAATAGAAGATTCCCTTTGTCAATATACACCACAGAGCGGACCCTTTCGAAAAACATGTCAGGAGCGGCTCAGGATTACGTTCTATATAAACCAATAAAAGGGTTTGTTAGCGTAAGTATTTAAGGTACAAACCGACAAGGACCAGATAATTTAAACACCGTATGTATTAACTGTTTGACACTTATGTTGAAAGTCTAATAGTCTTACGTTTAATTTCAAGTTCTTTATCATTTTGAGATTGGACGATAGTCATGTAAAACTTAAAAGCTTATAAAACGAGCGAAATTCAGGAGAAGACGAGACAGTGTAGCGGTGGACGATAACCGTGTGAAGTAGATAGGAAATAGCCGATCATAAAAAGGACACGAAAAATGATAAATGAACAAGACATGCACAAAATAGAGACAGATGCTAAATCAGACGACAAAACACTAAAGTGGGCAAAACACATGCTTAAGAGTGGCTATATAAGGTTTCCTTTTTGTATTGGCATGAAAACTCTTAACAAAACGCGCCTAATGTTGGAGATACTGTAAGGTTTTGTTTCGTATTTTCTGTTAGGAAACGTTTAAATGCACCAAAAAATTATCTGCTAGCGATGGTAAATGGTAGTTGGTCCATAGAAGTTATCTACCGTGTTTTATAATGTACTTTTTCCAATTCATGCTTATTTATTTGGATAAAGCCGGGGAGTTTAAATCTACAAATAATCATGGTGACTTTACGGATGAAAGAGTTCAAATCAATCGAAGCAGACATAACATTTACTATCAGTTCTCGATTATCGCTTTTACAACATTGTCATATTTAAAAAAAATAAAGGATACAATGTGATATCATAGTTATCACACGACCTCAGTGCGATAACACAACTATCACCCGGCTCATATGTGATATCAAAACTATCGTGAGACCGCAGTGTGATATCGCAACTATCGCCCGGCTGATGTGTGATATCACAGTTATCACACGATCACAACTAACACGCGACATCAGTATGATATCACAACTATCCCCCGGCGTATATGTGAGATCACAACTATCTTACGTCCTCAGTGTGATATCACAACTACCACCCGGCGGACGTGTGGTATCAAAGTTATCACACGACCTCAGTGTGATATCACAACTATCGCCCGGCTGATGTGTGATATCACAACTATCTAACGACCTCCGTAATATATCACAACTATCACCCGGCTGATGTGTGATATCACAACTATCTTACGACCTCAGTGTGATATCACAACTATCACCCGGCGTATGTGTGATATCACAGTTATCACACGATCACAACTAACACGCGACATCAGTATGATATCACAACTATCACCCGGTGTATGTGTGATATCGCGGTTATCACACGACCTCAGTGTGATATCACAACTATCACCCGGTTGATGTGTGATATCACAGTTATCAGACGACCTCCGTGTGATATCACAACTATCACCCGGCTGATGTGTAATATCACAACTATTTACGACCTCCGTGTGATATCACAACTATAACCCGGCTGATGTGTGATATCACAACTATCTTACGACCTCAGTGTGATATCAAAACTATCCCCCGGCTGATGTGTGATATCACAACTATCTTACGACCTCAGCGTGATATCAAACCTATCCCCCGGCTGATGTGTGATATCACAACTATCTTTCGACCTCAGTGGGATATCACAACTATCACCCGGCCGATGTGTGATATCACAACTATCTTACGACCTCAGTGTGATATCAAAACTATCACCCGGCTGATGTGTGATATCACAACTATCTTACGACCTCAGTCTGATATCACAACTATCACCCGGCGTATGTGTGATATCACAGTTATCACACGATCACAACTAACACGCGACATCAGTGTGATATCACAATTAATACAAAATTATTACAAGGCCTAAATGTGATACCACGATTATCATATGTTTCATTGTGATATCACAGTTATCGTCCGGTTTAAGTGTGATTTAGAGGTTATCTTATACCATTTCCATATCACTACTCCGTATTAGCCTGATTCTCCCATATCATCCTAAGGGGCCTTCAATATGATAACCTCTTATTTCACATGGTCTAAAAGTTAATTAGCACCGAATCAGGTATGCGAATGGCACTGTATAGCAAATCTCTCCTGGTATATAAAATAATCAAGAGGCTAGTGTGTTGTCATGATATAGACAATCGACATGTCATATCGTTTGTGCCATTTGAGCATCATGAATAATTGGTCAAAAGTCGGAAAAGGATATGGAATTTGTTTCCATTCTCATATAGGATTTTACGTTCCAAACTGAAGTTCTACTTTCTTGTCAGTAAGTTGCATGCTTTCAGACTTGTTTCGTTTATTGAATTATACATTATTTTCAGAACATAAAGATGTACACATAGGGGTTGACATGCTGACATAGTTTATACTGTTAACTCCGTATTTAGATTGGGGCGAAATATGTCATCATACTGTTCTTACTATTCCTGCTAAAAAGCGTCCGGAATATCGTCTCCCTGGACCGCACTTTCCGAGTAAACTCAATACCTACCTGACCGATATGACTTCATTGTGTTGACCGACCATTAAATTATATAATTTTGTTGTCAAGTGTGTTTTTCTTTCCGTTAGAGTTAAAGTGTTTTGAGCTAGGCTAATCCTAGCTAGGGCTAGATTATGAATATACTTTTACAGTCACTTACAATAACTTTACCTTTGTCCAAATAATCGGTCACGTTAAAATAACACCTGATCGTTATTTACAGTAAACCACATAGAGTAAGCAGGTACCTCGTACATCAATTCAGTAAGCGTAACTTCATTATACATTTTTTTTAAATCCAGTATTAACTTAAAAATTCTTTGATCCGTGTGTCCTTATGGTGATATATCCGTGCGGTTTTTAAACTAGCGGCAGGTTATAGAGACTAATGACATATATGCACGTGACTGTGGTGTATATATAAACGGTATGCCACTACCCTGACCAGTTAGTCTTTGTACGGTGCAGGACGCCGTAACGTCTCTTGATCGTATTGTATATGCGCGTGTTGCAATGGCGCACGTGCAAATGTGCACATTCTATATATTGCTACTGGTGCTGACCACGGCTCAGGGGTGTAGTATATCAGGAAACACATTGACGGTCAGTGCGGGAACGTCATGTACTCTGACGTCCAACGTTACCGTAAATATTGTCCAGGTGGACGGAACTATGACCATCTCTGGAGCGGTAACCATCACAGCGGCCGAGATTTACGTCGGATACGACGGCTGGATTAAAGCGGACGGACAAGGGAGCGCCGCTCAGCAAGGCACGGGAGCCGGGACGTCTCAGGGATCCGGAGGTAACTAAATAGTTATTTTGTAAAATCTTTGTAAAATATGTGTTGTGGATTTTTAAATCATTTTAAAAACCACCCTCTTTGGATAAAAATGGTCAAAAATATATTTAAGAAACTCTAACGCAAAGTTTTACTGCATTTTGTTGGAAATTTTCCATTAAAAAGGAAAATCGTTAAAGAATTGTACGAATGATTTCATAAGCGGTTTGACAAAATACGGGGTTATACGTTTATCGGTATTTAATACGAAGCTGTAATTGAGTGTTACACACCAGGTACATATTAATTAACAAAACAATTCCGGTGAAAACTTCTTAAAAAACATTTTCATAACCTAGCGGTATGAAGACGTCGGCGGAAAACGTTTAATATTAAATACATCCTAATATTCATATATATGACAAACATGTTAAATTAGAAAGAAAATCAATAAATATGTCAGTATGATTCCACACCAACAAATTGGATAATTTACTGTAAATATTTTGTTTATAGATTTTTTGTTTTTAATTTAATATAACAGAAAGTGCTGCTTCAACTAATTACGTGCTACGGTTTTGATTGAAACAAATATGTATAAGTTAAGGTTGGTCTTAAGTGAATGACGTCATCCTGCTTCCGAATCAGAAATTCGCCGTTCCTGTTTCCGACTCAGAAATGATGTTAACCTCTGTTTACGTATGCACGCGAGTGATTCTACGGTCAATCTATAATTACATTAAAGGCAGGTCACATACTTTGATTGCTTAACGAAATGCAAATGAACTTGCGGGGAAAACGATTTCAGCTGAAATTAAATGGAATTTAAAGCAGAGCGTATGTATTCACTCTGAGTTTTTGTTACCCCGTTCCATTGATTATCATACATATTTTTAAAATGTATTGCATGACTTCTTATTCAATAGATAAGCGTTAAAAACCTACCTAAATTTCAAAATTTGATAAAGTTTAAACTGATCAAAATATTGTTTATAACCTTCGATTTCTGGTCGCTCTCGTAATCACTACTGACATCCGTGGATATAATTAAGTTCTAGAACTATTCCATTTTACTGTGAGCATCCTTCAAAAAGCACCGGGATTGTTCCGCTTAATTCACTATTTTGCAAAGTAAGGCACACTTTTTATGTATTTCGATATTCGACAGCCTATTGCGTAAATAACTCGGCCTAAATGACCCTAATTATCTACGGTAAAATACACCTATAGATACAGTAAAAAAGAGGTGCATTTCGAAATTAAAGAATGTTAAACCATTACGCGGTATTCGCTACTATGATCAAATGATAAGGTTATATGCTGTTGACCATAGTGCCCTTTAAATCTGATCTTTAGCTTATAGGAGAGTTTGTATAACCGGGGTCATGAGGTGATGCGGCCGTGCACAATTTCAATGAATATGAATTGCTGTCAACATTTCCAGTCAAAACTATACTGGATCTTGGAAACAAGTGAAATAGGTTAACTTATATGGCCTTCGGGTTGCTTTTGGAGAAATCCTGCACCTCTCCCTGTCATTTGCCATGCGCACCAACGTTACCTTTCGCTTTCGCTTTCGCTGTAATCTACATCGTTGTAAGCTTTTTACTTATGTCCGTACTGTGTTTAAATTTCAAATTCGTATTTTTAAAGTTCGTTAGAGTTTTTCTGGTATCAACCAATTTACTTGGTTGTTTCTTTATTTTACAATAGTGAACTGCAATGAGTAATCCGATTCGATTCCTGATTTTAAACCCCCAGCAGTAACGGCGGCTTCTATCTGGAGCGTACGTATATATAATTTACAGGACAACAAAACGGCCACTGGGCATTAATCTGTTTTATACCCGTTCAGACTGTCACACCGTCAACACTAAGTCACTTGGTTTTTTTTAATTTATTTATTGAGTTTTTGCTTTTTAAAAAGATAAAATTATAAATCTTTGTATTAAAGAGCCCAAAAATTGAAACTGCAATGGAAGAATGGCATCATTGAATATAAAACCTGAAATGGAAGAATGGCATCATTTAATATAAAACCTGAAATGGAAGAATGGCATCATTAACCACAAAACCTGAAATGGAAGAATGGCATTGTTAAATATAAAAACTGAAGCATTTCACCACTTACTCGCCGTAACAGTATTTAAATCGGTAAACAGACCATAGTCTTTATAAATCTTAACGTTATACTTTTTTCCTTCATCATGGTACATGAACTTATTTATTTAACAATAATCTTGGTTTAGGATTCCCGATATAGCACATCGTGATAAAAATAAGCTTAACCGTCGGATAATCACGCTTAAGAATTGTGTGCGTTTTGTAATGCAGAACTAGTGACCTACATACATATGAAGGAAAGATTTACTCCAGAAATATTGTTTTTATTAAATTGAAACGGAAATCACTACTTTTGCGATGTATGCATTTTTAAACCTGTCAGACAATTATTTTTGAAATCGTGTAGCGTAAGTGGTCAATATAGTCGAGCCCTTTATTTTTTGTTTAGATTGTTTTTGACTGCATTCTTCAATTATACATTATCTCCCTTAGTTTGGTCAGACAGCGAAGTGACCAAAATTATTGGAGCTTTGTGTTTTGATAATTCAATATTCTAGATATAGGGCCAGTCTTTGGTAGTTGCATGGTTGGACAGTAAGTCAATTTACTAGAGGCGTGTAGCGTTCTGTATAGAAAACTAAAGGGGTTTACTATTTATAGTCCCGTATCAACGACCTAGGAGAAAACAATTTAAAAAAATACGATTTTTGTAAATTAATAAACGCATGAATGGATGTATTTACAACGTTATGTTATCACTACAGTCTGGGACTTAGATTTAGATAATTAACTGAACGAATAAGTATAGCTGTGTTAACCTACTTCATTAACTCCATTCAACAAATCTATTCTGGTGTTGTGTTTAAAGTTGTCTTAACATGTGTGTAGATGACAAGAGATATATATGTAATCCCCACAGTGTCTTCACTTTATAGACAAGGCTAAATACTTATCTGATTAAAAAGATCACAAACTTGTTAATCGTAAGATAAAGTGTGACTTTCACTCGTCAAAATGACAGTCTTACGATAGCAGAGAGACTGGGTAATATTTAAAAAGAAACGATTGTGTGCTTTTTCCAGCGCATCTCCTCACATCTAGCAATCACTATTATTCATGATGATTTATTTCTATATTGGCTTGTTATATCATGTATGTATCTTTCAATATTACCCACGCGTGTAAACGTTCGTGCGTACATCTAAACGTACATAGTATGTGTTATCAAGTGGCAGAGCACTCCGCGGGTACAAGTTAAGATCACTCCGCGGGTACAAGTTAGATCACTCTGCGGGTACAAGTTAAGATCACTCCGCGGGTACAAGTTAGATCACTCTGCGGGTACAAGTTAGATCACTCTGCGGGTACAAGTTAAGATCACTCCGCGGGTACAAGTTAGATCACTCTGCGGGTACAAGTTAAGATCACTCTGCGGGTACAAGTTAGATCACTCCGCGGGTACAAGTTAAGATCACTCCGCGGGTACAAGTTAGATCACTCTGCGGGTACAAGTTAAGATCACTCCGCGGGTACAAGTTAGATCACTCTGCGGGTACAAGTTAGATCACTCTGCGGGTACAAGTTAAGATCACTCCGCGGGTACAAGTTAGATCACTCTGCGGGTACAAGTTAAGATCACTCTGCGGGTACAAGTTAGATCACTCTGCGGGTACAAGTTAGATCACTCTGCGGGTACAAGTTAGATGACTCTGCGGTTACAAGTTAGATCACTCTGCGGGTACAAGTTAAGATCACTCTGCGGTTACAAGTTAGATCACTCTGCGGGTACAAGTTAGAGCACTCCGCGGGTACATATTAGAGCACTCCGCGGGTATAAGTTAGATCACTCTGCGGGTACAAGTTAGATCACTCTGCGGGTACATATTAGATCACTCCGCGGGTATAAGTTAGAGCACTCTGCGGGTACAAGTTAAGATCACTCTGCGGTTACAAGTTAGATCACTCTGCGGGTACAAGTTAAATCACTCCGAGGTACTAATGAGATCACTCCGTGGGAACTAGTGAGATCACTCTGCGGGTACCAGTTAAATCACTCCGAGGTACTAATGAGATCACTCCTAGTGTACTAGTGAGATCACTCTGTAGGTACTAATGAGATCACTCTGTAGGTACTAATGAGATCACTCTGTAGGTACTAATGAGATCACTCCGAGGTACTAATGAGATCACTCCTAGTGTACTAGCGAGATCACTCCTAGTGTACTAGTGAGATCACTCCTAGTGTACTAGTGAGATCACTCCTAGTGTACCAATGAGATCACTTCGTGGGTACCAGTGAGATCACTCCTAGTGTACTAGAGAGATCACTTCGTGGGTTCCAGTGAGATCACTCCTAGTGTTCCAGTGAGATCACTCCTAGGGTACCAGTGAGATCACTTCGTGGGTACCAGTGAGATCACTCCTAGTGTACTAGTGAGATCACTCCTAGTGTACCAGTGAGATCACTCCGTGGGTACCAGTGAGATCACTCCTTGTGTACCAGTGATATCACTCCTAGTGTACTAGTGAGATCACTTCGTGGGTACCAGTGAGATCACTCCTAGTGTACCAGTGAGATCACTTCGTGGGTACCAGTGAGATTACTCCTAGTGTACTAGTGAGATCACTCAACGGGTAACAGTGAAATCACTCCGAGGTACTTATGAGATCACTACACAGGTAACAGAGAGATCACTCCGCCGTGATGTCAAGTTCAAGTTCAAGTTCTTTATTAACTTTAAGTCTTGCGACTTATCAGTGTAAACATATAATAAACAGGATATTTACATATGTACAAAAAGTCATATTGGTCACAGGAGAATGAACAATACACACATACAAACTGTCATATACATGTATCTGATCGGCGCCTATTTGCCGCTATCAGATAATTTCCAAAATTACACAATTCTTTAATATTCTGTGTATTAAGTAATTGAACAAGCTTATATACAGTAGGGTTATTTCTATAGTAACATTTTAAATACTTCCGTCTTAAATCTGTATATCTTGTGCAAACTAAAACAAAATGAAACTCGTCTACTATGTCATTAAGATTACACTTTGTACATAATCTATTAGTTCTAACAGTGCCAACATAACGTCCAGATTCAATGTTAAATTTGTGAGCTGACAGCCTAAGTCGAGCAATTTCTTTCATATAACCGATATTAACTGATTTTGTTAGATACGATTGTAGTAAAATTGTACTGTTTAATTCTCTGTAAAGCATACCTTTAGACATACCTGTAATTAAACTATATCCCTTTTGATTAAAAATGTCAAATAATCTTGCCTTAATAATTAAAAAAGGGAAATTGTTTCCATTCTGTGGATTGCGTCCCAGATAATATCCTAAGCCTAAACAATACAATTCATCTTTTATTTCACAGACCCACGGATCCTTGATTAGCAGCATATTTTCATAACAGGATTTCAAAATACAGTTTTCGGTATTGAGCAATTTAAACCAATATTTAAATATTTTTAGTTTCCTTGTCCGTTTCAGCCCCTTATCATCCTCCATATCCACGGGTTGACGCACATTACGTCTGTGTACAAGGAGGTGACTGTAAAAGTATTTCAAATGCTTTATTTCTATTTTGTCAGATAGTGTTACATTAATGTACGTTACTAACGACAGAATATCATAGTTTTTTCGCGTGAAAATTCGATATGAGTCTATTTCCAGAAGAAGATAATAAAGTGTTTAAAAAAACACACAATTACGTAGAATGTTCAATATGACGAAGAAAAGAAGATCTTTGCTATAACTATTTTCATTTCTTGTCGATCTGTCTTTCACTTATGATTCGTGTATAAGTCAACAAAATAGGAACGGTTATTCTTCTTAAAATAGTTTTTGTCCTAAATTCTTCATTCGGTTTGTATCAGAGTAACGTGTACATTTTGTAATTCCGGTGGTTATATTCATGACAAAGGATAAATATACGACGTTTTGTTTATCTACGCATGCGCCGTAAGAATCGGTCAAAATACGCTTCTCCCAATTTTAAAATCCGCGATCAACCTTGTCCATGTAAATCATTTAGTTGATGGTTGACTTGATTTGACTGACATTTAACAACTCCATATTCCCCTACACCGTTATGTACAATATGAAATTACTCGCTTTGCTTTTGAAGAAAAAACGTGCCGATAAAGTTCTATATTAAACAAATTTGAAAATAACCTCAATTTTAAAGTCACATCAAATATTTGGAGTTAAATCAATATTGATATTTGAATGGTAAGTATTTGAGAAACTTATATATGTACCCTGAAATCAAACGGTTAAATCACCGGACACATTGACCTTGTGTCCAGAGGTCAGCCGGACACTAGTCCCGTTGTGTAAGAGAGAATAAAGTACTGTTATGGCTGTCTATGTTGATGTGTATTTCTTGGTAAATGGCAGTTCTAGTTAAATTATTTTGTACCATTGAATCTACACACGACACATGTATACGTATGTATTAGTGTACTGAGGTGTACCATTGAGTCTACACACGGCAAATATACACATATGAGTAAGTGCACTTAGGTGTACCAGTGAGTCCATACAGTACACGACAGATGTTTGTACTTAGATGTAACATTGAGTCCATACAGTACACGACAGATGTATGTACTTAGGTGAACCATTGAGTCAACACATGAAGCTTACACGTTTAAATGCACTAGAATGCACTGTACCATTGGATCTTAACACGATGGTACATGTATTAATTAAATGCATAATGACTTTTTTATGCATTTTGAATATACATGTATGTTTTGTGGCTTTCCTATGTACGTAAATAAGTGTGTGTCTGGACCACCTCTGAGGTGACTGTAAAGTTATCACAGATTATAATTATGAAAACGGGGATGGTAACGAGTAGTGTCGTACTGGTGTATTTAAGTGGATAATACCGGTGTATCAGGTTGACTTAATCGACGTATCTATTGAGTTGTTTACGTGGTTTTACATCCGCTTCAATACCGAGTAGCTCCCTTATCCAGCAGCATAGTGACTTGCATTTCCACGCTCACAAAAATCAATTCAATTCAATTCAATTTAATATTTGTATTGCCCATTTATAGTTACACAGCAACTTGAAGGCAAAAAACAAAACAAATAACGTGGGGTAATATTGAACTTCTAGTACGTGACAGCAGGATCGTACTGATGGGTAAACACGGCTAATGAGATGCAAAAATCCAAGTGTGCTATGCCACACCTGTGGGTAGGATTAGGATCACGTGGACCCGGAACATCTTATAGCTCAAATTATTATTTCTAAAAGGCTTTCTTTTTAAGCATGACGACAAGGACTTCCATTTTGCCGATTAACTGTAAAAGTTATCGTCGCTGAAAAGAACGTGTCACTATTACTATTTTTAATGCAATGAAGACAACATGCTACGAACAGGGTGCCGTTTCACGACGCGTGCGTAAATGTACGGATACCCGTAAATATTTACGTAGAGGGTGTTTCACGAAACCGTTCGCAACTTTTCACATTTACTTTCAAAGGGATATTGACGTAACGTTGAAGACTAACATGTACGGCACGTCATTGTATACATCTTTCATACATTTCTACATATTTGTCTTTAAATCATGTTAAAGTCAATCGGAAATTTTATAAAAACAAAACTTGATATACTGTGAGATAGAATTTCCCACATTTTTATTTTATATTACTTTTATACTTTTTTTTTTAAATGAATAGCAAATGCAGAAATTCATTTTTTTCCTAACATATATAATCAGGATAAAATTAAACATAAAAAACAACCTACATCGATATTAAGCGAAATGTTTTATCATATCTTCAAAATCAGCTATAGAAATAAGATTGCAGTATTTTGAAATAAAAATGATCGTATATGAATAAAAAAAAATAGTTCAATATCATCACAAAATTCTTCATTAAAAATCATGAAATATATCTAGAAATGCATGGAAAATATAGCGATAAAAAGGCCGTCGCTGTTACCATCCAGGAAAAATATTGGGAAAATACTGTACTTTTGGCCCCTACTTGTGTTTTGTTGGTTTAGACACACTCGTCCTCTACGTAATGCCAACGGGGTTTATTTATTTTAAATAAACACAATGCAGCAGTTATTATATAATGACTGAACGTATACTTTTTTACGTGTGATTTACGGCAGGTATTTGTTGGCGTAAGTTACGTGCGGTTTTAGCCGTAATTTACGGGTACCCGTAACTTATTTACGTGCGCTCGTAACTTACGTGTGCGTCGTGAAACGGACCAAAAAACTTACATACGGTTTACGGGTACCCCATCCTCGATATCCAGGGGTTACGCTCACTTTCGCTCTCTGCACCCCTGGTTTATGTCATAGCAAAATCGAAGGCTCGGTGTGCAGCACTTTGAAGATGAGACTAGAAGACTAATTTGATCCTTTGATGTATATCAAAAGAAGCTCGGGGTCGCGTAACGGTAAAAAAATGACAGGCTTTGAAGTCGGGCGTCTCTCCTTCAAAGGACAGGTACCAGCCTGGCGATTGGTAAGTTTTTTTTACCTGAGACCAATCAAACAGCTATCTTCGTGCCTTCAATTTTGCTATGACATACTCCAGGGTGCAGAGAGAGAAAGTGAGGGTACCCGTAAATTTACGTAACGGGCACCCAGGACTAAAACCATAATGTTTTGGCTATAAGCACTATAAATTATAAAACAGAAACTCTCACAGTGACACGGTATTCATTCTGTCACCAAGCCCCACTGCCCGACAAGGACAAACTAGCGACGATCCGATAGCCATAAATCCAACCTACCACACAGGGTCTGTGATTTACTTTTATGAAGAAAAAGTAGTCACTAAATTGAAATGACGCCCCTAGTAGGAGAAGATAGCTATAGGTGTGTTTTATATCCGATAGGATAGTCAATTTCGACTGTGAGTATACAGCCACAACACAATAGACCTGTTTTATAGCACAAGAGCGTTGTCATTAACCGAGTTCAACACTATTTTCTGGCTAGCGTAGTTTCTCTAAAACGTATGAACCTGTTACTGGACAAATAGCTCTACTTCTGTTCCCTGGTCCCTTCTACTAGATATGGAGAACATGACATTACATGATTCGAATCAATTTCGTCCCTGTACATGAGACATATTATAGTATTCTGCAATTAATTGGGAATCGTAAATAACTTTTATCAGAAATGGGGGTTTAAATAATGAATAATGCACTTTCTCCTTCCATTCGCAACAATGTGCATAGTGTTATTTTTAAATAGACGTCATAAAGCAATTAATTGGATTACGCGCATTTCATAGATAAAACGTGCGTTAATTCGAATCCGTCTTTGTGTCTTTCAGAGTTATCTTCTCTTGTGAGCAGATAACTCGACAATACGAAAAGACGGAATAAGCGGCGTAGTATCATGACATTTTGGCTGATGACACCGATACTTATAGCAGCTAGCTTCCGATTGACTTTTGTTGCTAAATTTTCTTACAATCATAAAATGCATACGTTACCTTGATTGGAAATCCATGCACAAGCACATTGTCCAAATCATCATTTTTTTTTACATTTCAATCAAATATTTTAAAATTGAAAACATAACCGAAATTTTAATTCTAAGTAGACTTTAGACTTTTGACTGAATATATATGAAAAATTGTCGCGTCTTTTTTTCATTCTTCCAACATTCATGGATGTTTTCTGTGGTCACTATTACGGTAATAAACAGTACGTCGCGGTAACCGATCACATCTGGCCAACAAGATACATGATACAAGATTTTTTTATTTATCGTCGCAAATTTAAAACAATAAACATTAGCTCTGTAGTGCTATTCTTGCCACAAACAATTGAAAAAATAAACGGTTTTCGTCGTTAACTGAGGGTAAGGCAGTATCAGATCGTAATAATATGATAATAATGACATTCCATTCTAATACTACGGGATATTAGACTGCATTTTAAATCACACAAAGAATGTTTCGCACTGACATTACCTGTATTTATATGTTGGCTGACGTTTATTTTTTACCTGTACATAACAATAAGGATAGAATTTAAACCTGACCGTTGCCGTTACAAACATTCGGGTGGGTTTTTTTTGCGACTTGAGACAAATTATACGTGTGTTAGAACGATAATTGTTTTTTTTTTAATACGCCCTTGTCACGAGTTTTGTGACTATCTGACGTTTTATTCTCAAATGTAATATTATTTTGTTTAATTATTATTACCTTACCTACTCCTTAACGGTCATTGCACTGACCACATGGGTCTGTGTCCCTACCTATTTCTGTTCAGATCACTAGGGCATATGTCCTTACCTACAATAAAACAGTGCTGGGATCACAAGGGCCTGTGTTTTTGCCTGCTGTAGAGTTGATTTTCACATTTTTTCTTTCATATCATCACACTAGACGAATTATCCCAAAAAGGACATTTCTATTCACAGTTTCTATATAAGACTTGTGAAAATAGCCATACGACGTCAACAGTGATAACATACCAGAAATAACATTTTGATTTTCCGTACCAGCCTCATGTCTGTGATCGTTTAGTTATAATATACCCGGTCTCATCTGCCCCGACGCAATATATAAAATAATCTCTCAGAAAGCTACGTTATCGCAGTTAGTAGGCCTAACAACCGTTTCTTTGTTACTAGTGACTGTAAAAAAAAAAAAAAAAAAAATCAAACGTGTAATAATCAGTCAGACATTTTATCCACAATCTCATAAATCAAGAAATTACAACCAGTTAGTTTGACCGTCCTTAGAGGTATTTTAGAGTTAGTACCCGACCTTGTCCTTTATGTCGGTACTACGGGAAGTATTGTAGAGTTATTTAAGGAGGTTAATCCGGATCAAACTCAATAGAACATAGCCATTGCCTTGTTAAAGGACATATTAAGGTCGATTTAAATCTCGAATGTTTCTAAATGATTAAAAACGTTAAAAGTATGAGGATAAGGCTTAATAGAACGTGTTCTGTGATGTTCCTTAATGGAATTTGTGCCATTATTTAATGGGTTCTGTGATGTTCCTTAATGGAATTTGTGCCATTATTTAACGGGTTCTGTGATGTTCCTTAATGGAATTTGTGCCATTATTTAACGGGTTCTGTGATGTTATTTAAGTACACTGGGGTTACCTCTGCGTAACTATTCACATTTAAAAAGCAGTTGTAAAAGATGTGAAAAAGATGACCCTGTGTAGCCCAAATGTATTTCTTTTAAATTGACATCACCCACAAACAATTTATGACCCCCCCCCCCCCCACAAAAAAATATATGCGAAAACCCTTGTCATATCAGAACGAGGATGAAAATAGATTTTGAGCGCTGCTATAATGCTACTTGAGATAACTCGCGGTCCCATTATCACTGGTGGTGCGAGGAAGAAGGAAATATCACGGATAAACATCTGACGTTGAGATAAAAATTAAAATGACTATTCAAAGAGCCTTGCACACACCCGAGATAATGCGGGTATACTTCAAGTTTTATCAGGATATCTTTTGATGCCCGGAAAATATCACTTGAGAAGGAAATACTTAATATTCCCTTCGTTCGAAGGGAAACATTAAAAAAGAGCAAAGATACTGAAATGTTAGACCTTGTGATTTTTTTTGGAATATTCTCAAAATTCTTGACCATGTGATAAAAACAGTTTTATTTTAGCTCGCCGTATAAAAAGGAAAAATCTTAGACTCCTTTCAAAAGCGTCATATAGAAAAGAAACTCCTGTTTTGCAAATGGTTATTACTTATGCTTATTCAATAAAGATGGACGAAGATTATTTATACAACATTCTTTACAAAACTATAATAAAATAGGACACTTCGTGCTACACGTACCTTTATAGATTTTGATAAATTAGAGATATATTTATGATTTGGTTAATTGAGGACTAAAATGAAGCGAGTAGTGGTATGATAGCTCCCTTGTAACCTGGTACTGTTTCAAGTAACACTCCCTGTCACAACGACACTACTGCGACAAATCATCGCTGGCCTTCGCTATATCACAGAAGAGGTCACACTAGAACAGGTCATGTTAAGATACATGTTGTATATCAGTTTATTGAATACAAATTATGTAATATACCATTATATTGATAAGTCTTGTCTGGGTGAATGAGGGTGAAAAAGGTTCTGATGATGATGAAGGTGTTGAGGATGATGTGTGCGAGTTAGTGTGAGTGTTCTTGATGATTAGGATGATGTGTGCGATCAGTGTGAGTGTGTCCTTGTGAGTGTCTTTGTCGTATCTGTAATTGCCATAAGTTGTAAAACTTCAGCAAATATTAAACACCAGTTCTTATACTGACAATAGTGATAAAATTGCATTAATTACATGGTGTGTGATTCATCGAAGATATGATGTACTGATTTTTAATGAAAGTATTGCACAATTATATCTCAATAATTTTGCACAAGCACACGTGGATGTCCTTTACGCAGTAATGGTACACACAGCCTAAGGTCACGATCCTCACCCACACCAGTGGGTCGTTCAGTCCGACAAAAACTGATATAACGTCGATAAGTAATTTTGTTATTGATATAAAATCCGATATCTTTAATTTTTCCTTACACTTACCATATATATACCGTATACTTGATTACATTATTTTAGTATTCAAGACTTTAAATGCTCAGGGAGTCAATTACTTGTTTCGGATTGTTTTTTGGAATTTCAAAAGTTTTTTAATGACATGCACAACTAAACTTTTTAGTTGATTTTGTCATAATTACGATATTTCTACCTTTATTCTTATATTAAGATTTCACAGATATTGTAAATGAAATATCACATCTTAGAATAAAACATTTTAAATTGCCACGAATGACTTCTCTAATACTATCTCAATCATCAAACTAATATGCTAGTTTCTCATTCCATTTTTTAATCTGATTATCCATTTTTTTCTTAATATGTCATTTAAAATTTTATAGTGAACATGACCGATTTAAATGAGAGATAGGATAAGTCAAACAGAGCAAATATTGAACTAGTTTTAAATCTTACCCAACTAGTAAAGTCCTGACCCAGGTTTCATCAACGAATCTAGTCAAATTTTGTACGTTGTTTAATTTTTCATTTCCAAATAAAGTTAGTTCAGATACCTGTTCATGTTCATACTCCAAATATTGACCTTTTTTAAAACCAAATATCAAGATTGGTCTCTAAGGGATATTTTATTGATATTTGATATATGAACTTAGGATTCCTGGTGTCTGCATCTATTTTTTTTAAGTTCATTTAAAAAAACTTATTTAATTTCCGCTCAGTATTTGGCGATACGTATTGACTTAAAAATGTCAAGTGTCCTTAGAAAATATCTTTATGAAGTCAACTATTTTTGTTATAAAACTAGGTTTAAAATGTTTAAGTTATAAAACGTTTTACGAAAGTGTTGAAAACACATGAGTTACATATGTGGTGTTACATATATTAATCCTATTGGTCAGTTTTGACACCAGCTACTTAGTTTTTGACCTTATATCATGGTCCTTACTTGTCGACTAAGGCGATTCGACGTGGATTAAACAGCTTTTAATAGACACCATATAACCAGCTATAGAGAACAGTGGCGTGGTTTTTGTTTTGTAATTTCTTTTATAATTACTTGACCGGTTAAGGTCAAAGGCTGCCTTTCACAGCATACCAGTGATAGGAACTAAAATTATCTCCCTTCAACAGCAAACCAAAGACTAAAATTACCTCCCTTTAGCAGAATACAAGTGATATGTGTTAGCGGTATCTCTCTTCAAGAATATATCAATGATTCCCTTACACATTATATCAGTGCCTTGTGGGTTACCCCCCTTACAAGGTTTTCAAATTTAACATTATCTAACATCGTATAAGACATTGGAATTGTGAAAATAGTTCACAAAATCAAAACTTGAAAAACCAAATAAGTGGAATAAATGTAGGCCGATTGTAAAGTATCTTTCTTAAACTTAGTTACAGTTAAACTTCGAAGAAGGGCTGTGGTTGAGCTGTAAAAAACGTTAAGATTATAGGTCAATGTTGTTGACAAACATAGGTCAATATTGATATTTAGCTGTTCTCCGAACTATAATGGGGTCATCTGTGTAGTCGTAAGCGAGGTGTTGGAAATCGCCCTCCGTGTAATACTTTAAAGTAGGTACTAAGCTGGTTATTATTATACACTAAGTCCCTCGGAACTATACAATAACCCAGGCGGTTGGTTTAAATACCATGACCACACCAGGTCGAGTTATTTGGTCTCGGGTCGAGATGAGGGTGCAATTTCTAATAGATTAGTAGTATTGATCTCCAAATTACCTTAATCTATTGAGCAGAGGTCGGGTTTCCTCAGCTCTGATTTCACAACGATTTAGCAATTCTGCTTGTCATTTTATTAGATAATATTTAAATGTTCTTGTTAACCACTGCTGTGGACAGAACTTGAGAAGTTAGAAGTTAAATACGATTATGACTGACGTCATCATGTTTCAATTGCAGATTACCAGAAAGTAAGAGATTTTGCTTAAATTTGATTGGCCCAATTATTTCTTTCTGTGCTGATACTATATTATATCTTATGTGACACGTGACTTTATTCCTTTAATACGATTTATAACCGTCGTTTAGCAGTCGATACGAAAGTGACACAAAGGAAATTTGTCTTTCCTCAGCAACACTATTGCTACCATAATAAAGTTGTGTTTCTTTGATATTGAATAATACACTTCTTACAAATTTCAACAAACATATCCACTTATGGTGTTAAATTTTCTATAAAAGTACAATAATAATGGTAGCGTGGGATGTAGATTTTAAAACAAAAGTACCATTCTAGTGTTAACATATCATATAAAAAATGTTGCGTTTTCGCTGGTTTTTCTCTTTCTTTTACTCTCTTTTTTCTCTTCTTTCATTCTGCTCGTCCCTCTTATTCCCTCATTCCCCTTTTCGCTTTCTTCGTCTTTCTAATTAGCTCGTTTAAACTGATCACATGTAGGCACGTGTGACATTGTGTATATTTTTTCATGATATAGAAGTGTTAAGGAATTGTTGTATTGATGGATATTATTACTGCTATCCGAAATATCACCCCAGTCCCTCCCCTTAAATTATAGTTAAGTACGTAATCCGGTCCTGGTTGTGAGCTTGCCGGTTTTAATTGTTACATGAACTTAATGACACAGGGACGTGTGAACCAGAGTTTTCTGGATGTATGTTTGGACCTATACTGGTGTCTATCAATACTCCCTAAACATCAGCGTCGGTCCAAATCTGCATCCTGTATTTGCTTCTCGTGCCCCTGAGGTAAATGCCGTCCTTTGCTGTCGTCCTTGATGTGAAAAGTGAAACTCACTTAATGTGAAGTGTCATAATCCAATCATGTCGCCTTTCAATTTTGCTATTGAAACTTAAGGGTGAAAAAACGTCGCGTGCATCAGAAAGTGATTCAATTTAAAAGTAATGTGTCACTGTTTCTAATGTATTTTGTTGTCGGTGACAAACGACCTCAATAATGTGCTATGATTAAAAAAATGTGAGCAGAGACGTGAAGCATGTGTAATGTCGTTAATTGTTGAGCAGAAACGTGCAGCACGTGTAATGTCGTAAACTGTTGAGCAGAGACGTGCAGCACGTGTAATGTCGTTAATTGTTGAGCAGAGACGTGCAGCACGTGTAATGTCGTAAACTGTTGAGCAGAGACATGTAGCACGTGTAATGTCGTTAATTAGTGAGCAGAGACTTGTAGCAATCGATAGTCGTTATTTCGATATCGTGTTTGTTTTAACATACGACACATCTGGGCTGGATTTTCAGCAGTGTTTCTGTTGTTGCAATAATTTAATTTCAAATCAAATTAAAATATGCGTTTGACTTGAAAATAATCAACTAATTAAGCTTGTACACATTTTTGTGGCCCGGCCGCCTTGGTGAACGGCTTGGGCGATACTCACTGTTCCACCTCGACTGTTTTCTCTACACCTCCCCCCAAATCATTTTATCCTAATACGAAAAGTATTGTGAAAAGCCACTTCTTTTTTAATTGTCCCGCTCCTTAGACGCTTTAGGAAGGGGAAGAACTGAAAGAATTTAGATGGATGTTTTACGCTTAATTTATTAAGTAATATTTGTATTGTCCAGAAAATCAAGACCTTTCTAAACGTATTTAACATCACTTAAACATTAATAACATTCGTCATGTCTATTTTGAAAATGTTTAAGATTTTTTTTAAGAATAATTGAATTTACAACAAAAATACAAGGTACGATTGTCTTGGATAATTTTGTAGGGCCCATATGGTCTAGATACAAGAATTGTAATACAGGTAGTCCAGTGTTTATTGACTTTATTTGCTTCTTTAATAGACACTGTTCAATGATTTAAAGAATAAAAATGGATGTTTCACACATAAGTGATCGAGTAAATGTTTAAGTATGTATAAAATGTACATGAAATTAACAAACATATGCTTTATTTCCTCTTTATAAAAAACGGGCAAACTGTTTAGAAAGGATAAAAGCTTCATGTAATAGAATTCAATCATGTTTCACAATATTTCAGGTTCCATAATGTGACACACTATGGATTATATTACGAAAGAAATCTAAATATCACAGCTATAAAATTGCTGTGTGCACTTATCTATATATTTATCTTGATGAACATCGAGACAGGTTGATTCTTAGCTAATTCACGATTCTGCAGGCTGAATGAAGAATACAAAAAGTGAACATGGATCTTATAAATTCAAGTTTATAGCCAAATTTTCAAGTCAGGTTTTATCATTGTAAAATTCCTATCCTAGTTCTATCTTTATGTAAATTAGGATTTAAATCAAATAAAGCGTCTCGGCAATATAGCACTGAACGGCGTCACTATTAACATAAGTAGTTATTGAAATATTTTTATCATTTTAAGATTATTTGCACATAATTGGAAGTAACATAGGCACGGCTAATGCATTATGATTTATGGCCTATCATTAGTCTTTTTTTTGACAGGCACCTGACATGTTTTAGTTCTTGCGTTACAATTTCACCCCTGGGGACAAAAGACATGTTGCTCCACCGTAGACGAATAATGTATTATAGCATGGACTTAGATAACATAATTCCGTGATTATAGTCCACAAACGATAAACAAATATTGTCCATCCCATATATCTACATAGCGGATACGGATAAAAAAAACCCTGTCAATCCCATATATCTACATAGCGGATACGGATAAAAAAAACCACTTAGTTAATTTCAAAGCTGATATTATGACTTTGCTTTCAAACTGAAATTAAAATTTAAATCGAATGAAATTAAAATAATTAAATATATGAAAATAAAAACATAAAATCAATAAAAATAGAAAACATGCTGAAGTTAACGGAACCGGGATTGAGGTGATAAGTACTACTTACTTCTTGCTTTAAAAGTAATACATATCAAAATAAAAGACAAAAAGATAACAATTACATTACTAGAAATATTTCAGTGTGTTTATTTGACATTTATTATGTCGGTAGGTTAAAGGTCACAGGAAACGATATTTAAAAAATGTGTGGTCTTCTCTCACCATATAAACTTTATTTCATTTTTTTTTAAATTTACGGTATGATGTAAAACAATACACAATTGCTGAAATTGGATGTGGATGGATGCCTTATGTAACGAATAATTAGAATATATTAATTTCTGAGATGAAAAAAACTCTTTCACATGTATGCATTTTCGGCGGTCGTTAAAATTCATCGTAGTAAAAATGACCATGTCAAGGTCAAGGCCATACTTTAAGACAAGAGTTACATCAATACCAGAGAATGGCAAAATGACAAAACTATATTGTTATTACGAGATTATGATGTCGCAATTTCGATTTCAATCGTAATTATGAGTTACCATTGTCGTAAAAATGACATAATCGGTTGTAATTATGACGTAAAACAATCACCTCACGTGACAAAAGCCGGCTCCATTTCAGTCGATGACTTTGGTTGGCATTTTGTCAGTTTTCACATGTCTGACTGGAGTCGCGTGTGCATGTGTTTCGCTCTATTTATTCTTTGTCGCTATTGCAACATACATTTATCAAATTCCAATTCTTCCAGTGTATTTCGTTTTTGATATCCATACATTCATCTTGTCTGGCACAAAGTGTATGTAAACGTATCGGGTAGCGCGTAGCTTTTGACGTCAACTTTCTTTACAACTATTTGACCTATAAAATAGGTATCTTATTAAAAACTGTAATATCAGACAAACAAGATAAAGAACCGGAACACACAAGGTAAATGTTAAAAAGACGTGTTCCCTGGCACAGTGCCATCGTCTACATCTGATATCGTCGCTGTGTCATCAAACATTTTGATGTACAGCCAAACCTGATATCAAGATATATTGTTGTGTGGACAAACCGTTTCTCTCAAGGTCACGTGTTTGTGTGGACAAACCGTTTCTCTCAAGGTCACGTGTTTGTGTGGACAAACCGTTTCACTTCAAGGTCACGTGTTTGTTTGGACAAACCGTTTCTCTCAAGGTCACGTGTTTGTGTGGACAAACCGTTTCTCTCAAGGTCACGTGTTTGTGTGGACAAACCGTTTCACTTCAAGGTCACGTGTTTGTGTGGACAAACCGTTTCTCTCAAGGTCACGTGTTTGTGTGGACAAACCGTTTCACTTCAAGGTCACGTGTTTGTGTGGACAAACCGTTTCTCTCAAGGTCACGTGTTTGTGTGGACAAACCGTTTCACTTCAAGGTCACGTGTTTGTGTGGACAAACCGTTTCTCTCAAGGTCACGTGTTTGTGTGGACAAACCGTTTCACTTCAAGGTCACGTGTTTGTGTGGACAAACCGTTTCTCTCAAGGTCACGGGTTTGTGTGGGCAAACCGTTTCTCTTAAGGTCACGTGTTTGTGTGGACAAACCGTTTCTCTTAAAGTCACGCGTTTGTGTGGACAAATTGTAATTCTTCAAGGTCACGTGTTTCTGTGAACAACCTGTTATTTTCAAGGGCACGTGCTTGTATAGTAAAATACGTGAAGTATCACTTCAAGGCCATTTTGTATGTTTTATGACAACCGTCGAAACGTTTTATCTAAAATGACTGATGGTAATTTTCAGTAATAAAACGTGAATAAATAGTGTAATAAACAGATATATTTAGCTAATTTTGTATAATTACAAGAAGGAATTTTGTATAATTACAAGAAGGAACTTTGTATAATTACAAGAAGGAATTTTGTAAAATTACAAGAGGGAACTTTGTAAAATTACAAGAGGGAATTTTGTATAATTACAAGAAGGAACTTTGTATAATTACAAGAAGGAATTTTGTATAATTACAAGAAGGAACTATGTATAATTACAAGAAGGAATTTTGTATAATTACAAGAGGGAATTTTGTATAATTACAAGAGGGAATTTTGTATAATTACAAGAAGGAATTTTGTATAAGTACAAGAAGGAATTTTGTAAATTACAAGAAGGAATTTTGTATAAGTACAAGAGGGAATTTTGTATAATTACAAGAAGGAACTTTGTATAATTACAAGAAGGAGTTTTGTATAAGTACAAGAAGGAGTTTTGAATTGATTGCAACATTATCTGTAATCATTCAGAAGTGTCCTAATTTTCCGTTAATCACAATAAAAAGGTGTCAAGCACGGAGAGTGTGAATGTCACAGAACTCTCATTATTAACAACGTGGATCTGATAAAAATGTCTTACTGTGTAAATCGATCAATTGTTTTGTGGTCTTGCTGATTTCATTGAGAAACAAATTGAATTTTTTGAGCTGTAAGGGCGATAAAATATCTATAAATGAACACAGAACAAAGACTAGAAAGAGAAAAAAGGACGACATTTTGTCCCGCAATCACCCAAGAAATCCATATTAATCTATAAACTGTCAAAGATAATTAATCTTTTACAGAAAACAGCCCTACGCCAATAAGAGAGATTGTGTACCTCTGTCCTTGTTAAAAGAAAGTGGAACAAATATTTTGTTAATTGTGTACTATAAGACGTCTTAAGTTCAAAGGATGTGGCGATATCAAATTTTAATCGGAGGTCGTCAACAAATAAAGTACTCGTTGAAACACCAGAAGTTAAACGTTAGCGATATATGCTTGCTGTCTTTAATACTTTGTAATTAACACAAGCTAAACTTATCGAAGAGTATAACAATATCGATATAGGTTGATATCTAATACATACTGTACGTCATAAATCATTCAGCGAGAATCCTCATTATACTGCCACATTTTGTCCAGACAGATTTTGGCGATATAAAGGGTTTGACGATAAATTGAAGGAAATATATAGAGGAATTCTTAACCCTTTCACCCTTATGTAACTTTAGTAGACTCTACCAAGCATTGATATGGATGAGTCCATTATGGTATACAGTGGTGAAAGGGTTCAGGAAATAAGAGAAAAGGAGACATTGAAATATGTTGGCGCTAAATAAGGTGGCAAATGAAACGAGGGGCATTACATCGAGGTTTTACTGTAGATAACATAAAACTCTAAGCTTTTTATCCATATTTGGTATAAGTTAAGAATTCGGTTTATGTTTTATCATACCTGTGAAGTCACGGTCTTAATCTAACTTATCTACCAGAGCAAAATATGTATAATTGATAACTGTTAGAAATAGCAATGTTTATGACAATGACTACGGAAATCGTTATGTTATCACGGAATTAGATTAGTTATCTAAGTCCGTGATGTTATGAAGTATTTCGTTTTAAATAATAGTAATAAAAAGAGAAAATGCGCTGCCGTGCGTGCTAGACATTGTTCTTTGATACATTGTCTGGTATTATAAACAGCATCGAATGAAAAATGATACAATAAAATAAACTTACTTGTTGTTCCCGTTGAGCGTCGAATCCCTGCTAAACAGGTTACGACCCGCTTTGACACAAGTTACTAGTGACTTGCGAACAGTTATTTATACTACTGTAACATCAGTGCTGATGGTGTCGACGAGCAACCCCAAAACACCTATCACAATAATGGCTATATATCTAGATTGAGGCTGTTAAGTATGACGTAACACGTCTACCTATCTGCAGGTTTGGATCCCTACACATTAGTCTCCTCGTCAGATCCTCTAAAACCTGTGAGGACAGCGAGAGTGAGGTTATAAAGGTGTCGCACCTGCTGAGAAACGATTACTTCCGATATATAGAATGTATCTATACATTACGTGTGAGCATGTCGCTAATAACATGTATCATTTACAAGAGACAAAGTGTCGGCTATTTTACGTGCAGTTTAGAGAGATATTTAAAAACTCATAAAAGAAAGAAGACAGGAAAGACCAGAACACCCTCAAAAACCATACAAATTCTGAAGGGTTTGTAATGTGGGCAGCATGTCAATAATGGTCTCTTCTGCGGACATTGAGGAAAACCTCCGATTATGAAAGGTCCCCACATTAGTCGCCTCTTGCGATCATGCAGTGGAATACAGCATGTCTATTCTTTTCCCAAAACTGCACGAGCCTAGGAGAATTATATCACAATGGGAAGATTAAACATACATATTTACTGGTGGGTGGGGTAGGGGTTCAGAGACATCAATCACAACGCCCCCTCCCCCCAAAACCTGCACCTGTGTGGTTTCGAGCATGCTACTTGAGCTAAACACATCACCTTTGTCAGTGACGTAGCTTATTAACATATGTCCTTATTACTTCTAGGTGGATACGGTGGACGTGGTGGATCAGTAGCTGGGTCTTTCCTAAGTAGTGCCACTCAATCCAAGACCTATGGCAGCACCTTCACTCCCACAGATGTTGGCAGTGGTGGTGGCGGATCTGGTGGAGGAAGTGGCGGTGGATACGTGAAGCTCGTCGCTAGTACGAAAATCGAGATGGACGGTCTTATCTCTGCCAATGGCGAAGACGCCAGCAGCACCAACAGTGGTGGCGGAAGTGGAGGAAGTATCCACATCACCACAGCATTCATCCAGGGCGTAGGGACAATCTGTGCCCGTGGGGGTGTCGGACTTGGGACCGGGGGCTCCGGAGGCGGCGGGCGTGTCGTGGTTCTCTCGGACAGTAGTGTCTTTTCTGGCTTTGTATTAGCGGACGGAGGTGCAGGAGGTGCGTTGTTTTGCAAACAATCTATAAAATTGTCAACATTTACAAATAGCAGCTAAGTTTGTAAAATCCTACACTTGCGGGAATGTATGTTTTTTTGTTTCTTTATCTTTTTATTTTTATTTTTTTATCTGAGTTGAAAGTATCAGTCATAGTGTCAAAACGTGTTCTTATTTCACTTCTCCTCGAATTGCAGCTTCCGACATTGCCAAGCTTAGTCTAAGCTCTTTGACGGCGACATCGTATTACTCCAGCTACTACGCGTCGTATGGGAACATCGACACCCACTCATCCAAGTCCTGGGTCGCCAGCTCCAACACTGTGGGGCAATACCTGGAGGTGACACTGACAAGCGCCAGTGTCGTCTACTCCATAGATACCAGAGGCGACTACGGTACCAACAAGTGGGTCACCAAATACAAGCTCCAGTACTACAATGACGCCCTCAGTTCCTGGGTAAGTTTGACGTCACTCGAGTGACATGATGTCGATCATGTTTGGGTAACAGTTAAAGTAGATAGCAATGGCAAATTGCTATTTAAGGTAAAGCATATCATCGTGACTTAGAATATCCTATCATTTTCCCACTATCATAAATAGCTGTTCAAGTAATTTTCAACATAAGTATTCCATATACAAGGCATATCTTTCGAAAGTCCGCGGTGGCCGAGTGGTTAAAGTGTCCTACCACCTATGATCATTAGCTGGGTCGTAGGTTCGAAGCCTACGCGAAGTTACCAGTTTTCTTTTCGCAGGTCGATGGTTTTTCTCTGGGTACTCCGGTTTTCCTACACTACCAAAACTTGGCTAGTCCTTTAATGACCATAGCTGTTATTAGGACGTGAATCACAAACAAATCAAACCAACATATTACAGATTTGTAGCTGTTTAAGTGATTTTGAGTATTTGAAAGCAAAGATAATTTGAAGAAAAAATATATATAATACAAATGGATTCGAACTTGTACACTATCGACCCTACACTATAGCAAAGCTACAGCGTCAAACTGAGAGATGAATATCTTTACAAGGGGAGGTAACTCCAATCAGAGAAAATTAAAGTGTCGAAAACTCTTCTTAGCTGGACGATATATTACTGATGCGGTGGTATTATTTACCGTAAGAATTAAAATGCGAACAAACCCTCATCACAAACGAGGCATACTCGACTCCTTTCTTCGCGCTCAACGTCATAAATTCTATTTCAACCTTCCGAGTGTTTTCTTTTCAAGATCAGTTTAGCGAGTGCTATTCATAATAATGTAAAAGCATGATACTTGGGTTATCTTAGTACCATAAGAGACTGGGCAGTCAAGGTAACAGTTTGCTATCGGGCTACTCTGGTAAGTTGACACTTAGTCCATCCAATCCGTGCAAACACAAAACAAAAACAAATTGACAAAGACATTTATTTTTGTTATTGTCATGGTTACAGAAAGAGATGTCCTATCCATACCAAGGAATCACCGGTAACACTAACAGGAACTCAATCGTCTCCCAGACGCTGACAGTACCTATCGTAACCTCTAAGCTGAGATTCTACCCGCAGACTTGGTACCTTGGTATCGGAATGGCCGTGCGCATATACGGTCACAAAGCAGGTACTAAACAGATTTAAATGAATTAATGGACCTTAACGATGCTATCAAAATTTAAACAATACTGAATATAATTAATCATATTGGACATACCATGTATTAAATCTTGACACACCTTGTACCTTGTATTTTGCTAGCTGCGGGAACCGTAGCTTCTAGGCCCGATCTTTTTTCTTTTTCTTTTTCTTGTTATCGGATGGTCCGATAACAACAAAAAAAAAAAAAAAAAAAAAACCGATTACNGTGTTTTGCATTCGAGTCTTATCTCCACTAAAATCTATGTCTTGGAAACGTTTCAAATTGTTTTACAAACATGACTGTGACCTAGATTGATGTGATGAGACTGGAAAATGTCAACACGACCAAGTTTAGGCTACTTACGACTATTTATGCTTGATAATATATATATATATTTATTGGCCCTTATTAAGCACATAATTATTCACAAAGACGTGTCCTAATTGGATTCAATTGTACTGTTGTACTTGCAGGCAAGTAGATCAGCGTAACAAGAGTCATTTCTCTACATGTACAGTAACTGTTCAAATAACAAATGGGGTCCAACAGCTACTGTAGGCTACAGACTACAGTAACGTCAGGCTACCACAATTTTGGTACACTACCCGAATTTGGTTCACGGTCAGAAAATGGTTCGAATAGTACTTAAAATTTAATTTGAGCATTTTCCTCTGCCAGTGTAACCAGAGAGATATTTATCAGCATTTCCACCGAATAGTTTTGTTTTCATGAAAATTTTAAGAGTACATGTACAGTACACGTTGATTTCAAAGTGAATAGGGCTATATCAGAAAACCACTAAAAACGACGTATGTCAACGAAGTTTCGGAGGATTTGAAGGGGTTAATTATAAGCGCATGTTTAAATGTTGATTTCTGGTTTTTCATAACCGGAAAATATTGAAAGTGTATACAATTGTAGTTCAGTATGGTATTTATAAAAGCAATACATTTTGTTGCGATCGGCACAACAATTAATAGAAATAAAAACAAGTTTCAAAGCCTGTGATATGATAAACCAATTTAGGAACTAATCATGGCCGAAAAACGGACAAAATCTCATTGCGAGTTTAGCGATCTATTTTCAGAAAAAAATCACTTAGAATCAAAACTTTTTCTGAAAATGAACCACCATGGGTAGCTAGTCTTTGTCAAGAATCAAGAAACATTCCAGGTACATGATCTGAATTTTTAAACATCACTGAAAAACTGTCAAAACTGTACCAATTGTGGTAGTGTGACGTTACCGATACTGTAGGCTGTTTCTACCAAATAGTGAAGTCATATTTGGTTTGAAATAGCTAGAAATGCAGAAACTTGACTCAAATTGACAAAATTTGTTTTAGACGTGTCTGGTCAGCTGTAGTATTTCGCCCTGGCTCATGCCAGTGTAGGCAATTTGTTGTAGGTTGGTTCATCATCTGATATTCCCCCTCAAAGTGTAGAAAGTAAGAAGCAGTTTGGTAATACAGGGTCTTATATAAAGGACAATATTTAATGCAATCATTGACCATTGGTGAAAGTTTTTTTTGTAGTTTGTCACTTATTCCACCCAAATGGGTGAAAATATTACCATAGTGCAACAATGTTAAGCTATCACAATTATTATATAACTATTTTGTGGCAATATATATATAGCATTTGGAGTAAAATGGTTTTGGGTTGAAAAAGAAATTAGCAATATCATCATGATTGTCAAACTTGGGGTAAACCCCAAACAAATAGCAACCAAAATGTTGGCAAATTGAGAAATAACTGTATTGAGATTGTGACGGTGTTAACATATATGTGACAAATTAATGTTTTACCTAAAAAACACACTGTACACTAGCTCTCAGAACAGACTGACCTTGACAAAAAGCATGCACGCGCAAAACACTCGGTCTGAGAGGAGGTGACATTATAATCGGTCATCTGACTATAGATGTAGAAAACCAGTAATATTTATTTTTAATTCGTGGCAATTCGACCACCACCCACAATAATCCATGCATGATGTCACTGTCAGCCTGCCCACAGTTACCTATACAGTGTATCTGTGATCAATAAACATGACTGACATGTATACTACCCTATATTATACCACCTTAACAAAAGCAACATTAATGATAAAAACATGCATATAAAGCATTTAGTTTTGGTGTATAAACCAGTAAAAGTCAGGAAATTATTGATTTTTAATCTGATTATATTTCAATTTTTTTGTGAAAGTGTAATGATAATATAAATGAAATTAAATACCATGTTTTTGTTGCAGTTGTCATGTTAACTTATCAAGTTTCAAAACTGATGAATTTTGTAAGAATTGTAATTTAATATTTTATTAGTATTGTTTTTTTCTGATTGAAAGTTGTGTTATATATGTACTGGTTAGAAATGTAATAAATTTAGTCATCAGCCCATTTATACTATATAAAGGGAAGCAAGTATAGATGCATGTATGCATATATATATAAACCATAAGAAGCTAACTCAACTGTTATCTTGTTTCAGATTATAATTTGCCCCCAGAGTTCTGTACAAGCAACACCAACGGTAAGAAAACAATGATCAAATCAAGAAATAAATCAATGCCACGTCAGCCAGACAAAATAACTTCGCTAACAATAAATAATTAATATGCACATTGATTCTTGAGTCAAGCTGCTGTGCTCGGTCAGTCGATAATCAACCGATTGTAACTTGGAAAACATTTTATTGATACATTGAAATGACAAAGCTATCTTTGGTATTTTCTGACTTATTACTGAATGCTTTTTGTTAAAGGACCTCACATCTATATGTACAGAATTGGTTATCCTTACGACACGACACTAGTTGGTGTAGTCGGTGTTTACATATCCCCAGCTGTTCTACATTTGTAAATGATAACATGTCTATCTCGAGTCTGTGTAGTAGGAAGTATTTCTGCCATGTCATGGCATCTTCCCTTCTTTTATCAAGAACTGAAAAAAATTCTTTAGAACTACAATGCTAAGGGTTATAATACCTGATATATATCTTTTAGTTTAAATATATTTCATCACATAAATTTCAATGAGGGTGGGCAAAAGTTTACAACAGTTATCATGTAGCCTGCTTGTGTTCAGTGTTATCATTTGTTCAAATAAACACCTTCACATATATTCAAGGTCACTTTCAAATAGCATCTTCTGATGTTCCATGATACTAAGGTAAAAGACATTGGGTCTGTAGCTTGCTAAGATAAAGGGCTATTAAATTTGGTGAAATTAATGGCTCTGCTTATATTCAAGGTCAAACTTCAATTGTGTTAAACTTTTCATATACAGTATGACTTCCAAATAAATGACCTTTACGTTCCTTCACAGTCACAGAGGTCAAATTTGTTTCAAATTTGTTAACTGCTGTAATGTGTAGAGTAATCAGCCTTTAACTTCCTGGAGTGAAGGGACTGTTCAATAAACCTAGATTCAAGGTCACAGGGGTCAAATCTGTTGAAAACTTCAAATAACTTCTTAATATGTAGAACTACAAGGTCTGAGATCATAGTTGGGCTTGGGCATCCCATGGTAAAAGTCTGTCTAAATAGATCACCTGGATCCAGATTTGAGGTCATGGTGGTAAAAAGTGTTGAAAATTAGAACGAATTTTCCTGACCAAGCATTACTATTGTAAGTGTTTGGGTCAATAAAAAAGATTGAGATAGCCACCATAATTTCAGGTTAAGGTTAGTGGAAACATTGGCATTTTCTTGTTTACCTTGGATAGAAACAGGTGAGTGATACAGGCCCACAGACCTCATCTTAAAATGTTCTGAATCATGCTCTGTAAAAATATCTGTGTATTCACATCGTGTTTAAATTTGACTTCAGTATTTAAATTATTTGTGTAACAGCTGGTGCAGGGGGGCCTGGCACTGTGTTTGTGGGACAGCCGGGCACTGGGATTGCTAAACTGACCATAGACAACAGGGGTAAGAACCCTATGGTCAAGATGGATGCAGACTGTTTGGAGTTTGACGCAGGGACATCAGGTGAGATAAAGTCAGATTCAGTCTTGTTTGATATATTTATCATGGGTAGTTATCTAGACTTTGACCAATGCAAACTTATTTCTCTTTCTTAAATGAAGAAGGAAGGGAAGCAACTCCTGAAGCCTGGATTCTATGAAATGTATTCGTTTTAGTTATAATATTTTCTCTTGTGTCAATGTTAATGAATTTTGCTGTAAAAGTGAGAGATTATAATTATCTCAAAATATTCATACATGTCTTTCTCCCATAATTACCCTAGCAGGGTTGCCAACTCTCACGGTGTGAGACAAAATCTCACGCATTCGTCACGACGCTGAGACGACCTTACTCACGCATAATCATGTCTCACGCCACATGAGCCATAAATATCACGCATTCAAAAATATTCTCCCTCTATCCCGTGCGAAGCCATAAATCGGCAATTTTTAGCTTGGGTCATACAAAGGGGAATAACTCTTATTGCAAAACGTTACGCAGCGACGCCGTTAAAAGTCTCACACATTGTAAAACCCAGTGGAGGGAGATCTCCCACACTGAATTCCTAAGAGGTTGGCAACCCTGCTATAACTTCTAATTGAACAGACGATCGACGAAATGATAATTTTAACTGGCCAACTTTTGTAAAATTACATACGAGATATATAAGAAAAAGGTGATTTGAGGAGGCCAAATAAGGAACTGAACCGGTCATTTTGGCCTGCTATCTGTTTTTATTGAAAACCCTGCACAGATGTTAAGATTTTGTTATTTCATTGTCAAAGTGACAATATTTATCTTTGTAATACATGTGTGAACATTTAGAAAGCAATTTTTCGGGTTGGATGGATCATTGATTCCTTCATACAATTGTTTATAAGATTCATTGATTCTCTCACAATGATTAAAAAAACAATACTCAGATCAGATGAATTCCACTGGATGTTATTTTTCCTAATGTCATATTGTACTATATTTTGAATTTAAATGCAAATTCTACTGAAGTGATTTCACTCAAATGTAATGGAAATGACCAGTGTATGATACCTGACCAATGTTTGGTATTTTGGAGCAGATTTGATATCCAATTTGATCACCATTGGCAGCCATCTTGAAAATCTGTTTTGAACTAATACTCCAATTTTGCAGAACAGAATAAGATGAAACCTGGTTGGAATGATAAGGGCATTGTCCTGACCTATTTGTTAAAATTCAATATGACCACCATCTTTTTAAAAATGAGAATCAAGTTCTAATGAACTAATTTTACTGAAACTTGGTAGAACGGATCAGTACATGGTTCTGAAAAAATACCAGTACAATCATTTCATTACAATCATCTGTTTATCTTTGTTGCCATATAAGGGTCCCTGAACCACTAGAAAACACTAATCACAGGAACCTATTTTTTTCAGCATAACTATCTCTTAAATAAATCATTGGTGAAAAGAAAACCATACCTTGCAGGACTTTTATCAAAAAATAATAAATGAAACAATAAATATAAGTTAAACCAGTGTTCTGAATGTAAAACTGAGGCGGAGATTTGAACCTTGGACTTCAGATTGTAATACTATTGCTCTAAGCAATTAAGCTACCGGGTCAATGGAAGTGCCATCAGTTCTTAAATGACCATAGCTGTTGATAGGACGTTAAACAATACTAAACCAAAAGTTTTAGCGAAAACCAAATTAAGGGGAGATAACTGCATTAAGAAAAATCTGTGCAGTGGGACAGGAATTCCTAAATATGCCACACACACAAAATTGTGTGAAGTTCAAGTTTTTTTTTGCCTCTATGTTGTTGTTTCGCCTCTTTCATTTCTCATAATGTAAGGATAGGCAAACATTTTCATTTTGCAAAACATTTTTCAATGAGTACTAAGAATCATGAATATTTTCGAGAAAAAGTGTTTTAAGATTTTACTTGGTAACCAAAAGTAGCTGAAGGTAGGAACTTAAAATTAGGATAGGTAGAAAAATGACAATCCAGATTGTTTGGATTTACCAATAATTGTGTTGATTTGCCTACTAGGTGCTGCTGCTTGGGTCACTGACACAAGTGTGGACCTGGATGAGATTGTTTTAACCAATGGCGGTCACCTCGTGCTGGACACAGATTTGACCGTCGAGATCAGTGGGGATGACTACGGTGTGGTCCATTTGAACGACACTAGAACCCTGACACTTGCAGCGGCTGTGACTGCCAATATGTACATTTCAACCGGAGCTACGCTCAGACTGCCGTCTGGAAGTTCTGTGGACATTCCAAAGTGGGTTTTTGTTAAGGGTACATTGCTAT
Organism: Mizuhopecten yessoensis; assembly: GCF_002113885.1. Lineage (NCBI taxonomy): Eukaryota > Metazoa > Mollusca > Bivalvia > Pectinida > Pectinidae > Mizuhopecten > Mizuhopecten yessoensis. The sequence goes on along the minus strand of NW_018408858.1, from coordinate 676,269 downwards.
ATGACGCATTAGCAGAAATTACAATTAGTGGTAACTTCTCTTTGGAGAGCCAGGATATTGATGTGGGTTTACTCAAAATCGACACAGACGCATCAATGGTCGTGATTGGCAACAACACCTTTAAAGTTTCCACACCCAAATTCCAGTCGTATGGTAACTTCACTGCTGGAATAGTGAACATGACAGGTTTGGAAGAGTTCTACGTAGGGACGGCAGGAAATGCAACATTTGAACCAATGACTAATGATATGTACATGGGTAAAAAAATACAAGTACTTGGTGAGCTGAATTTGCTGAAGCCAGTCTCTATAACACAAGTTTGTGAAGAGTTTACCGTCAGTGGTGGAAAGATTACATGGCCCAATGGAACTACCATTATATTGGAATGTGACGTCGTCACAATCAATGGAGAATTTGATGCAGGTAGTGTTAATTTTAGAAATGGAATTGGATCACTGGAAGTTGGACCTACAGGGAAATTTTACCTCGAATCCTACGGACCAGTTTTAACAAATGCTTTAGAAGTTGCAGGTGAAATGTTTGTGAGCAACGTTGTAGAATTTAAATCTTTCAACAGAACAGATGAGAGAATTGAACTTGTGATTATACAGCCCACCGGAAACCTCAAACTGAACATGGACTCGCTCCCGAAGATCGTCGGCGGAGCTCCGGTAAGGCTGTGACCTAAATTTACATAACAAGGGTGTCAACACAGATAAATGATGAATGGGGCACCTTTATTTAAGCACATTTTTTCCTTGAACAACATATATATCTCTTAATATGACAACTCTCTTTATCCAACTTCCATGTTGACTTCCTCTTAAATCAATTGGTAAATAACTCATAAAATATGCATTTGTTTTGAAGAATGTGCCGTGGCAGCTTCATTCCCATTCAATACACTAATGTTACACTTGTTGGGGGTGGACGCTAAGTTTTCTAACTATCTAATATCTAAACAACCAGGCCATTTTTTGGAAATTGTAAAATTCAGAATGATATAAGAGAATGTCCAGTAAGAAATCAAGTTCTATTTTTAAAATCCCCAGCAGCACCCTCAGCTAATGTAATGTCAAGTATAAACAACTGATCTTGGTAAATATGTCACAAAAACCTTAAATACAAATTGTTTAATCTATTGGAGATGGATGATCAGCTCTACACTTAATGTAATAAAGTTGAAATGCATTTTATGTAGCTCAAATGGCTAGCACAAAAGGTTGGAGGATGTTTTGTGATGAAGCATATTAAAGTAGTTTAGAGCTTCCTTGGGTTAATCAAAATCAAAATTAAAACGCTTTCTACAGGGCTTTGTTCTATTCACTTGGTATTACTGTTAAGATCATATGTTCACAGGGCTCTTAAAAAATATATGCTATAAATAAAAAACCAGCATCCTAAAATATGCTTTGAGTACGAAGTAGTTTACTGTTAAATATGGAAGCTTAGTCTAAAATTTATTAAATTATTTAATATAAACCCCAGAGATTTTATTTTTTTGCCTTTCTGACAGATTAGGGTTTGAATTGTCAGCAGTGTTGCATGAAATTTTACCCCTACAAATTTGCTTAGGGAACAAAAACTGCAAAAGATTCCCCCTTCAAAATGAAGCTCAATCACCATGCAGAAATAAAAAAGGTACATGTAGTATGTTTTGTGTAAAATATTTCGATAAAAGGGATTATTTTTTCTGATTCAATTTTCTTTTTTGTTACTTTTAGGTCAGTACCAACAACAGCCTTCTGAGAGCCCGGTACCTGTATGTGAATGGCAGTATGAACGGTGACATTCTAGACATGTCACCTGGTATTGACACCTTGTGGGTTGGGTCTGCGGGGAATATGGAATTCACACCATATATTAATGATCTGTTGCTGTCGGATGCTTTTATCGACGGATCCTTTACTGCTAAAACACCAATAGTCATAAGGGGAATAACTGTCTCAAATGCCCATGAACTTTATGTCGGAGAATCTGGTGTGTTTACTCTTGATTCTACAGTTCAGTCTACGAAATCGTGGACGGGCCCTTCCACGTTAGCTTTCACTAACCTGTATGTGAGCGGTAAGCTATATGCTGGCCAAATGAGGACACATGTGGACTCGGTGACTAATGGATGGGACTATTTATTAGTCGGAACTGCAGGTGATGTAAAATTTACATCTGATATTGGATCGGATTTTATTTGTAATACAGTTGAAGACAATGGCATTATAGACGTCTACAATACCATTCAAATGCAGGGCAAGACATCCATGTCCTTAAACCTGGTCGTCGGAAATAATGCCAGATTTAAACTAGATGCTGATTCATCGCATCCCAACGGTCCATTCAATGGTGTGTCCAACATCTCGGCCAACATGTTTAGGACGAAGACGGGCAGTAACACTTACCTTGGTGACACCAACATACACACAGTATCACTAGAGCTCGACGGTACACTGTACTGTATGCCCACCGCCTCTGTAGATGTGACCTACCTGACTGTACAATCCAACGGCCACGGCTTCTTCCCAACCGATGTTGTGTTTAACGGAAATACCATGGACATACAAAGTGGAGGCACATTGGAGGTCGACTATAAACTGGAACCAGATGACCCACTCGAGGGAAACCCTAACAGTAACATCAACTACCAGTCCGTAACTGTTGATGGAACACTACAGGCAGGGTCCCTCAAGATGTCCAGTACTTATATGACGGTGTCTGGAACTGTGGATGTGTCCGAAGGTGGCTACAAGTCTGAACAGGGACCAGGTAAAAATCATGGATGTAGGAATACTAAAAATAATTTATATTTCATGTTTAGCCGACTGGACCTTACATACTTTATGAAAAACATATTTACGTCTGTGAAGACAAAGTAAATAATTTTTCATTTCACAAACTCAGATCTATATTTAAGATTTTCAAATTTAAAATTATATACATATAAGTACTATTGGATATCCTTATTGCTGATTTTGATGTTTCTATGAATGGACAAAGCATTGGTATTTCAAATTAAGCAATGTAACATTTAAATATATTTCAAAATGTATTTAGTATAAGGTAAAAGATATCGTATAATTCACTGGTTATGAACATTCATTGTTCCCTTGATTATCAAAAAACAGTGGGTTTTTTTCTGCCTAAATGTATTTGGGGCCAAAAGTTGACACTTTTTCCAAAGATTTTTGATTTTGATTTTTTTTTGTCTACAAAAAAATATTTGACAGACATATTGTTAGCCATTGTTGCTCCTGTTTGACAGACATATTGCTCATGGTTGTAGGTGCTGGACAATCCTCCTCCAGTAGAGGGAGTGGAGGAAGCTATGGTGCCAGGGGAGGTAAATCTACACATGCTTCTGCCTCGGATTCCTACGGCACGATCTATACTACAGGTACCTGGGGAAGTGGTGGCGGAGACTCCAGTAGCTACAAGGGAGGGCGTGGTGGAGGAAGAATTTTAATCAAAGTGACCCAGACTTTCACCATGAATGCGACGGGTTCGATGAGCTCCAACGGTGGTGATCGTACGGTAAGACTTGATCTGTGATCGTACGGTAAAACGTGTTCTATGTAAATATCACAATCATTAGATTTTACTGATGACTAAAGCAGACACAAGGGCTATACACAGTGTGTCTATAGGATTTAGTTAATCTATTTTTTTATTAAGGTAAAACATTTTTTTTGGTAATTTTAGAGCCCTTCACCTGATCTGGTTGATAGTTGTTTACTTGTTACCAGGGCAACTTTACTGATGTACACATTTGATGATTTTGAACTAGTTTTCTGGTTTTTTTTTATGTCTAATTGTTGTCAAGGTAATGTTTCTGAATGCAAGCTTAAAAATATTTTATTTTTCAAAATGACTAAATTATTTTACAAAATGTATGAAGAAGGGATTTTGAACCCAGGACAAAGTAAAAGGCGGATGTAAATATTTGTACGTGTTTATAGGGTAACTACGGTGGTGGTGGCAGTGGAGGGTCTATCTCCATCACCTGTAAGACACTGGACATGCTTGGACAAATGACTGTCAATGGAGGTGCTGGCCACACGAGTGGCAGTGGAGGTGGTGCCGGTGGCAGGGTTTACGTTAAGTTTGAGACAGGAACATACACCAGTGGTCTGGTCACAGCTAAAGGTAATCTTTGTCCATCTCTCAATAATAAGGAGATTCTGCTCTGAAGATTGTAAAATCTTTGTAAGGATCTAATCTTCGCTATTTTTGTGCTTTCCATTGACCACAAAAACTTAATTCCTGGAAAGTTAATGTTAAAACATTATGCAGTAAATACTGTATGGTAAAAACCTATCAATTTTGAAATATGCAAACAATCAGACTCTCCAAAAATAACTTTCACCGTATATATATGAATATTGACAAATTAGAACTATTTTGGTTCAAAATTAATTTGAATGATTTGTTTGATATATCATTGTCGAAATTCAATTGATAAACACCAAGCTTAATGGTGAAAAAATATCAGCAGGGTCATTTGCCTGAATGGTAAATGTTGGTGTTGTAACAGTAATATAGATTAGTTTATGTTTACTGATTGCTGTATGTGTGTCATTATAGGTGACAACTTAATCAATACATGTTTTAATCAGATATATTTTTGGGGATCACCTTCCCAACCATATGAGTTTTTTCTTGATGTTCCGGTTTGCTTCCACATTAAAACCTTTTCACACTTCCTTTTGTGCCTGCAAGAGTAATCAATATAAGTTAGACAACTTGTATCATAATTGTTGTAAAATGAATAATGTTATATTTAATAGTTGTGGCCCAATTTCATTGCAATACAGTGTCAATTTCATGGTTCATTATCAAATATCAAAAACTTTTTTTTTTTACTTACATCTAGGTGGAGTGGGTTATGAGCCTGGAGGTCCAGGAATGATATACTTTGAGGGAGACGAGTCTCGCAATCTCAGAGTAGACAACAAATGTCAAAAACCCACGGTGAGTATCTACCGAGTCGAGGGTACGTGTTGCATTTGATTGGATACGTAAAAGAACAAGTGAAACTGTGTAATACCAAGCTCCACTGGGATGTCTGGTTATAGATTTAAATTGGTGACATAAATGTCAGTTTGGTAATTAATGCATTAACTATTTTACTTGTACAGGTTACAGAACCTACAGGCACCACAGCAGAGGCGTCTCATTTTAACACATATATAAATACGGGTAAGCATCAGTAGTTCTGACCTTGAGATTAGCACCGTTACACGGTACTTTGAAAGGTTTGTGTACAGGTTATATAGCACAACCAGTGACATTGTTTCGATAATAAGTACGATATATACTATCTCACCTTCAGGGTACTTTCCGTAACAATCATTGAATCATCGCACATAAACCTTTCACTGGATGTGCGATATGAACCTGTAAACAATCTATACTGTCTATAATGAAGAAAATGTTTAGAAACTTCGAAAAAATTGAGGAAGTGATGAATGTATTTTTGTAAAATCTAGGTAAACTGGGTTGGTATAATCCAATATGTGCATAATTGTAGCATTGAAGTATTACCTGAAATTTTTAAAAGTGATTTTATAAGTCAAATGTGCATGCTCAAAGTAAACGATTTTTTTAAAATTAGTTTTCATTATTATCAAGTCTGTTATTCAAAAACCGACCTATATGCTTCAAATGCGTTGCCACACTACCAAATCATTCTCCAAATCACTTTTAAATGACTGTAAGTCTTTATGCATTGGAGATGTGCTTAGAAGTACTCTGGGGAGGTTTCAGAGGTAGACAGCTATGTGAAAATGATTGTATTTAGTTTACTGGGAAAAACCTGTGTCCATATATGAAATAATATAGAATCAGAATAAGTGAAGTTGCATTGAAACATCTTAAAAAAAAGTTCATTGAAAGAAATAACACTTTATAGAGCCGGACAACGTTTGTTAACAAAAGATGATTTTACCAACAGGTGCCATTGCATTCCTGTATCCACCATCGGATGACTTTGTCTACGACTTCACGACTGTTGAGATATACGGAGGTGCCCACCTGACAACCATTGGTAACAGGACCACTATTAAGGCAATCAAGGTTGTAGGAGATGACACTGGCCATTTCCATATTCCTCCCACCCATACCTTAGAGCTAATGGAAAGTACGGTTCATCAACGAGCCAATGTAAGCTACCTACCATTCCTGTACAAGAATGCCACCTGGATATTGCCGGACGCTACGTTGGAGTTTCGCGAATCTCTGAATGAAGTGACCCAGGGAATCAGTTCATCAGCCTGTTCTTCTTCCTACCTCAATAGCAACACAATAAAAATCTGGGGTACAGTCGTCGGGGACAAGGCAAACATCTTGGTGTCGTCAGGTAGGCTTACCTGTAGGGATGATCTACAGTATAGTGTTTGTACATAGGAGCATTATAGTCGGCAGTCTGTTGTCTTTATTTAACCCTCTCACTATTGTAGACCATGATGGACTCATCCAGATCAATGCATTGTAGATCCTACTAAAGTTTCATAGGGGTGAAAGGGTTAAACGGGTGAAATGCATTAATAGTCAATGTTGTAGTTATAAAACCTGTTTAGTTATTGTTTCGTTTCGTGTAACTCTTTTATACCCTTTAGTGATTGGCAATTCCATTTAAAATCCTAATCAATAATCGTTTTGTAATTAGAAATAGTAAACTGATTGATGACTGATTACAATTTTAAGCAGTTTATATAAGTTTATGGGACTGAATACCTAAATGAAGTGAGAACACTACTGTTACATCAGTAGACAGAGTTTTTAATTATACATCGTGTTTCTTCTTTTACAAATGAATGGATTTCAAGCAACTTAATGTTTATGCAGTTTTGTTAAGTCATACAGTAAATTTCAGAAGAATAAATGACTTTCAATGCATATTTTTTATTGTATAATTTGACACTTTGATTTCACTAATGAACCAATTATATAGATTATGTAATCTATAATCAATAATCGGAATGGTAAAAGCAAATGGTTCAATTTTTGATTGTAATCGATCATCAGGCTATCACTAATACCCTGGCAATGTTTATATGGCCTGGCACTGTATATATAACCTGGCACTATTTATATGGCCTTGCACTGTTTATATGGCCTGGCACTGTATATATAACCTGGCACTCTGGCACTGTTTATATGGCCTGGCACTATTTATATGACCTGGCACTATTTATATAATCTGTCAACAATGTTAAATGTTATCAGGAGCAACCCTGTCGTTTGAGGACTCGGCTGAACGCAGCCTTAAGTTTTCCAATGTCACGGTACAGAAAGATGGAGTTCTAGACTTAACTGACACTACTGATGATGAGACTGATTCTTGGAACTTTGAGGTAAGCAGTGTGATCTAACTAAATAATTGTTTTCTTTTTGGTGTTTGTAGGTAATTCTTTATTATGAGCTTTGTAAGATAACAGTTCAATTCTGATATTTCTCGAAGGTAAATGATTAATATACAAGTGATTTCAAAGGGAGTTCTGTTTGTGTGCAGTGGATAAAAGATCAGTATTTCTCTCAGTGTTAAATTTTGATAGTTTTATTCATGTCAAAATCATTACTGTGAGTCGCACAACGAAAATTTGTGTTAATACATTTGTATTTATTTTTACATTTTATATATTTCGTAAGATATGACTTACTAAATATGTGTGAAAGATTTTATTTCATTATTGACTTACTTTCACTAATTATGTAAAATTCCTATATCTCATAAACTGTTATAATTACCAGTGTAAAGTTGTAAACGGTCTAGGTACTACTGTGGATTTATAGCAATCAGAATTAACTTTACTAAGTGATGATTGAGTCTTAACTTTTGATGATTATGATTAAAGGTACAAACAGTGTCTTATGATTAAGTCTTGGCCTTTCATGATTACAAAGCTGGCTGTTCCATAATATCACTGAAGTCTTAACTTTTGATTGTAAGTCTTTAACATGTTTCCATTAAATAGCACTGTTTTTCATGCTCTGTTTTGGTATTGTAGGTGAAGAGACTTGGTCGTGTTGCACAGTTCCTGGTAGAGGGCGGTGGTGAGGTCAATGCCAAGAACTTTCACTTGGAGACAAACATTTTGAAAGTTGACAAGAATGGTTTGATCACTGCTGAGGGTTTGGGTCTGAGACAAGGTGATGGAATGGGTACATCCCCTGCTGGAGGGGGTTATGGTGGGCGTGGTGGAGCTTCATCTGCAACAGGTACACAACTACACGACATACTCCAACACAGACTTATACAGATTACCTCTATGCTTCACTTGAAGCAACTAAAGTCCCATTACACTGATGTCACTGTAAAATTGACTTGTAGCATGAAAAAGTATGACTTGCTGAGTGTAATGATTGAGATTGCTTTATATAGCATGTCTGATAGTTATTACACAGGAGTACGTCACTGGTAAATACCCTGTGCTGTATTACTGTATCATACTACTTGGTACATTTTGACATCAAATAAACTCATGTTTTATGTTGAACCTTTCAGCGTACTATCCTGGCGAGACCTATGGATCCTACCTGGAGCCTCGGGCGTTTGGTAGCGGATCCAGTGTAGCTTCAACCACCTACGGCCGTGGTAAGTAGATATCAGATCCACAGTAATTACCACCTCCTATGATCATGGTCAATTAAGAAATCAAATTCTTAGTTGCTTCCTTTTCTTGTGACTGTGATAAGTAGGGGGAAGGAATAAGGGGTTGTTTTGGAAGGGCAATTACTTTTTATGACAATATTGTCTTTGAAGATCAAGATAATCTTGTTTTTAATAGACAAGGCTTGTATAAATGTAGGTTTTCCAATTATTCATATATCATGTTAATAATGTGTGTGGCATGGCAGTGTATCCATGGGGTATTGGAGTGTATTCATTTGGTATGGCAACATATTCATGCAGCATGACAATATATTCATGTGGAATGACATCATATTTATGCGGTATGGAAGTGTACATGTATTCATGTGGTGTGATATTGTATTGATGAAGGATGGCCATGTATTCATGTAGCATTGCAGTATATTCATGTGACATGACAATGTATCTGTGTGGAATGACGTGTTGTGTGGTATGGCAGCATATGACACCTTTATATTAATGCAATGTATTTTTGTGACGTACTAATGTCATTCATACTTTATGGCACATTTCTTAATGTTAAACTCCAATTTAACAGTAGAAACTTAGCTCTAACACCAATAAAGCATAAATTCAAACTGTTGATATTAAAGTGTCCACATTATAATCATTGTATTTGGAATGCCAGGAACATAAATGATGGTTGTTACTAAGTAGTTTTATGATTTAAACCTGTTTCTAGGTGGTGGGATTTTGGACTTAGTGGCGACCAAGAGTACGTGGATAGAGGGAATTATTCAGGCCAATGGTAAAGTCGGCTCATCCTCTATCCCCGGAGGCAGTGGGGGCAGTATTATGATCACCACCGACTACTTAGAGGGCTCCGGGTCAGTCCAGGTAGGAACAAATCCTAACCCTTATAGATTCAGCTAAATATCTTTATCAAGAAATCGTAAGGATTTGAGAAAAAAACTAATTCAGAGATAGAAGTATATCCTGATAAGATGTCAGTTTTAGATCCTAAAAGTATTTCTAGTAAGATGAGACATTTTCGGTTACAGAATATGAAGGTTTGAAGGACAGCTTTTGTTACGGAATATGAATGTCTTGAAAATAACCATTGTACATTTTATATTGTCTGGGTATAGAAATATAAAAATATCTCTTTAATGGTTTTAAAGCTGCTGTCTTTTCTCAATTAGGCACTGTTGGATTTGCAGTTTTGAGGTTGAGATTATGCATTATTCTGTTCAAGGAACATTCTTTTATGTTGAATGATCATGAGTGGTTTGATATTTATTTACCTAACCACAAAAATCAGGTAATTTAAGCAAAAATATGCTGGAATAGTATTTCTGACATCTGTCATATATATATATTCTCCAGATATTTCCTGGGATAATTTTTATTTGGTTACTTTGTGTAATTTATAAGCGGTATGTACAAAAATTAACATAATTTGGCTATACAAACCAATATTTATGGCTTGTCTCTTTTACATAGAACTGATGTTATCTATAAACGTCTCATAACACACTTGAACGTCCAGTATATATAGGGTTCACTGTAGAATAGACACAGATATTTCTACTGACCGAGTTATTTTCCTAGGTCAATGGAGCTAATGGTGTGTCCTCGCGGGGGTCTGGTGGAGGAGGAAGGATGGCTGTTTCTTACAAACGGATTCAGTTTTGGCATGGACAGCTTCAGGCTTATGGTGGTACCGGAGGAGCTGGGAGTGGAGGAGCAGGGACAGTATACCTGAAGGTTAGTTAACCCTACAGGGGAGAGTAGCGGGTTACAGTATATGTTATGTATACATGTGATTGTGAAAAAGGAGGATATACACAGGGGATGGTGGAAATGGTAGGGTAGAAAGGGAGGTAACCTATATACACAGGTAGCATACAAAGATAGATAAACTATCCATGTGGAACAGGAAAAGAAGTCAGGTTACGAACAGGTAAAGGTAGGAAGGGAGGTAAGTCAGACATACAAGAAATGTAATTAACTTATATTGTTAATGGTAAAGAAAGCTCACGAATAGCAGTTTGTTTTTAAATGCCCCTTTCACATATCCGGTTCAACCAGTTGAAATGGTTGAACCTGAAAGAAAACAACAGGCACAGATCTGAACCGAGGCTGACCTCAGAAATACTTGACACATGTAGATTGAGGGGTCCAGATGTGCCTGACTGAAACTAAAATGCTGACTATTGCTGGTTTGCATTATTTCTTTTCAAAACAAGGTCAATGCACATGTAGATTTTAATATACTTTATATAATTTATTTGTCACGTTATTTTTTCTCCGAAATTGTGCATTTTTTTAGCTATGCCTACAGTTCGGTCCAAGTGCGTTTGTTTATCGAGGAATATTTCTGTGCCACCTAGGCCTGAATCGTTTCAAACGGGAAACGCGAATGCGACCTTGTTGCAACTATTTGTTAACCTGTTGTTTCCTATAACAACTCTATTGGAATTGCCTGTTGTAGGACACGTTGATGACGGATGGGAACACAACTCTTTACATAGACAACAGTGCTAACACACCTCCCACCTCCACTGTGACTTCCACCTACACATCCACCGTATACAGTCGTGATGCTGGCCGTACCTGGCTCAACACCACAGAAAAATTTGATAGGATTACCCTCATAGGCAACGCCCACCTGGCAGTCTACCCAGATATTATCTAGTAAGACATTAGCTCTATTATTCAATGTGCCATCCCTTATCTCCCCATCGTTCATTCCTCCATCACTCTACCCATTACTTTATCAATCAATCCCTGTATCATCCTTTATTCCTTCATTCCTTCATTTCTTCTTCATTTTATTCCTCCATGTGTGATCCTTCATCCCTCCATCATTGCATTCCTCCATGTGCCATTCTTTATTCCTCCATCATTTCATTCCTCAATGTGTGATCCTTCATCCTTCTATCATTTCATCCATCCACATGCTATTCTTCATCCCTCCAACATTACATCCTTTATCCTCCATCCTTTCATCCCTCGATGTGCCATCCTTTATTCCTCCGCCATTTCATCCCTCGATGTGCCATCCTTTATTCCTCCGCCATTTCATCTCTCCATGTGCCCTTCTTCATTCTTCCTTCACCCTGCTCCTATTTGTGCCATCTCATGCAGTTGGTTACATCAATTTCTTAAAAAACAATATAGATGATAAATTGATTGTCATCAAACTTGCTTCTTGTATTCACAAATGCATTAAGAAGAAGCCAAATGTAGCTGCTTTGGCTGAAGGGTAGAAGGTCACTTGGATGAAATTTTATGAAAATATTTGTTGATGATCTTCTGTTTTGACCAATTTGAGGCAGGCCATGCCCCATATCATATAAAACAAACACCTTACAGTAAAAAATTTAGAGATTGAAAACTTTCCTTTTCAGCCCTGTTGAGATGGCTTCCCTCCAATATGTGGGAGACCACACCGGAACTGTACACATTGGACCAGGCCAGCGGCTTGTTGTGGATCACTCTAACGACGGGGAATTCCTAGTCAATGTTTACGTATATGAGGGCGGCACCCTCATTCTCCCTCCCACCTTCCAGTGTAACGACATCAACATCATCGTCTGGTAAGTCAGTTACTTTACATGTCACTTCTCTTACACCAGTGAATTATGTTGAAGTAAAACTGGTTTATATCAGTTGTAGGGAATATGAAACTGTATAATAGTTTGGGGTTTTGAATATTTAACAACATCTGCATGTGTAAAGGTGTCCTATTGTGGAATATAAAACAAGAGTGAGAAAATGTTGGAAAAATTAATCACTGACAATCCTTTTTGCCTCTTTTCATCAAATTTTTGGACATTTTTGAAACCTGAGGTATGTATTCCACCATAAAATACAAACATATAATGATTATATCTATTCTACCACATCAAAATGTAAAAGAATGTGTTTTTGTGTTTACCTCAGTGCCTATAACTAGTATAAGGTAACATGATCTAAATGACCCAAATATTAAACTGATGTTACTGGACAATATCTGAGGTTTCCATACGTCTATCAAAGACTTGTATGATCCCCTGTTCGACAGTTGTCCAAATGTTGTAATTTGAGATTGATGGGAAAAACCAAATAGATTTTTTGTCAAATTTACAAAATTGATATTATGCATTCTTTCATCATACTTATTTTAATTACGTCAGTATAATGTTAACTTAGGAAAACATTCCTTAATTTTTTGTCTCATTGCAAAATTATACCTGTACATAAATAACCTTATACAGGAACTGTTTAGTACTTGATGTATACTTCAATATAATATTACATTTTTTACAATAGGGGTATACTTGGTGTAGAAGATGTGATAGTGAGCAGTGGGTGCAAGTTGAAGCTTGGATCGACAGGTACAACACGAACAGCAATCACCCAGCCCGGCACTGTTGGCGAGTATACGTTCACCTCCCTTACCGTGGCAGCAGATGGAGAGGTCACGGTTACTGATGACCTCACCAATGACCAAAGTCAACTTAACATCGTGGTATGTTCAGTATTGATGATTTCAGATAAAAAACTATTTATTCATAGGACTTGACATTCTGTCTTAATATTTTATTTTGCAATTGCAATTGTTTTCTTTCAAAAAGATACCTGAATATCTTACTATTAAGTTTGGGAAAATTGAAAAAAATGAACTATTTGTACAAAAATAAAAATGATACAGAAATTCTTCTTCTGGATGATAGTTAGGTCCATTATTATATGTGTTTTCATAAAAAATATTGCTAACACTATATTCAGCCACAAATATTTTGTTGTAGTCTTAGAAGCAGCTAAAAGTTAAGTCAAAACCATGTAAGCTATATGTCATTTTGTTGTCAGGAAATTATAGCTACCATTTTGCAATATCTTCATGTCCTACCAAATAATAGAATGTTTTGTAAAAATATGATGTTTTACTTAAACAGGCCAACAAGCTTTGGGTACAGGGTGGTGGTCTGTTACATGCTGTCAAACTCAACATAGATGCTGACACAATGATTGTGGATGACCTTGGGCAGGTCACAGGAGATGTTCACACCAAAACCTGTACTGTAGGTCAAGGTTACCAAGGCTACGGAGGATCAGGTAATGAGTTCCTAAAGGTTAAGGTATTGCGACTAAGGTCAAGAGATCAGTCATAGGCTTCAATATAGGTTTAGGTATTGTGTCTAAGGTCAAGATTTCAGTCATAGGCTTCAATATAGGTTAAGGTATTGTGACTAAGGTCAAGATTTCAGTCAGGCTTTAATATAGGTTTAGGTTTTGTGACTAAGGTCAAGATTTCAGTCATAGGCTTCAATATAGGTTTAGGTTTTGTGACTAAGGTCAAGAGTTCAGTCATAGGCTTCAATATAGGTTTAGGTATTGTGACTAAGGTTAAGGGTTCAGTCATAGGCTTCAATATACACTTCCTTCTACACACTTCCTCCCAAAAACCATACCGTCTATTTTTACTCTTGCTCCACTGCATTCCTATCTGAAGTTTAACTCCCCATAAATTAAGCTGCTTATCGTTCTGAAAAGTGTGCATGAGTCACTGTTTCAGCAGATGGTGCTCCGCGGCAACTTCATTTTAGTTCAATACTGTGATAGCACCATTTAAGAGGTTAAAGTTTTCTAACTAACAAAACCAACTGGGTGACTGCCGAAAAATTATGAAAGTCTGGAATAAAAATACAGAATGTCACGATAGGTGTTACAATTATATTTTCAAAGTTTCCAGGGCTGTGGGAGGAACATTTCTTAGAGAAAGTGCCCTTATTCTATATCAAATAAGGAGTTAATATATAAATCATGGGCTTAATGCGGGCTCAGGAAAACGGTTCTAATTTAGTTTGAGGTAAAAGGTTCAAATTTTAGGCTACAAGCCTATTAAACAAGTTTTGAATAATATTGTCAAGATTTTGTGCTAAGTCGTTTACTTTTTTAATGTAAAGACATTCTGAAAGGCTAATAGAAGAAGAAATTTGACCCTCTAGGTGCTGGGCACGGAGGCTCAGGAGGGCATGGAAGGGGCCAAGCTCGGGTTGGTCTGCCCTATGGATCACTTTTTGAACCTGCTGACCTCGGTTGTCGTGGTGGCTCAGGAACAAGTGGCACAACAGGAGGAAGAGGTGGTGGCACCCTGTATATACGGGTGAACACCACTCTCCAGAACGACGGCACTATCAGCTGTAACGGGGAGACTGCCACGAGCTATGCTGCTGGTGGTGGTAGTGGAGGATCTATTCACATGAAAGTCAACAACATCAAGGTACCAAAGCAAATTCTGGGCATTGTCTCGTTGCATTTACGGACACCTCATTTGTACAGACTGTAGGAAATAACAACGAAGAGTAATGAGCCACTGGTATTACAACTGATTTGAGACAATCAAAGTGGCATTTCTCTAACTTTTACATACGTTTATGAAAGAGAGTCTCTTAATCCAACCAGGTGACAGCCATTAAGGCCTATAGTGTTTGACAACAGGTAAATCCATTTTGTCGGTAGTTGCAAGTTCAACTGCCGGCATCAGGGAAAACTTATGTCGAATCACTAAACTGGGTCTCAAAATAGTTGTATGGGTATTGTGTACGTATACTTTGGGTAGTTGTTAAACAGATGATCACTTGTCTGTGTGTCTTGGTATTTCAGGGCTTCGGGGAGTTCCAGGTAATAGGTGGAGATGGCGATGTATACTCGTCCTACACAGGTGGAGCAGGATCAGGAGGCCGTATTGCTGTATACTTAGCTGAGAACAAGACATTCACCGGGAAGTTTGATGCGTATGGCGGTCTTGGTGGTAACAGTGTGGGCAATGGCAGTCCAGGGACCATCTTCTTCTTTCACACAGGTAACAAAATTACACCAGTTGAAAATAAAAAAATCATCACATCACTAGGCACATTGGGTTTATTGACAGTAAAGTAAAGTACTATGTGAAATAGGCATATCAGGTTTATTGACATTAAATACTTTGTAAAAAATAGTATTTTAAGATCTAGAAATGCACAGTGTTAATACACAGGGCCCAGGTGTCATAAACAGCATATCAGGGCCCAGTTCTTACAACCATGATTACCTTAACAATAATTACACACAAAATTTGAAACCATTGCATTTCAAAAATATCGAAATTTTAAAAGAATGTTTAAGGATTTCCATTGATTATCTATTGACTAACAGAAAATATTTTTAAAAATTTTCTGGTATGCTTGGTTGAGCTGATCAGGTTAACAACAGTCCAAATCTTCCTTGCCAAATTTTTCTGTCATTAAAATAAAAAGTTTCATGATATTTTACTGAAACTAAGGTTACTGAAACTAAGGTTACTGAAAACTAAAGTTTTAGAACCCAGAAGGTTTCACTTTTTGAATTTGACTCTTTTCAGGGTACAGTCATTCTACTTTGCTGCTGAATAACAACAACAGAGGTCCAGACGAAAGCGATGCTATTGTTGATTACAGTGACCTCAGTGAGGATGAAGGTCGTGCCTGGTTCTTACCAGAACATGGAAACCACAAATATGGTTTGTAATATACATGTAGTAACTACTGGGTATTTATGACATGACTTGAAACTCATACTTTTCAGTGTCATCAAAGCATTTTTAGTTTCTCAGAGATTTATTGTATTCTCGTTTTATTTAAAATTACAGGTACTATATTTTAAGGATTCATTTCCCATTTTCTGCTCAGAAACAATTGATTTTCATGTGATAATAAAAATTCTTACATCTTCGCATGTACATCAATTTTATATACCTAATGGCATTTGTTAATGAATATGGGCTTAAAAAATAACTAGAAATGTCATGAAAGAAAATTATATTATATATTTTAGTTTTATATATACTGAATCAAACATCACTTTATGTTTACATAAACCAATGACAGTGCCATTCTAATTAAAAAAAATAAAACCAACTTAAGTGAAATTAGACAAAGTTAACCCAATGAAAGTTAATGATTGTTCTTCTTGCGTTTTTTCTAAACAGCACAAAACTCTGCCTTCCACTTCCAAGAGCTACAGATCTATGGTAAAGCCCACCTCGCCATCCTCACTGATCCTGTCAACACGAATGCAACCATCTACTTTGACAACATGATAGGTGACAGGACAGGGGTACTCCATATAGGGGACCAGCAGGAAATGGACTTGGAGCGGCAGAAAATTGATCTGCCGTTCAGTGTCCACATTTACAACGGCGGCCATCTTGGATTAGCGCCTGACACTCACGTTCATGGTATTGATATATACATGAATGGTACCATGTCGCACGTCAAGAACCTGACCATCTATCGCGAAGGAAAGGTATGGTTGTATAGGGACGGTAGAACGACAGGCAGTGATCCCAGTAACTATGTTTACGAGTGGGTACATGTGAAAACTAACGGCTATATTCACATGATCACTGACATTGTTTACCAAATTGGTATCAACTTCACCACGATTGACCTACAGATTGACGGAGGAGGACTTGTGAGAGGGACATCTGTGTCCTACTTCTCCACTAACATCACTGTTGATGCTGGCGGTGTCCTGAGTGCCAATGAACTTGGGTATGAAATGGCTAATGGTTTCAGCACTGACAATAGCGGTGCTGACCGTGTGGGAACCAACGGTATCATCAACCCTGGACGGGGAATCACAGACTCTGTCAAAGGAAGTGGTGCTGGTCACGGAGGAAGTGGTGGGCGAGCGGAAAGTAAATCTATAATATTAACATTGTCATCTCTTTAGTCTAGACAGTTTAATAAAAAAGATACCTTGTAATATGCTTTCTTAATCATTATATTAAGTACTAGATACGTTGTATATTCAACTGGGTAAATATTTAGCTTTGAAATGCTTTTATAGTTTATAATTTAATATTTAAGCAGCATTCCATGTTGAATTTTAAGATACATGAATATTGTATGCTTTATAAAAAAATAGCGTAGCAATTTTTCAGAAAGGACATTAATAAGGATGTTCACATTCAAGCTGATGAAACAATAACTTTGCTGCTACTGTAGGTCAACATTTCTGGTTTTCAATGAATTAAACAATCCAGTTAGCTCATTTACAACCTGTTTTCAGGAGGATTTCAAAATGAAGAAAGAGAATGTAGCTTTCTTTCCTATTTTTTAACAAAGATATTAAAATTTCTTCAGGTAATATAGTTCAGGGGTTATGGTGTTAAACCTGTGATCAGTTGGACGCTCAGTTGCTGATATAGTGAGGTTTTAGAGTTAATACTGTAAAGATATTTTCATGTTACTTTTAGAGATTTGTGAAATATATAAACTGAATCGAGAATACCCTACCAATCACAAGTAAAAAACCTTCTAAACAACTTTTGAAAAATACTCAAACCAAATTGTTGACTTGTTGTAAAAAGACCTCATTTAAAGATGAAAATTAGTAATACCTTTAAAAAGCTTTGTTTAAAAAGATATTTGATATACATGTGTTACATATATATATATTTTTTTAAGGTTCTAGTCAAGGAGGGGGAGAGCCGTATGATGATGTGTATGAACCTAGTCTTCCGGGGAGTGCTGGAGGAGGTGTACTTGGTGGTAAAGGAGGTGGGCGTCTTTGGTTCAATGTCACTGATACACTCTGGATCGACGGTACTGTCTCTTCTAATGGCGGGAATGGGGCAATATCTGGCTCCTCTGTCAGTGGCGGAGGAAGTGGTGGCAGTATCCTTATCCATACCTATCGCATTACTGGCTTTGGAACTGTGAAAGCTGCTGGTGGCGAAGGTTCTACGTACTCCAACCATTATATCACTGACAGGACCGGAGGAGGGGGAGCTGGAGGGCGCATAGCCATGTATTTCCACGTCAACACTACCTACAATGAGTTCCGCTTCCTAGCTAATGGTGGTCTGCCTGGCAGAGTTTGCGATGACTGTGAAGCTGGTGGGCCAGGCACAATCTTCGTCTTCCATGAAGGTTATGAACACCGAACGCTCATCATTGACAATGATGGTGCTCCAAGGCCAAGAACCCTGTATGTCAACTGGGATGACCCAACAAAAGATGGTGGACGTGCCTGGATTCTGCCACTGTCTGGAGATCATGACTTTGCAGGAAATAGCTACAGATATATGTTTGAGGAATTACAGATTGCTGGCAATGGAGATTTAGCATTCTACCCACCACAAACAAATCCTTCCTCAACTGTGTTCATCCCTGGCCACGGATCTGTGAACCTCAACTCATACACCTCAGACAATTATAACATGACCTTGTTCTTTAAATACATGATAGGGGACAGGACAGGAGCAGTGCACCTGGGTGGGGGACAGGTATTGGACCTGCACAGAGAGGAGATCGACCTTCCATTCAATTGCTATGTATACAATGGTGGCTATCTAGGTCTGGCACCAATGACCTATGTTCATGGAGTTGAAATACATCTAAAAGGTATTCTTGCAAATATTGAAAATATAACAATCCATCATGGTGGATACCTGTGGCTGCAACATGGCGGAAGAACCCTCAATTCTTCTCTGAGTAAATATGTGTTTGACTTTGTTAGAATACAAGACCAAGGTGTTTTGAATGCCACTACAGATCCTGTAACTGACCCTGGTATTGAGTTTGACACGAGAGCTATAAGTGTTGAAGGAGGTGGTGTTCTTCACGGAACATACATCACATTCCATACAGAAAACATCACTGTTGATGGTGGTGGGAAAATCACTGCTGAAGGACTTGGATACCAGGGACAGCATACACAGGCCACTCATGGTTCTCAGTCTTATGGTGGCAGGCCAGTGAACTTAGGACTCCCTCAAGGCACAGGAGTAGGAGGCGGGCATGGTGGCACAGGCGGTCATGGAAAAACAACCGGACAAACAACAGGCTTTGCTTATGGAAATATGTACGAACCAGATGCCATTGGAAGTTCTGGTGGTCCCGGTCCTCAGAGTCATCGGGGTGGAACTGGAGGCGGAGTCATTTGGATGAATGTGACAAAGATGATTGACATTGATGGAGAGGTAACTGCTAATGGCGGTGATGCAGATTCCTTCGGTGGGGGTGGTGGTAGTGGAGGGAGCATATGGATGTACTGTAACATAATCAGAGGCTTCGGCAAAATCACTGCACATGGGGGTCAAGGTTCTACAAATTCTACTAGCACAGGCGGCGGGGGTGCTGGAGGTCGTATAGCCATTTACCTCAAGGTTAATCTGACCATGATGAGCTTCAGTTATGAAACCTTTGGAGGCCTTGCTGGGAATGAAGTTGATTCACAGAATGGAGGAGGAGGGACAGTGTTTATCTACCACATGCTGGAGGACCACAGGACTTTACTCATCGACAATGGTGGTCGCAAGTGTAATACCTATAATGTAATCGCTGATTACAGTGACCTCACAACAGACTCCTGTCGCACCTGGATCACGCAAGAGTCTGGTACCCATTCGTTCGCCAACCAAAATAATGAGTACCACTTTGAAGAGTTACAAATGTATAGAGAAGCTCACCTAGCATTTCTGACTGACCCGGTCGGTGAGAAGATAGATGTGTTCTTCTTATACATGATAGGAGATCGGACTGGGACCGTGCATCTTGGTCAGAACCAGGAGCTGGACTTGCTAAGGTATGAGATAGACCTACCTTTCAGTGCCAGAGTGTACACTGACGCCTACCTAGGTCTTGGTAACTTCACCATCATCCATGATGTGCACATATGGCTTGAGGGAACACTGGCCAACATTTGGAATGTTACCATGCACCAACGAGGAAAACTGACACTTAAGTATGGTGGACATACCGAAAATAAGCCGTCTAATGAGTATGAGTTTCAGTTTGTAAGAATCCAGGATGATTCTTACATTGAATCGATTATGGACCCTGTCACTGAGCCTGGTATTATCTTTACTGCACATGAAAGCATATATATTGAAGGAGGTGGTACATTTATGGGTACAAACATCACTATATTGGCCTACAATTTCACAATTGATGATGGTGGAACCCTACATGCTGACGGACGTGGTTACAGACCAACAGATGCAACGACACAAGACTACAATATTGGAAAGGGTGTGGCAAGCGGGAACGGGGGTTCTGGTGGTGGTCATGGTGGAACAGGTGGATACGGTTCCGGTACGGCCCTGACTGGGCAGCCGTATGGACACTTGTACCAGCCCTATGCCATTGGTAGTGCAGGGGGAGGCAGCAATGGTGGATCAGGAGGAGGTTTGCTATGGCTTAATATCACTAACCGCATTGAGGTGGATGGAGAGATGCGTGTGAATGGCGGGGCAGCTGGTGCCGTCCAAGATGGTGGCGGGTCAGGCGGCAGTATTTGGATGTACTGCTATTTGTTCCGAGGTTTAGGCAACATCACAGCCAATGGAGGAGACCCTTATCCCGTAACTGGTACAGGGGGAGCCGGATCAGGGGGCAGGATTGCTATCTACTTCACCGTCAATGATACGTATCTCGGTTCCTATGACAACCATGGTGGTGAGGTACAGGTATCATCAAGCGCTAACCCTGGAGGTCCTGGCACTACACTTCTGTACCACCAGGTACACGGACATATCACCCTGTATGTCAACAATGACGGACTGATCAGCAAGAAAAGTGACTACATCACAGACTACAATGATATCAGTGAAGACAGCTGCAAGGCCTGGATCATGCCAAGTGCTGGAACGCATGCGTTGGCCTTAGGCAACTTTGATTACCGGTTTGATGAGCTCGCTATATATGGTTATGCAAATCTGGCCATATTACCTGAACCTGTGTCTAACGGAGCCAATCTTCACTTTATGAACATGATTGGAGACAGAACCGGCACTGTTCATGTTGGTCCACAGCAGGTCATGGATCTGAATCGCCAATTTGTGGACACACCATTTAACTCCTACGTGTACGAGCACGGGTACTTAGGACTCGCCCCAGACACCAATATTGAACATGTTTTCGTTTATCTGGAAGGAACCATGGACCATGTAATCAATCTGACTATGATTGGAGATGCTCAGCTGCTTCTTCAACTGACTGGTTCAACCAATAGCAGAGCTGCTCGTCAGTACCACATCAATGGAACAACCATCATTAAGGCAAGAGCCCTCGTCAACTGTTCCAATCCACGGGCTAGCAGCGATGAGTACCATCTGGAGTTTAACTATGTCCAGGTAGAAGGAGGTGGCGCCATCACGGGTAGCTATATGTACATTAAAGCCGAGGATTTCATCATTGATGATGGTGGCAATGTTTCTGTCAGCAACGGTGGCAACTCCCCAGAACAGGGATCCGGTGAGTCCAATTAAATTTTACTTGGTTTTTTTTTCTGTTTTCAAACTGATATATGTAGATGGAAGACAAATTTAATACCAGAAATTTCATTTACAATTTTAACATAGCATTTTTGTTTTGTATCTGTTGGTCCATAGTAACGATGCTGGGAAGATTGAAATTCTCTAAATTGTGTTTAATGAACTTTTTTTTTTATAATATTGTCTCCCCATATTCATACAAATGAAACAAGTGTGCAAATTCTATAGATTAACTTGCTTTAATAGATATTCATAAATAATAGTGATATTCTAGAACATTTATTACTCATTTGCTCTAAAGAGTTACTGTATAGACGGTAATTTTTGTGGGGATTTAATTTTGCTACTAATTATGGTCACCATAGATAGCTACAAATGTAGAAATTAAATACCCAGCAAATATTGATATCATGAATATTCAGAGGTTAACGACAAGACCTGTTCGCTCTTTCACTGCCGATCCCTGTAAGTAAGTTCTGATTGGGACAACAGGGAAATATTAATCCCACAAAGTTAAAAGACTATACAATATAAAGTAATTTTATTAGTTATATCGGGTGCCTGGTAAATATTGTATATTTAAGATTATAGATATAGTAATAAATGGTACTGGTTGTAAGCTTTCAATAATGTTGGGAAGATCATGCACAAAAATCATCTCTGCTGTAGGCAAGGGGGAGTTACACAGACTTGGATCTAGTGGGGCTTCTCACGGTGGCTTGGGAGGTCGTGGGGCTTGTGACAACTACATGGCCTGTCGACTGAAACGGAACGATCCATATGGGAGTCTTTATCAACCTCTGGAATATGGTAGTGGAGGAGCTGGAAGTAATGGCGGCTCAGGTGAGTACAGATTGAACTGTGAGACAAGTACTATTATATATTTCTTGTCAAGGAAAATTTGTTTTTTTTTATCTCTAGTTGCCAAAAGTCTTGAAGAGGAGTTCCTACTCAGCAATCCTTTACAATAATATTGTAGGTTTACTCATGCACTGTGTCTAATCACATTGAAGTTCAGACAGGACAACAAAATGTAGTCCGTCTGAGCTGCTTTACTTCTGTTCATTTGAATGTTTGTTTACACACAATAATTTGGATTCTGTTAAGTTTAAACTGAAACTCTGTACATTACTACTTCTTCCTGTCTGTTAGGTTTAAACTGAAACTCTGTACATTACTACTTCTTCCTGTCCAGAGGACTTTTTATCCAATCCAAATATCAATACTTTTAAGAATAAAGTAGATAAAATTTAGCAGAATGAAGAACTTTATTGTTACTTTAGGGCAAATGTTATTAACAATGAACTTTAACTTTATATTATACAATTATTTAATTTTAAGTCCAGTGTAGAGGAGCTCTATCGGCTCCTGTATTGGAAACTAATTTTAACTAAACTTATAGCTTGTTTGGTAATTTTTTTAACAAAAGTCAGTACTAGTTTAAAAAATGAATTAATTTCCATAAAAAATAAGTCCATTTTGGTCAAGCTAACTCATAACTTCATATAGGAGATAGTGTGCTCACAACAGCCATTCAAATAGAAGGTGATTTGTTCGAAAGAACTTTATTTCCTTAGGTTATCATATTTTAACAGTTCATCCATTATGAAGTCTTTAATCTTTCATCTTACACAATGGATGAGTGAGCCAGTATTGATAAGAATCACCTATATACTTTACAGATATTTGTATATTTTCCTCATTTATTTTCCCCCGATATTGTGCTGTGTATGAACCTTTGGTTTGTTGAGGTTGACAGTGTTTACATTTAGAGAATATTAGAATGTAAGTGTAAAAACTGTGTAAAATATTTCCAAAGCATGAATCTCTTGGTTCCTCAATACATGATTTGTTTTGAAGAAGATTTTATTTATGTGGACAGGTGGAGGTCGTCTGAAGATAGACGTGACTCATACTCTGGCAGTAGAGGGCTACATCATATCCAATAGTGAGGATGTGTCTGGTAATCCGACAGACCTGTCCAGTGGTGGGAGTGGTGGCAGTATCCTTATCAACACTGTTAACTTCACAGGTAGGCTCAACACAAGTACTGAATACAATCACAATCTGTGTCATTAACTTCACAGGTAGGCTCAACACAAACACTAAATACTATCACAATCTGTGTCATTAACTTCACAGGTAGGCTCAACACAAGCACTAAATACAATCACAATCTGTGCCATTAACTTCACAGGTAAACTAGGCTCTATCACAATCTGTGTCATTAACTTCACAGGTAGGCTCAACACAAGCACTAAATACAATCACAATCTGTGTCATTAACTTCAGGTAAACAAGGCTCTATCACAATCTGTGTCATTAACTTCACAGGTAGGCTCAACACAAGCACTAAATACAATCACAATCTGTGCCATTAACTTCACAGGTAGGCTCAACACAAGCACTAAACACAATCACAATCTGTGTCATCAACTTCACAGGTAAACTAGGCTCTACACAAGTACTAAATACAAACAAAATCTGTGTCATTTACTTCACAGGTAGGCTCAACACAAGTACTAAATACAATCACAAGCTGTGTCATTAACTTCACAGGTAAACTAGGCTCTACACAAGTACTAAATACCAACAAAATCTGTGTCATTTCTTTCTTCTATTATTTTAATGAGACAATAAATTAAAGTAGATCATTTGCAAAGATGTTACCAGTTGTGTTTATATTTTTGTTACTCTATGATTTGACTTTCACTAATTTAAGTACATTTTTACACTTGCTTTACCAGGAAGCCACACAGGAAAGATCATGGCCAAGGGTGGTCGTGCCGATAAGACAAAGGGAGGCGGCGGATCAGGAGGAAGAATAGCTCTGTATCACTCCTCTAGTTTCAACATACCACCTTATCGTGGGTACTACCATGTTCAGGGTGGAGCAGGCGACTCGGCCACCGGGTCAGAATCCGGTGCCTCAGGGACAGTTTTCATCCAAAACTCGACCTCTGGGCATACTACGCTCCGAGTAGACAATGCAGGCCAGACACAAGTACAGGAAGAGACCAGTATCCAAAATGAAGGGCAACGCCTTGATCTAAGTTACTCTGGTACGAGTTGCGATTTATTTACGTTTATTAATGCAATAATGATAACCTCTCCAAGCACACTCATTAAATCTAAAGGTAATTCTTTTACATACATTTTGCTGACCAGCCAAGCCAAGTGAGCTAAAACATATATATTTATATATATAAATGAAATGAATAGCATTATAACAAGATTGTACCTTATGTACTTTGTCATCATCAAAATGTGGATTAACCGCTATTTTTATTTCTACACTGGAAAAAAAATACCTTTAAATTTAATGAGTGTGCTGGACGAAATTAGAATTATAAGGAAATCACAATCAATTTAAATGAATATGAGGAAAATCACTATCAATTCTTGTGAATATGAGGAATAAGGTTCAGTTTACATAAAAGGAAATCACTATATATTGATAGACATTTAAATGTAGGTAGATTGATATCAACATAAGAGTACAAGGTATATTGACTTACTTGAAGGTTCTATTTCCCTTTCGCAGGTGCATACTCTAAGGGTACTTCGTTCACATCAGTGGGGGGCCACACAGTGGCGTCCAGTGCTGCTACATTCAACTACCACAGCCATTACTGGTCGTCACACAACTCCTACTGTTACTACTCCAATGATGCCACGTCTTACTCCCTGATGAACCTGTTTGATCAGACGTTGGACAGTAACCGCTACCAGAGTTACCTCGCACAAGCCGGATCATTTACTCTGACCATTACACTAGCCAGCACTCAATTTGTAAATCACATCAAGATCTTTCCAAGTAGCACCTACCCATCAAAGTTCCAGGTGAGTGGTGTTAAGACATGCGGTACATGTGTGATCTGTATGGGTTAATATAGCAGGAAAGTTGCACCCTATGATACATTGACTCCTCATCGATAATATAAGACTCTTTCATGTCCATAGTGTGTAGGACAGGAAAATTCCACCCGAAAGTTTTTTTCAAATTTGGTAAAACCTGAGGCTTTGCCAAGTGTATTATAAAATTTGAAACTTTTGAGGGTGGAATTTCCTTATCCTACACCCTTGGGCATGAAAGAGTATTTTTCTCTCATTTCAACTCCCAGAGTAAGCTCAGAAACCATGAAAATGCATTTGGACTGGCCCCCATTTTGATAGATGAACTTTTCTTCAGAGCTTTCTTGATGTAAACAAATCTGTCAGTGAGATTCAGCATACCCCATATTTGCAAACAGACTTTAATATCTAGGTGAACAAAAACAGGCCCCTTGGGCCTTTTCTTTCAGAATGTTTTGAAGAAAGCTACTTGTGCCGTAACAAGGAACCACTTTGCCTCTCTATATTACATTTACTTTGATTAATGTTTCTGGGCCACTGTTTTTAATGAGCAATATGGGGAGATGTACACTTTCAACCAATTGTCTAGATTACATGTATCATGGACATCTTTCATGGTTATCGGGTATATATTATTTTTGAACCTGTTATTTATTCCTTTGGATGGCTTCTGAATGATTCTGAGTTCTAAACACTTCTGAAATTGGTTGCTGCATGGCTATCCATGTAAACCACGATGGTTTGTATTGTACGGCCAGTAGAACTGAGACCTTGTTTTCATTGTTGTGCTGTATGTATGTGTGACTTTGATAACATGTGCTGGCAATAATGAAAATCTCTGAAATATTATCAGGTCATGAAGGAAAATATTGCATAAAATCCATGAAATATTCTCTATTATAATTTGTTTGTTTAACATGTCGCAATATGTATATCTTGCTTCTTGTCAAGTTATTTCTAAGGAAAGATTGGAAGCATTTAATGGCATCAATGTATTACCCATAAACAGGTGACTGGATATGACGGTGCTGGGAACTCCTACCCAGTGACCTCCACCCCCGTGACCTTGAGGAGCCCTGTGATACAAGGCTCATACCTGGTGCTCCCATTGATGCGACCAGCTACCAAATTTGAAATTGCAGTGACTGGTACTAACACGGGACTGTGTAACTCTTACGCTGGTCTGACTGAGGTTGAGATCTTTACAGATGGACAACAGTTAACTAACAGGTAGGTACAGTATAAAAGCTTTTCCCAGCCTGTTAGTCTACAGGCGCTCCTGAGCCTGATAGATTTCCCTAGAGGCCTTTCCAAACATGTAAGTTCCCAGAGAGACTTTTCTGATTATATAGTTCTGCAAACAGGCCTTCCTAATAGAAAACCTCTCAAAGAGTCTTATATGCTTGCTTACGTTTCAGAATTGAAAATTATGATAAATTTTGTTGATATTTTGTGTAAGAGATATCATTTATTTTTAGATAAAAGTTAAAATTCAGACATTATTCAGAGGTCAACTTATTAATTCTTTTAATGACACTGTTTGACAGATACGATCACCTTGATCTCAGTGGAGCCTCCACCTGGATATTTGATGGCACTCAAACCTTCGACTTTGATGTGGTACAGATCTTGGGTAATGCTCATCTAGCATTCATGACTGATCCATTGTTCTCGTCTACTGTTTTGAAAATTGGAGAGTTTCATGGTGACAAAACAGGTAAGTTTGAAATTGAACTCTTTTGAAATTTCAATTATGTCTTTTGAAGTTAAGATAGGTCTGTATAAATTTTGGATTTGTTAACAATGCGAGTATAAAGTTATGATCTATACCCAATGTTAATGTCAATATAAAGTTGTGATCTCAGTAGAAAAAGATGTGGTCTGAATGTCAGTATGAAGTAATATGTGAATGAATAGATTCCCTTTTCACTCGATAAACAGGCTACATCCATGTTGGATTCAGTCAGGAGATGTACATCAATCAATCAGACTCAGATATTCCATTCAACACCCACGTGTATGAGACTGGCTTTGCTTTATTTCCTCCTCGGGCGTTCTTCTACAAGACACACCTGCATACATCAGGAGAGGTAACTATAGTGCACCTATAACGTATCGATATATGAGTTACCGGTACTGTAAATCACTTTTCTCGCCACCACAAAGTAGTGGAATTGAGTTTTTGCGTTTAACTTAGTTTCTCTGATATGTGCATTGATGGTCAAAGCGGGGCATAGGCGAGGCATATCAATCCGAATGGCTTGTTGCTTTTGAGTTTCAGTTCACCTATTTGTGATTATTCAATGTCAGGGAATGACTAATCAACCATTTATATTTGTTGTTTAATAAATGTGAATAAATAATTGACAGGTTTTTCAAAATACGATTAGACTTAGTGTAAAGAAGTGCCTAATTACATATTATGCAAAACAAGGAAATTTTTGGTATGTCGTAGGGATATTTATGTGCTTAACGGAAGGTCTGTTCAAGTTTTAATGCAAATTTTTGCGTGTGGGACATACATGTGAGTATTATCTGTATGCATATGATCACAGGTACAAGGTATGGAGGATATCTATGTATTTGATGGCGGTTCTGTGCGAGTAGACAGTAACGGCAGTATTGGTGTGGCCACTCCTGCCCACATATCTGCCAACACACTACATGTCCAGGACAAGGGAACATTTGCCATGAAGTCGTATGATGAGAACCACATGTTCAATGTCTTTATCACCAACGTCACAGTGAGTATACTCCAACATAGGGTCTAGTAGGGGAGGGGGAGAGGGGTAGAGTGGGGGACGGATAGTGTTAATAATATGAACCATGTCCTTCCTGTTCCAATTCAGTGTCATCATGCTAACCACTTCATTACTAAACAGAATGTTAAAGCACACCTCAAAGGTGTTTGTATTCCAGTGTTTCAAGGTCAAGATTAAGGTCGGTGTTACTATTTATTAAAAAATATTGTTTACCAAAACAGTGATTGCACGGCAACTTCATGACTTGTTATCAAATTTTGATCAACATTTTTACAAAGAAACCCAAAGTCAGGATCATGATCACTGTTACTATTTATAAAAAAAATGTCAAACAATGACACTAATTTACATGAGAGCAGGGACATTCATGCCTTAAAGATATTTTCTAATTTCAGTTTTAAGTTAATATTTGTTAACAATTTGTTTCAGTTTAAAGTGTTAAGTTTATTTGTGGTACCTGATCGGTTATGATCCTCTTCACCAGAATAAAACATAATGTTAAAAAATGTATTCATGATATGTATACCATCTCTCCCATAACACCAGTTCCTTACTTCATGTGTCTGTAGCATCAAATGTGATTGTCTCTGTAGATTTATGGTGGAGGAGAATTCAATGCCAACACAGGTGTAAATTTCACCTCTCATCATCTGCTGGCTATCTACTCCGGTGGTCTGATCGACTTGTCTGCAGCCGGACAGCGTAGGCCGGACGGAGTAGGCGGCGGTACAGGTAATCTATTCAGTATCATTATATTTTGTAGTACTGACATTAATGTTGTCATTGTTAACAATATTATGTGCAAAAATAATTGTTGTAGAATCCAATAAATGTACTGTTTACCACCATCAGTGACGATTGATTTAACTCTCAGCTCCGATTGTTTTATCTCTTGATATTAATTGTGTTTGTTATCAAATTACTAGTGATGTGGTACAGTGTTTGGGTAAGTTAATAACAGTATGGAGTTAATAGTGATAGTAATATAACATTGTATCAGAACTGTTTTTTATTTTTTATTTATTGAACCCTGTTCTGATGGGTTTTATGAGGTATAAACCTCAAAAGGTCTTGAGACCGCAGGTAGTTCATATTGAATTTGTGTGAAGACCCATTGAGGTAATATTAAGAAAATGAAACAGGATGATGAGTGGAAACCCTGAACATCTGTTGCAGGCTCGACCTCGGGTGGCAGTGGTGGTGGTCATGGTGGCAGTGGTGGCCGAGGTGCATCACAGAGCACCACAGGTCAAGGACATGGCTCTATTTATAGCCCCGACCATTACGGCAGTGCTGGGGGCTATGGATACTATGGTGGTAAGTCAGTTGAATGTAAAACCGTTAATAAAGAAATATTTCCCAAAACAGTGACTTTGAAAATTTGCTCAGTCAAAATGATTTTAAATCACAGCACAGCTAGTCTGACTCGGTTTGCGAAAAAAAAAAATTGGAAGTTGCACATGATTTTTTTTATTAATGATATTTTTTCGCTGTTACAGCTTCTCTGTACTTTGGGGATAATGCTTTGCGCAATGATCTGGTGACTGGTGATGTCGGAGGCAAAGGTGGTGGACTTTTGTACATAAAAAGTCGCCATGTCGATATTGATGGTGAAATACGTTCTAATGGTGACAAGGCACACAGTACATTTGGATTGGGAGCAGGTAAGTCTACATCAGCAACACATCAGTTATAGTATGCAGTCCACGTGTATAGTTTGGGTTTTTGTTTCAAACCTTCACCTTGGACTGTCCAGTACAATATTCTCGTGTGGCTGAAATGATGTTAATGATTTTCCCTCCTCCTTTCTGAAGGAGGGGATAGGTCTGGCTAGGGTGGAGTTAGGTTATATCAATTTGATCACTGATTAGAATTGTTCTGTGTACATACATACCTGCAACAGAATGTATTATGGCTGGCTGTCTGGCTAGAGGTCAACACTATTTTATTTATCACATTCACTGAATTAACTATACTGTTGTGTCTGGGGGAGGTTGTATGTCACACACTTTATTTGGGACTTGCTCTTTACTACATGTATAAACAGTTATGACTGTCCGTTAACTTTTGTTACCAAAGTATGTCTTGAGCATAACTTCCTTCTCATTTCATCTATGTTTATCAAACTAGTATGATTGTATAAGAGAATGCTGAAAGGAACAAAGTCAGGAGATGCAGCTAACAGAAAATAACCTATAAAAAATGACATTTCTGAGAAAAAGGTTATATGATAAATAGATTCTTTAACTCATTATGTCGTATATATTGGATTCTCATTTGTTAATTTTCAAAAGCTACATTAGACGTTTTTGAAAGTCAACTAACTTGATCCAGATAAATATGATAATAAGCAATCACATTTTGAAGATCTTTTAATAAACGATTTTTTTTTTTTTTTTACTTTCACAAGTTTAATGATTTCTGTGATATTTTATCTTCATGTTTGATCAGGTGGAGGTGCAGGAGGAAGCATATGGATTGTGTGTGACGAAATTGTTGGTCATGGTTTGATGAACGCAAACGGAGGGAATGGCCTGTCATATAACTCTGTCCACGGTGGTGGAGGAGGAGGAGGGCGTATCTCTGTGCAGAGCGGCAACATCATCAAGATGAACATCACCATGAAGGCATATGGAGGTTTGCAATAATTCTGTGTTGTTTTTCAGCTCCAAGTTTCAGGGCTTCATTTCAATGCTTTTATTCTGGATTTCTGAAACTGTAACGGAAAATTAGATTTGGAATTGATCTTTGAGCATGCATATTCTTAGGGCTTGCATTAGAGATGCGGGTGTATGCCTTATATATAGGAATCACAGCATTAATTGAACTTATCAGTCTGTCTGTCTGTATGTCTGTCTGCTTAAGAAAAGGTGTAAACTTATTTCACATGTACGATATTGAACACATACTTGGTATTGGTATAAATAATGTAGTAATTTAATTTCAATGAGATTCTTCAGACATACAGATTTGTATTGTAATATTTTAGGTACAAGTTCTGCAGAGACGGGTGGGGCTGGGACCATATATGTTGAAACATTTGACAAAGCTACTGGAAACATCACCAACCGTGCCCTGTACATCGACAACAATGGCCATGCCTATCCAAAGGGATATCAGTTTATTCAGGGCGATCGACGAAACTTAAACGATGGTAATTACACCGACCGGACTGAAGCTGGCGGGATCACCTGGCTGTACCAAGATGTGGGGACCTACCAATTCGACACGATGTCCATCAGTGGAAACGCCCATGTTGCTATCCTGTCGGTGCCCCCAGCTTCAGCAGTCATTGACCTGGATGTCATTAGTGGCGATAGGAGTGCTGTGCTGCATTGTGGGGTATATCAGACGTGCAAGTTTTTGAAGTTGAACGAATATTTACCATTCAACCTTCAGGCATACAGGTTTGTAGCTCATTGCACTTCCTTAATCTCTTTGAACAGATAAATACATTTGTTGATATACTACGTACTGTGCCATATACAGGTTTATCATTTGAAACGTTATCTGAAAATTGTTTAATAAAAGTTTGTGATTGATATTGTGTGTAAGCTTCGTCTAAATGTTTGTTTTTCATTTTCAAATCTGTTGTTCATCCGATTTATCCTACAATTGGGTAATCGTAATATAGTACCTTCAAGCCTGCTCATGCAACCACCTCCATTAATATAAGAGACCACCTGTTAAGAGACCACTTCTAATGTTACCCATTGTAGTGATTTTATTGTGAATTGAACCGTATTAAGAGACCCCCTTTGTAAAGCAACCACTTTTTGGACTTTCGGAATACAATCTTACAGGTTTGACTAAAAATTATTTCAACTTCGTCTATAATGCAGGTATACATAACTCCTGTATGATCAGTCGTAACTCCAGGGTATACATAACTCCTGTATGATCAGTCCTAACGCCAGGGTATACATAACTCCTGTATGATCAGTCCTAACTCCAGGGTATACATAACTCCTGTATGATCAGTCGTAACTCCAGGGTATACATAACTCCTGTATGATAAGTCGTAACTCCAGGGTATACATACATAACTCCTGGCACTACCGGTGGTTACTGCAGTTGTATAGATCTAACTGTTGTTAAGAACATCACTATAATCATTACATGTATCTTAACAGTTTAATGACTATGAAAACTTCAGTGAATTTCTTAATTTGCTTATATCATATTTTATTAATAAGGGTTGTGGGTCCACTACTTATTTTGTTTTCTGAATCAACCGGAAAAGCAGAAAAATAGTTTTTTGACCCCTTGTGAAATGGCACGGCATCAATTTCCGTTTTGTTCTAATATCTTGACTTACTGTTGCTATTCAGATTGAGTGTGATAGAGGTTCCGGAGAAGATTACGTTACGTGAGGTTTGGTCGGAGATCAACGGGACAGTGATTGGACTACAGGATGTAGCGATAGAAGATAACGGAGAGCTGTACATCTGGTCATATGTCAACACTCAGGGCTCGCCGCTCGGAACATTCGCCGTCACCAACATTTCTGTACGGGCCGGCGGAAAGTTTGAGCCACTGACCACCAATAATTCACAGATCACCGTGGCAGCCACCAGGGTTATAGTGAACGGCAAAGGCTATATCAGAACGAACAGCCTTCAGATGAACGCCGTCAACATCACTGTGGATCTATCAGGTAAGTACAACAAGCCTAAACCTTCATGTTTGTATAATAGTTACAGATGTGACTGTTAATCACAGTCACTCGCTAGCTTTAATAAACTTACTAGTCTATGAACCATTAATGACATGCTTGATACATGTCTTCAGATACATTCAGGGATTAAGTTAAACAGAAATTAATAAATAGATGGAAAAGCAGATAATATGATAGTGAATAGGCAGTTAGCATGATAAGTAAGTAGTTTATATGATGGATAGGCCGTTAATATGCTGATAGACAGATAGTAAGATGGATAAGCAGCTAATGATGGGTAAGCAGTTAATATAATAGATAGGTAGTTAGTATGATAGATAGGCAGTTAATATAATAGATAGGTAGTTATTATGATAGATAGGCAGTTAATATAATAGATAGGTAGTTAGTATGATAGATAGGCAGTTAGTTGGATGAATAGGCAGTTAGTTGGATGGATAGGCAGTTAGTTGGATGGATAAGCAGTTAGTTGGATGAATGGGCAGTTAGTTGGATTCAATTGATATGGACAAAATATAGAGTCCAGAACAGATCCTTATATCTTCAATATCCTGCACAGTTGTAAGATTTAGAATTAGTTGAGATGTATACTTTGTTATGTAAGTTTAGAGGAGAATACTATGTAGTATTGAGGATGCTGAGATGGTGTCTGTTTTGCTCTTTACAGGGGACTTCCATGCAGACTACACCGGTTACTCCTCAGGCCAGGGTCCAGGTGTTGGACTCTCGGCCACAAACCACAAAGGGGGTTCCGGTGGAGGGCACGGAGGCAGGGGTGGACGGTCATTATATGGCCACTTCTCTGGTGAAGCTTACGACTCCTTCAAATTTCCCATAGATATGGGTAGTGGAGGAGGTGCAGGGCTCCTCGGAGACCTAGGGGGCCGCGGGGGAGGTAAGTGGAATCTTACCATTTACAGTAAAACTTCAATAATGAATAGAAGTTTTACTAGCAACGCATATTTAATCTCGTTGTTGAGGTTTGTTTTGTTTTGGTATTGTTGAACAGTCCATTGATAATATAAGTCATTTTGGGGGCCAAATTATACAGTAATTGAAAAAATAGATGTTTATTTAAAGGAATACATCTGACTTAGACTAAGATGTGTGGTATAGAGTACCACCTAATCAAACTACTATAAAGATTGGCACTGTTGCAAAAATAAGATCAAAAGAATTATTCCTTATAAAACACATGTTGCAATGCATTTTACAGAATTTCAGTTGTTCATAATTTGATTGTTGGAAAATAAATACAAATGAAAAAGAAAACAGAAAAATGTGCAGAGGTGGAACTCCAGACCTGTACATTGTGAAGTGGAGACTTTACCCGTGTTGCCTTTCGGGAACTGTGTTCACAGCATCAAAATGTGTCTCAAATTTATAGACCACAAAGCCTAGGAATAATATGGGGAAGTTTAGACAGAAAAACTCTTTTTGGTTGCTCCATCTTCTATATAAAGAAGGAAGTTTACTCCATGTCAAAAAACTCCTTTAAATGGAACTCTTCTTCTTTATATCTGACGGCAACTGAAAGGTGAAAAAACGCAAATATGTTTGTTATAAGCTCACCTGGTCAAAATGCCTGGTAGTACAGCTTATTGTTCTGAAACATTTCTCTGTTTTTGATGGCCCTACAATATCCTTCAGTTAACAACAAGCTGCATATAGTATGATGGTAGATTGGCAGATTTTGTAAATGAAGGGTGTAGTATGTATTGCTTCATGGTAGCCTTGTTTTTTTCCGTTCATTGTTTCACAATTCAGAATTACACAAGTGCTGTTGAAAGACTGCATTCAGTTCTAAATTAACCAGTTTCATATTATTATTAATAATAAAAAACATTATTAAAGTTCCTTAGTAAGGGACTCCTTATGAAAGGGGTTAAGTGTTTTATTATGCCTTTTTCTTATAAAAAATAAATTTATTGTGATTTCCCATGGCTTTGTTTAGGTATTATTCATCTGAATGTGTCCGACGAGCTGAGAGTTGAAGGACGTCTCCACTCAAACGGAGAGAGTGGTGGTGGGTCTACGGCTGGAGGTGGAGCTGGTGGCTCTATCTTCGTCAGTGTTGGACACCTTGACGGTGCTGGAAGTATTGAGACCACAGGTGGTGCAGGTATGGTGTTGTGTAAATAAGATTTTTTTAGCTATATACACCTTGTACGTACACTGCTTTGCCCTTAGACACCTGTATTTTAATTTTTGTGTAGAAAGTTGCTTAACTTTGCTGAAATAAAATTTGACCCTTTATATATGGATGTTTCTGTATTTGTCAGTGTAGTAATATTTAATCAATTATAAAAGACATTAACTCATTCACCCCTTCATATTTATAATAAACTATTCCAAACATTGAATCGGAAGAGTTCAAATGTGTTTTCAGGCGTAAATGAGTAAAAGACAATGAGATCATTACCATAAATGAAAAAGCATGTTCAAGAACACAAAAACATATGGAAGTTATCATCAGAAGTAGTAATTAAATTAACCTCATCTACTTAAATTCGGTATAATAATGTACCTCTGAAAAATAGAAATTTCTGATAAGTTGTCATTGTAAGTTATTAATAAGATGACCTAAACTGCTTAAATTCAACTATATGATATTTTACCTTTAGAAGCCTATTGACCCTTAACTCATGGTGCAAATTAAGTGAAAGCATCTCCTTCCTGGAATGATATGTCAGTCTTTCACTAATTTTTAACACTTTTTAAAAAAGTTGTGCTTGTCCACAGGAGCCTCTATACATGGAGGAGGGGGAGCTGGAGGGAGAATCTCTATAGAACACAGTCAAGAGAACCACTTCACAGGGGAGTACCTCATCCATGGTGGTTACGGCAACGAACAGTACGGAGGATCTGGCACTGCCTATCTCCAGGATGCTAAAAACGCGACGCACCCTTACCGCAAATTCATCGTTGACAACAATGGTCACACAAGCAGTGAACAAATTTCTTCTGAGATGTTGAGCCTAGTTTCCCCTTCCAGTAGCTCAAACCGATTGTACAGCACATACAGTGACATTCTGGTGGAGTCGACTGGAAGTCCCTGCAACACTTCTCATCCACTGTCAGGAGTTACCAACACAGGGCTGCCCTTCATCAGCACAGCCAGGAACGTCAATGTGACTTTCACCCTGCCACATAATCTGTACATACAACAAGTCCGAGTGTACCCCTACTGTGACGAGTAAGTATATAGGCCATGTCACAATCTTCCCTACTGTGACGAGTAAGTATATAGGCCATGTCACAATCTACCCTACTGTAACGAGTTAGTATATAGGCTATGTCACAATCTACCCTACTGTGACGAGTAAGTATATAGACCATGTCACAATCTACCCTACTGTGACGTGTAAGTATATAGACCACATCACATCTCTCCTACTGTGATAAGTTTATAGACCATGTCACGATCTACCCTTATAGACCATGTCACAGTCTACTATTGCAATGACAAGTATATAGACGGTCTGCCCTTACATACCCACTGATATTAGACTATGTCACAATCTACCATTTCTATGACAAGTTTATGAAACGTCTCAGAGTTACATAATTACAAGAACATTTAACACAGTTTTCCTACATACATTTGGTGTTCATTTACAAGCTGCTTGTTGTACAGAGTTCTGGTTGACCTTTATTTCAGCTCCTATGGAAGATACCGGAGTGATTTCTGGGTCGTCAGTGAGCTGGGAGGAGTAGAGGTTGACCATACTGGAAACTACATCAGCAGTGAAGGCTGTCAGTATCCCGATGCGCCCCAAACATTTGGTGAGGTGGACATCTATAGAAACGTCGACAAGGTAGGCACACGTAAAGGTGGCTCGAAATGAGGTTTATATTAAAGACTTATTATTATGTTTACGATGTATGAAAACCGTTGTTTAATGTGAAAGGTCAAAGTTGTAAGATCCCTTGACTTTGACCTTATTTCTCTCATTATGCTCAGTTTTATTATCTGGTATGTGCTTCTAAAAGATGTACATACCATAACAGATGTTTAAGAATGAAAATAACATTTATTTTACATTTGTGTCAATAAAATCTGACACCTGCAATGTATATATGAGAGTTTTGGTGGGGGAAACTAATCCGTTATTATACATGGAGAGAATGCTAGCAAGTTAACAAAAATTTAATATACCTGCAGGTATTTGAAACATTCTTGTGTGTGATATGTTCTACAAGATGTTTGCTAATTGAGTTGTTCCTCCACTATTAGGTGACCATCAGATTACAAAGTACAGACCAGCAGGCATCCCTTGACCAGGTTGAGTTTGTTGTGATTGAGAATCCTGCAGCCAATACTCAGACCCCGTACTCAAGATACCAGGGAACTGCCTACATACTCCACGAAACCGACAATATGGCTGTTTACGAGTTTGAGGAGGTGAGACCTCAGGCCTCATCTAACATGAATTTCGTTTACATTTAGATTTCGTGAATTACCAATTTAAAGAAAAGTCATTAGCTTATATTCAATATTTACTTTAATGATAGCTTCATGTATAAGCGATGTTGATAATGATGTATTGGAAATATAATCTGAATCTTTTTTGAAAAAATAATTCAAAACTTTTCCAAATCGTAGTTAAGTTGCGGTATATACAGTAACATCAGGATTTTCATTCTTGATGCAGTCAAATCTCTTTCAAGTAGATATTCAGGTACTGAAATGATTTTAAGTTTGCAATGCCAGAAAACCAACCTTTGCAGGTTTGATATTAAACACCACATTATTTGTATGTATCTAGATCCATGTGAAGGGAGGTGCTAGTCTGGCCATGTCTGGTAGCCAAGCTCACTTAATGGTTCATCAAGTGAACGGGGATAACTCAGGTCAAGTAAAAGTGAAACAGAACCAGACAATGACCACCACACCAGACCGGGCACTGATACAGTTTAGTATTGAAACAGAACGGAATTCCCACCTCACACTCCCACCTACCATTGACTGCAGGGACATTGATTTTTACATCAGAGGTAAGACCCCCTCTTCTCACCTGAGAATATAGGAGTACATGTATTGTGTACTGGAAAACTTTCCCCCATTGAACTTTCGTCATTCACTACTTAAATCAATGTTTGCCCAGTGTTAATATCCCTGTCATACATGTATGTATTGACTGTATGTAGCATATTGTCTATTGACAATTCCTTATGATAAATTTGCCGTTATTGCTGAGGGCAAAAAAGGTGAAAGTTACCTGTGGCGAAAACTTACAGGTATGCAGTACAAATACTTCTTCATCAGACGTCATATAGATGACTGAGATTATAGGCACCTCAATTTCTTCATCAGAGATACATAATGCCCACGTTAGACTAAAAGGACATCCTCTTTGTCAGAGGTCCAGTATTAACCTTGTACAATTCCCTATGTGGACATTCTTCATCAAAATCATACACTACTGCTTACAAGAATCATTCTATACCATGCATAGAAATTCTACAAAGAACCTGATGTTCAATTGAATGTAAGTGCACATCTTGTAATAACTTTTCAGGTGATTTTGATAGGATGGAGAATGTGACATTAAACTCTGGCTGTAGAATGTCTCTAGACCACTTTCAAGAAACCGTGAACCAGATAGACAGCCTGGATGTAAAGACTTTTGCCGAATTAAATGTTATCACTGATCTGGAGGCCCTGACTACACTGAAGGGGACCTCCCTCACTGTCAGGAGTGGTGCTAAGGTACACACTTGCTATTAAGGGACTGTATGGGGAACAGTGATTTTTTATGTGATTTAAACAATGGGCTGAGCAATCCTTAGGAAAAATTTCATTACCTGTTAAGCCCACCTGGTATGATTTTTTTTGTTAGTTTTTGCTGTGGTGCAGTGCTG
Source organism: Mizuhopecten yessoensis (assembly GCF_002113885.1). Classification (NCBI taxonomy): domain Eukaryota; kingdom Metazoa; phylum Mollusca; class Bivalvia; order Pectinida; family Pectinidae; genus Mizuhopecten; species Mizuhopecten yessoensis. The sequence goes on along the minus strand of NW_018408858.1, from coordinate 637,234 downwards.
TCATCTGTAGGTTGTTGATTTTAGACTTTTCCTTTAAATGAGATCTTCTACAGAACCACATGGCCAGGAGTCATGATATATGTTATGTTGATTCTGCTTTAATCCTATCAAGTTTCTTCAAATAAATCACCTTGACCCACATCACATTAAATTCACAGAGGTCAAATGCTAGCATCTTGAACAAAATATGGTTGAGTTGTCATTGAATATTATTTTTTAGGTCACCTGAGACAAAGTGTCTTTTGACATATTGCGATAACTTTAATTATAATGTAAACATATTGGGGTATTTGTTACAGCTGTCCTCCAATGACCTGGCCTTGTGGTATACCAACATCACAGTGGAACCGTACGGGGAGCTGACTGTAGCCGAAGCAGTACCAAAACAGGAACGCAACACTGGTAACAGTACTTCCTCAATTCATAAGTCTTCACAGTTGACCATGAGGTTGACCGTGTGGTTTATCTTTAAGGATCCCCTTTTATTCTGCATGCTAATTGTCAAATAACACCATATTTTGGCAATTGTTTTGGCTATGGTGTGGCATCTACATATTCATTGTGAAAAACAAATTCACTTGGAAAGATAGCCCCAATTTACCAATAGAATGAATTTCATTTTTTTTATGAGGCCAAAAATGACCGATAACATCCCAAGTTCTTTCATATCAAAGGCTCAAACAGAAGAACTATAAGAGTTTTAAGTATTGGGCAACAATGTTAGGCCTAGTTAGTGGAAAAAATTAATACAAGTCTTAACAACAGACTGGATTAGTGTTGAAAAAGCCATTTTACACCACATGTTTATCACTGCTTGATAGGTGCACTTGTACATCACTGAAAAATATGTTTAGTAGACAAAATATGAAATCTAAATATTATGTATTACAACTTCAACTTGACAGGTATCGGCAGCGGTCACTGTGGAGTTGCCTGTTCTGGTGGTGGTCATGGTGGAAATGGAGGTCAAGGTAATGGTCAACAAGTTGTCGGAGCAAGTCACGGGTCTTTTGTGGCACCAACTGCGTTCGGTAAAGATGGTGGCTACAACTCATTCCCTCAAAAAGGAGGTAAAGGTGGCGGTCGATTGTTCATCAACGCTACACATACTCTGACAGTAGACGGTACAATATCTGCCCACGGAGGTAACTGGAGCTCTGTGAGGAGTGGTGGCGGATCTGGTGGCAGTATCATGGTATTAACATACACAATGGATGGTGATGGCAAGTTTGATGTTAGCGGTGGAAACGGCTACGATGGATCATACACCACCCAAGGGGGTGGAGGAGGCGGAGGCAGGCTGGCTTGGTACTACCAACACAACTTCTTCGTTGGTACGTAGTCATTTTCCAAAACTTTATCTTTATTTTAGCAAGTTAGAAAAAAAAGCATGCAGATCGAGCCCTGTTTTCTCTTTCAAATAATTATATGAGAGTTGGACAAACCTGAAATGCTATATTGATCAGGTGTTTGTGTTCGCTATGACGCTGCAGTGGTGCTATCATTGTTATTGTAATGTTACTGTATCATTTAGAAACAATATGTTCTATAAATCTAAATGCTTGTTGCACATATTTGACAGATAACATCAATTCCATACAAAATTTGTTTTATTTTCAGGAACCTTCCAAGGTTTTGGTGGTACTGGTGGTTACGAAAATGGTGGCCCTGGAACAATCTACGCACACAAAATGCCCGACTTTGAACAACCCTTCTCCTCGTTTACATCCAACAGAACACTATACCTAGACAACAACAACAGGATACCACTTGACCCTTTCCGCAATCTCACCAGTTCCTACAGTAATTACACCTTAGGTAGTGCTGTAGCCTGGCTTCTCCCGTCAGACTACCCCGAATTTGTTAACGAAACCAAAAACAGTACACAAATTGTCCTTGAAGAGCTCCATCTGTATCGTGGAGCTCAGATGGCTTTCCTGATGCCCGACGATCCTTATGGCTTTATTGACATCAGTATTGGGATCATCGAAGGGGACCGATCAGGCCATCTACACGTTGGTTTTAACCAGTCACAGTACATCGCCAGTGGCAAGCTCCCCAATGACCTTTCTATCTATCAAGGAGGGAGCATAACTCTGAAAGGAGAGCTCCGGGCCGCCGGTGTGACCATCAGTATTGAGGGTGTTATCAATAATGTGGAGAACTTGACAGTTGTGGATGGAGGTTTGTGATAAAGTGTAAAATGTTGTAAATTGACTGTTATTCATATGTAGAAGTAACTTATCAGTATAACCAACAAAACAAGGAAACTCATTTAAAAGCATCAGTAGTTATTGCAATCCTCACATGTATCTATTCAATATTTGCAAGATAAATAACCAGTAATTATAAGTTTTTAAGACCTAAATGAAGTGATTATTAAACTCATTGTGTGTCATATTGTATTTTTCTCATCTAAATTTTAAGGTCAAGGTCACAGCTGTCTTCTCTCATGAGCTAGAGAGATATGGAGTTTAAAATATCATGTCAAAAGTTCCATGAGAATTTGCATCTGCACTGAATCATTTCAGAACAACCTGTCTAAGAAGTATACTCATGTAATTTCATTTCAGGTATCTTGAAAATTTTTGAGATGAGAGATATATTTAATGTGCGTCACGATCAGCTGGTATTCAACACTCTGAGTGTCCGCAATAATGGCAGTATGTTTACGCAGAACGGCGATGATTCCCATAACTTGATCGGTGAGATTTCACAACCTTTGAGATCCTATTGCCTGTCAAACACAATAAGATAGTCTCGAACATTGTACAGTTTGCATTCGTATGAAATCCTTATACATAGTGACCGTTTGTATGTTAATAACCAATTTTTAATTCATTACAACAACAAAAGCATGACATAAATACTTGAAAATACAAAAATAATCAATAGAAAAACACATCTTTACTTATCCTGATACTGGGAAATGTTTGTCACAGTTTAACTTTCGCATTTTCACCCTCGGTAATGAGGGTGATTTTTTCATGACAGCAACTGTTAGTATTCACCGTATAATAAATTGTATCTACATGTTTGGGACAACATCGAAACTGGGCGAATATTGATTCTACCTTTGATGGGTGAAAGTTTGACCCAGAATACAGTATTGTGGTATTGGTAAGTTTTCAATTTAGCATTTGATCAGAATGAGGGCCTCCTAGAGATTCCAACTCAGAAGTACCATTACGTTGTCAATCACACAAGTAAGAATTTAGCCCACTTAAACACCCAAAATTATGCGGTAATGATAGAAAAATTGCTGTAAGTGATTATCTCATGGAAATTATTTGTACTTAACTTTAAGGTCATACCCTGCGTGTGTACCCTGGAGGGTTGTTGGAGTCCAAGAAACTCTATGTGGAGGCAAACACAATCATCATTGATGTACTGGGTACAATTAGTTCAAACTACAAAGGCCACTGTTCTGGAGGTAAGTTCACTTTCTCATATATAGCTTATTACTTGGTACTGGATCGCAAACATTTGATCTGTGTTAAGTTAAGACAATGAAAAATGTCCTCCGCGAAATGTATCTGATTAAATTTCTTGTCACTTGTCACTCATTGAGAGCACAGCTGTTTTTAACAGACAAGTTAACTCATTCACCCCTGAAGTTTCATAATGAACTACTCCAACCTTTGAATTGGAAGGGTTCAAATGTGTCTGTCTTCAGAGGTTAATGAGTTAAACAATATATACAGGTTATAACAAAGAAACTGTACAAATAACAAAGAATGTCTCCTTCTTGACAGGCATTATCTTTACCTGTAAATTAAAAAAAAAATCTTGTTCATTTTTTATAATTGGAAAATAATCTTTTCTTTTTTTCTCTCTAAAATATTGAGTTCTCTTTAACAGGCAGTGCTGTTTTCCTTAAGTGGCAGTGCTAGTAATTCGTACAAGGATGTTTGTTAACTAGTAGTAATATGAACAAATAGCCCTGGCAATTATAGACCCATGACAACATAAAAAGTATTGTGTCTGTCGAAAAAATGATTATACTATTGTAGAAACATCTGGTATGTTTAGTTACAATGATGAATGTATAATCATCTGGTATATTTAGTTACAATGATGATGATGAGATAGTGATTAGGATGATGATGATGATGAGTGTATTTGTAAAAACCTGTGCAAGAGAGTGTGAAAATGAAAATACTTGTTTTATAACTATATTTATATGAAAAATCTTTTGAAAAATAAGATGATAAAAAATAAATAATAGTAATAATAAAAAAAATATTTAGTTACAGAAAATTACCATGACCATTTTGTAAGAAACACAATAACATGCCAAAATGTTATGATAATTTAAGAAGAATAGTTAATAGCGAATTATGATGTAGACTGATCAGCTGATACAAATGTATCTGTACTCTTCAGGTACTGGGCAAGGAGTTACTGCTGCTGGTATTGGGTTAGGAGGCAGTTACGGAGGAGAGGGTGGATCAGAAAATGAGGATCACACACCTGCCACAGGTTATGGCTTTTTCAATTTTCCAAACGAGTACGGCAGCTCGGGAGGAACTGGTACCAACCTTGCTGGTAATTCTGTGGCTGGTGGCTGTGGTGGAGGAATCCTCCATTTCCATTTGAGCACAAAGTTACAAGTTGATGGTAACTTAACCGCCAATGGACAGTCAGCTGACGCCACCTACGCCGGGGGTGGTTCTGGTGGCAGTATATACATCAACACTACCGAGTTTGATGGCACCGGGACAATCGAGGTATGCCCTGGCTATCAACTCTTTGTTATTCCTGGTTATAGCCTAACAAATTCATGCTTACAGCTGAGAGAATGCTAATTCTGTATCTTCAATATTAAATTCAGCGTACATGTATATCTGTAGTGCTAAAAATTTGTATCATTCCAAATTTATTCTTAAAAGTTTTAATTTTGTGAATAATGTGCAAGTGATAAAATACGGATTTGAATATTGATAGAATTCATATTATACACAAGTACTTTTTATTATTTTTTTTTATACATAATTTCTGTTGCCATTTTTTGTCAAATTCAAGAAGATTCAGAACAGCACTAATTCGACAATTTTATTTTGAACTTTTTGTAAATTTATTCCCTAGAGGTACATGCATTCACGATAATTAAGCTTGCGCGAAATTCACCAAAAAAATAAAATTAAATCATCAGTGAAAACAAGCAACTAGACACTATAAAACCCTCTATTTGCATGTGCAAGCTTCGTTGAAGGCGTATGTGATGAAAATCTATGATAATACAAGCTCAACAATGTCTGACGGAAATTTATTTTTATAACTTCAATTGGACTCCCATCTACTTGTTCAGGTTAAAGGTGGAGCAGCGAGAAACGGAGGTGGAGGAGGCCGTGTGGCCATCGTCTTCGAAGAGGACAACTTCATCGGCGACATTACATCTACAGGAGGACTGGGAGGTGGAGAGATGGGAGCATCTGGCACTGTGTACACACGCGACACTGTTACCAGTTCTGGTGCAGAATACAAACGTCTACAGATCTACAATCAGCAAGGCAATGGGGTAGGTTCTGGAGCAGCATAGGCAGGCCATGTTAGACTTTATTCACATTAATCCTTCGAAGTGTTTCAAACCCAGATATATGTGAATCAAAATAATTGCTTACCGGTAAACACTAGATATTGTTTATTTTGGTGAATTTTTACTAGCCCTTCTATTTAAACAATTGATTTCATGTTTAACTAGACTAGATTAACTCAACTTTTTAATTTAGAGTATTTTCTGTAAGTATTGAAATTTATAGGGAAAACCAGTTTGAAATGATCATCTAAAGGTAAAAATGATGACCACACTGGTGCATTTTTAATGTCTTGCCTCTACGAATTGGAAGTGAAACTATGGTGTTGTTTTTCCCGGTGATGACGGCGTCAATATTAGGTTTTTGCATTTAAGTTGGTTTCACTGAAAGCATTAGCGCTAGACCAACCAAACTTGGACCATAGATGCATCTTAGGTAGTACATCTCAACCCATGCAGAAAATGCTGAATGCGGCCTACCTTCCATAGTCCATTGACTCTGTCAGCAGCTCCATCAACATTAAGTTTTTGCGTTTAAGTTAGTTTCTCTGATAGGTGCATTGATGGTTAAAGCGGGGCACAGGCGAGACATATCAATCCGAATGGCTTTGTGTTGTCAAGGATTACATTCAAAATGTTAGTTCTTTGAATTTCATGTTGCTTTGAACCTTTTGTCTCTGCACTGTGAGTACCACACATAGAACTGTTGAACAATTAGTAGTGAAGTGAGAAAAATAAATATTAAATGCTAAAACTGCTGATCACCATGCAGTTAAACTGTCACTTTCATATCTGTGTTGTATATGTGTTTTTTATGGATTATTTTACAGGACAGCAAATCGAGAATCTCAATTTCCGAAATCCAAATCCCTGACCAAGAGCTGAATTTGCTTGACTTGGGCCAGTATGCACAAGTTGGTTTCCTGGCCGTAGACTCGGATGGTATGCCTGTTGTCGGGGAAAGGATGCAGAACTTGACTCAAGTGGGCGGTGATCACACTGCTGTTGTCCACATAGAGCCGGGCTATAATTTAAACATCATCTTCAATGAGTCGGCCATCCTCTCATTTGATGTCACATTGTATGAGGTAAGTATTTAATTACTTAGAATGTGGCAATACATTGTTTACTATGACCCTAAATCTAAGAATGTTTACTATGACCCTAAATCTACTCTTTAAACTTTACAATAACCCATTACAGAATGTCACATTGTGGCCCCTTACCCTACTCAATCCACTGTACAATTACCCATTAAGGAATGTTTCTATTAACCTTACCCTATGCAGTACATTTTACTATAACCCATTACAGAATGCTACCATACACTTTGAACCTTACCCTACTCTGTACATTGTTCAATAACCCATTGTACAATGTGACATTGTGGCCTCTTACTCTACTCAATCCACTGTACAATTACCCATTAGGAATGTTTTTATTAACCTTACCCTATGCAGTACATTTTACTATAACCCATTACAGAATGCCACTGTGAACCTGCCCTATGAGACATTCCTGCTCGACTGTCGTATCACCCTATATGGAGGAGTACTACAGGGCGTAGAGAAGCTGAATATCTCCATGGAGGGTACTTTCTCGATCTACCCGCCTGCTCAGCTTGCATATTCTCACACAGTTGAGCTCAACAGCATTGTTATCCAAGATGGAGGGTTATTCAATTTCTTAGGCAATGCTGAAAATAATTCGGTGCTACAAGTTAAACTGGACGGGGGACTTCACATCCAAGGAGGAGGTGAAATGCAGGCCAACAACCTACACCTGGAAGGTACTTGTCCCTATCTGTACTCGCACTTCATAATATAGGAGCATTAATGTAATACATCACTTGGTTTTCTTGAATACTTAACTTTGCAATGGTGATTCAAAGTACTTATTTACTGCAAATAGAATAATGACAGACTTGGTATTTTGGTCGACTAGCTATTCATCAGATATACGAAATGGTGACTGTCAAGACACCCCATGCACATTAATGGGAAAATATGTATGCCATAATACAAAATTGATATAGAATACTGAAAATCACTTGAAAGTTTAATGGTGTATTAAAGTAATTGCTTGATTATTACAAATATTCTGATCACAAAATTAATAGGTAAAATTTCTGCTGACTGTTTGTATCTGATATAAAAGTATAAGTATTTCTATATTCAGACATCTCATGATCAATCACACGTTTTCTTGTAAATATGCTCACAGATATTTCTAGTATGGGAAAATTAAAATTTGATGATGAGGACAAAAAAACCTCCCGACTATGTGGATACTTCTAGCCATAACCATTAATTACTGTGTGTACTTGTAGCTGTAAACATCACCATAGATGCAGATGGTATTGTCAACAGTAGTGGCAGAGGTTACTCAGCAGGTAACGGTGATGCTTCAGGCATACACAGTCTGACTGGAGGGTCCGGCGCCTCCCATGGAGGTCTCGGTGGCATTGGGGCAGGAACAACGTATGCAAGTACGGCATATGGTGATATGGTTTTGCCAGTTAACTATGGCAGCGGTGGTTCTGTGTCACCAACTGGTGATGGTCGAGCTCTTGGTGGTGGCATTATCCACCTAAAGGCACAAAACCTCATGGAAATTGATGGATCGGTGACGGCTAACGGCATGGACGCCGAGAGTGGTAGTCAAGGAGGTGGAGCGGGAGGCAGTATACTGCTGGAATCTCTACACTTCTTGGGTAAGCTGTAGACAGTGTACAGCATAAGGAAGTTTCACAGCATCCTGTGGTGCAGAAGTAATGTGAATGAAAAGTACTTATAAAGATAAAAATATATATATGTATCAAGAATATACTCTTAGGAAATGCTAAGTGACTAAAGTGAAATAAAGATAATTGAAATTTAAAAAAAATGGGTCGTTGTCTAGGTTTTGATAACTTTGTCAACATGAATTGAGAAAACGATTTTAATTTTCAACAGGAACTGGCACCATTTCTGCAAATGGAGGTGCAGGTGGAGTGGTACCTAACTGTAACAGCTACGACAGTGAGCGGCGATGCCTACAATGTAACTCCGGTTATTTCTGGGTCGCGTACAATTGTGTGGCAGACTGTCAGAACCAAAACAGTCGCTGCTGTGATGCGACTACCTTTGTTGCCAACTGTGTTGCTGCCGGCAACAGCCAGGGAGACTGCAGCGGGAATTGTCAGAGTGCATTCTCACTTGGGAACACTACCTTCCTGGCTTACTGTGATGATGTTGGCAGGACATGCACTGGTGAAACCAATGTTCTACCAAAGGTAGTTGATTTGGTCAATTCAATCTTATTAACACAGTAGAGTCAGTTTTGATAATTCTGTGAATCTTCGGGCAGAAATTATTTTCAAAAATTCATTGCATGTCGCGTACTATAAAGCTGTTATGTTTTGTGAGATAGATGTTTAGTCTTGTGGAGAGCAATTTTAAATGTCTTGCAATTATTTGAGTCAAGCGAATTAAAAATGGGAGATGTATAGAGCAAAAGCCCACTTCCTCAACCTTGTATTACTCTAATACTCTCCATTTGTCCAGAAGTTTGCGTGGTCCCAATTGTTTTCTTATATATTTTTCGTAAAGTAATCATGAGTTACTCAAACAGTTTTCTGCAATTATCCTTTGTTCCTTTGAAATTCACTGGGGTTTTACTCAATGTCATTATAACATTTATCATTTTAGGACTTAAACATTAAAATAACTTGAGTCTCTTCAGAGAAGAGTTGATACCTTACTTAAGATGAGACTTTATTTATGAACTCTAAATACCATAAAAAAATCCTTTTGATACAGAACCAATAAAAATATGAATACAATAATATTTTTTTTCAAGAAATCTGGAGGTGGAGCTGGTGGTGGCAGAGTTGCAGTTCATGCAAATGACAGCTATGCCTTCCGTGGTAATTATGAGACCTTTGGAGGGAAGAGTGGAGCGGAAAATGGTGGATCTGGTACTGTCTACTTCAGACAGCCAGCCTCAACAGGTGGCTATGAGGACACCCTCAGAATAGATAACGACGGTTCAAAGCCGAGCAACACCTTCATCACTAACGCAGATCAGGACAGCGGAAAGACATATGTAACCATGGCAAGTCCCGCTTCAGAGCTTTTTATTCACAATGTCCTGATTTACGGATCTGCACATCTTGTCTTTAAGAATACCACACTGGCTGGAGCAATCCCTGTGAGAATAGGTAATCTTCAGGGTGACAAGACAGGCTTGCTTCACTGCTTGGCAGACATACCAGAAACGAAAGTCGATGACAGCGAAAGCCCATTTCCAGCATCCTTTGCCATATATGAAAATGCTGACTTGGCATTGCCTGCGGGTAAGACATTCAGTACTGTAGATTTCTTGTATTCAAAGAGATTCCTTCATATTAGCATCCTTGGTCTGGCTGTTCAAAACCTGACTTGTTTAATGACGATATAAAACTTTGATATATGTTGAACAGAATATGTAAGGAATTAAAAAAATATTTAAATTGACTTGAAAAATTGCTGCCATGAAATTGATATCATTATATGTGCTACTTATGGAAAATAAAACTTGGCATTGTACAACATTTCCTGTTTTTGTAAATGATTGAACATATTTAAGATATTATTTTTGATAACATGTATGTGTTCTTTACCTGTACAATCAATAACATTACAGAGGTACACCTCATCCGACTGGAGTACACAACAATAAAGCTGGATGGTACTATCAGTGGGGCCAATAACTTCCACATCGGTCAGGATGTCAACGTCCTTGTCGGTGAACATGTAAGATCATATTCTGATTACAATTGTACAGTGATATCAATTGAAAAGTGATATCATGTGACAAGACATTAACTAGAAAGTACGGTATTAGAGTACCAAAATTACCATAAATGAAAGCAATGTTAACGCAGTACATTTATGTTATATCATAATACACCATTCCCTTAATAATAGATATTACCAGTGATGTTCAGTAATAAACTGACCCCTTGTCAATATATATATATCACCAATAATAATATCATGCTCAGTAATAAGGCCACTCATTGTTGATAGATATTACCAGTAAAATATCAAGCACAGTAATAAGCCCATCGCTTGTAAATAGAAATATCATGCTCAGTAAAAAGCCCACCCCTTGTAAATAGATATTACCAGTAATAACATCATGCTCATAAATAAGCCCACTCATTGTAAAAAGATAATACCAGTAAAATATCAAGCTCAGTAATAAGCCCATCGCTTGTAAATAGAAATACCATGCTCAGTAAAAAGCCCACCCCTTGTTCATAGATATGACCAGTAATAATGTCATTCTCAGTAAAAAGCCCACCCCTTGTTCAAAGATATTACCAGTAATAATATCATGCTCAGTAATAAGCCCACTCCTTGTAAATCGATAATACCAGTAATAATATCATGCTCAGTAGTAAGCCCACTTCTTGTAAATAGATAATACCAGTAATAATATCATGCTCAGTAATAAGCCCATCCCTTGTTAATAGATAATACCAGTAATAATATCATGCTCAGGAATAAGACCACCCCTTGTAAATAGATAATACCAGTAATAATATCATGCTCAGTAGTAAGCCAACCCCTTGTAAATAGATATTACCAGTAATAATATCATGCTCAGTAATAAGCCCATTCCTTGTAAATAGATATTACCAGTAATAATGTCATGCTCAGTAATAAGCCCACTCCTTGTAAATAGATAATACCAGTAATAATGTCATGCTCAGTAGTAAGCCCACCCCTTGTAAATAGATAATACCAGTAATAATATCATGCTCAGTAATAAGCCCATCCCTTGTAAATAGATAATACCAGTAATAATATCATGCTCAGGAATAAGCCCACCCCTTGTAAATAGATAATACCAGTAATAATATCATGCTCAGGAATAAGACCACCCCTTGTAAATAGATAATACCAGTAATAATATCATGCTCAGTAGTAAGCCCACCCCTTGTAAATAGATATTACCAGTAATAATATCATGCTCAGTAATAAGTCCACCCCTTCTTCATAGATATCACCAGTAATAATATCATGCTCAGTAATAAGCCCATCCCTTGTAAATAGATAATACCAGTAATATTATCATGCTCAGTAATAAGCCCATCCCTTGTAAATAGATATTACCAGTAATAATGTCATGCTCAGTAATAAGCCTACTCCTTGTAAATAGATAATACCAGTAATAATATCATGCTCAGTAATAAGTCCACCCCTTCTTCATAGATATCACCAGTAATAATATCATGCTCAGTAATAAGCCCATCCCTTGTAAATAGATAATACCAGTAATAATATCATGCTCAGTAGTAAGCCCAGCCCTTGTAAATAGATATTACCAGTAATAATATCATGCTCAGTAGTAAGCCCACCCCTTGTAAATAGATATTACCAGTAATATTATCATGCTCAGTAGTAAGCCCACTCCTTGTAAATAGATAATGCCAGTAATAATATCATGCTCAGTAGTAAGCCAATCCCTTGTAAATAGATAATACCAGTAATAATATCATGCTCAGTAGTAAGCCCATCCCTTGTAAATAGATAATACCAGTAATAATATCATGCTCAGGAATAAGCCCACTCCTTGTAAATAGATAATACCAGTAATAATATCATGCTCAGTAGTAAGCCCACCCCTTGTAAATAGATAATACCAGTAATAATATCATGCTCAGTAATAAGCCCATCCCTTGATCAGTAGATTTTACAGGCAAGGTTCTTAGTTGGAAACATATCTTTTCTGCATACACAGGTATATTGTTGATATAATTGTATACCATTAATAGAAATGTTCCTTCGCAAAAAGAAAGAAAAGTTTTTGCTTGGCGTAAAATGTGGTTATCATACCTAACAGATGCTACTGTAACAAGACTGATTTTGTAACCGCTTATTTTTTTAATTTGACCGTAAAGGCTTTTCTCAAGATGAAATTTTTTATGATGGCAATACTGCTGCTATATGTATTTCCTAATATGTCTGGGTATGATCAAGTAAAGTTAAAAGTCATGAAAAACTAAAAGTTCTATGATATCAAATTAATCTAAAGAACATAGAATGAAACAGTTCCTAAATATTTCACTGATTTTGATTTCAGGGTAAAACCAGTGGAAGTGCAGACAGGGAGTTTCATTTTGATACCCTGCAAGTGTATGCTGATGGTAAAATGTCATCTGACTTCATAAATGAATACATTCCTTCCTTGGTTCTCAATTTGACCGGTCTTCTGCGGCTTCATGCAGGCGGGAGGATTGAGGTACAAATATTGATATCAAACTAGGCATGTTGCTATAACTGTCAGAAATTGTTTGATACAACAGAACACTATGTGGTATAATTTGGCAATGGTCTGTCCATCAGATGGGTTTCCTGCCTGGTGTATAAATTCTTCAACTTCACAGATATATGACCTTATCATGATAACATGCTATCAGTAACTAATAGTTATATCAGAATAACTTACAATAATATAGAAAAACATGTCAAGTTTAGTAAATCTGGTGGATTGGGAGCAGGCTTTCTGTATAGGTCAGGTTGAATATTGAATATACATATCTTGACGCTCCACCACTAAGTGACAGGTTTGAGGCTATGTGGGACAGTTGCCAGGTACTGGCCTTTGGTCAGTCTTTATTCTCTGGGTTCTTCACCACCAAAACCTGACATATCCTTAAATGACCATAGCTGTTAATAGAACTTAAAACACAAAACAAACAAACTTGTAATGAAGTCCGTTTCTGTAATACAGGCTCCATGGCTGGAAGTAACAACAGACAGGGCACAGGTTGACCCTGCGGGGGTCATTGACACCACACTACGAAATGTCAAAACAGCCATGGACAGTCAGGATGGAATTAATGCTCCTACAGGCGGTCAGTATTACTTAAAATTATATTTTCAAAATCTTATTTGGGTGTAGTTTATATATATATACATTTTAATTTAGTTTTGATGATGTTTTAAAAAGATGTTTTTCTTTTGCTCTCATAGTTACACTTTGTTATACTGAATATTGTGAACCTTGTGATAATGATTCTGAGGGCTGTTTATTAGTGTAGCTCTGTATTACAGGTGGATCTGGTGGTGGAGGCGGTGCTTCCGGAGGACAAGGGACAAACCAGACTGTTGTCGGAACTTCTCCGTCCTATGGTGATATGTACTATCCCAAAGAGTTTGGTGGCACTGGTGGAGATGGTGGTGGCTCTAATCTCAATCTCGGCTGTGTACCAAACGATGAACATACTGGCGGCAATGGCGGTGGAATTGTCCAGATGACCATCACCAACGACTTTGTGCTGGATGGTGAGATCTTGTGTAAGGGGTCATCAGGATCCGGGCCTAGAGGAGGTGGTGGAGGTGGTGGTAGTATATTAATCAAAACCAATCAGATGACTGGAATAGGACTCCTCAGTGTGGAGGGTGGCAGCGTGGCCAGTGGCATCAACTCCTGTCATGGTGGTGGTGGCGGTGGTGGACGTATCGCCATTCACTACAACGGCACTTTTGACTTCAATGGGGAAACCCACTCTCACGGTGGAAGTGGTGGATTGGAGTGTGGCGGTGCTGGAACTGTGCTCCTCAGGGACACTTTCACAGCGTCAGATGTCCTAAAGATTGATAACAAAGCGGTGTGCACACCTCTTGATGCCTCTATTGACTTTAGCCTGTTGTCCGACACGAGACGTGGAGAACACAGCTGTCAGACATGGCTATTTGACCACACATCTCCCGTTAGTCACATGCACAACTTCAGTGAGGTCTCCATCAGTGGAAAGGCACAACTTGCGGTCTACCGACGCAACGTTGACACCTTCACGCAGTATGTCACCATTACCAAAGGCACGGGCGACAAAACTGGCACATTCCACGTCGGTAATCTGCAGGTCTTTTCAGCTACACTACATGTTGATAGCCCTGAACTGGATTTTAGTATGCAAATTTATCAAGGTGGTACTATGAAGGCTGAGGAAGTGTTACTTGTATATGGTATCACCATGGAACTCCAGGGAACATTGGAAGGGGCAGAACATCTTGTGATTGGGCCTGGTGGACAGATCATTCTCAGGTGAGTTTGTCTGTTACCTAGTGAATTTGTAGCCATGTGGATATAAATGGACACCTGACAAATATTGAAAGACGTTCCTGAAAACGTTCATGCATGGTTTATTTATTTCATTAATATGTTGATAAAATCCATCTCAATTACCATAGTCATTCCCAAGATGTTACAGGTAAATTCAGATGAAAATTGGTGACAGAAAGTTAATCCTTCCTTTTTATATTGAAATACAAATATTTCCATAAATTTGTTGAAAAATATCATTCTCAGGTAAGTTTTAAGAAATATAAATAATTATTTGGTTATCTGGCCTGGACAAATTAAGGCCATTAACTGAGTTAATATTCTATGTTTATCGTCTTCCGTATTTTATTCAAGACATGATCTCTGGTTTTGCTCTAGTATTTTTATCTATCATTTGAAATGTATGGGAAAAAATCAGGTAAGTTTTTAAATTTTGAATCGCTGACCTTGCATTTACAACGTGAAATTTTAACATTTACTGTGTATATCTAGGCCCTATACCAACACCAGCGTGTCCACCACAGTTACCAATGAAATCACGTTCCAAAGCATAACAATACAGGGAGGCGGAATACTGAAAATTAACAGTGAGGCTCAGGGCATGGTCCTCATTGGAAACACATTCCACGTAGAGAGTGGTGGAATTATGGATGCAGATAAAATAGAACTCCGAGTTGACAACCTCATCATAGATGACTCCGGTGTCATGCGGACTGATAAGAATGTAAGTGTCTTAACTAGTGGAATTACACAAAAAAGTTCATTTTATATAATTATTATATATGTAAACACTTGTCTTTGATAACCCCTATATAATATAAACAACAATACTCTGTTGCAGTTTTGAAATCGTACTTCCAACTTTTGATCACAAATTGTTATTACAATTGTAGCGCATTATGATCATTATAATTGAGTTGATGGACTATAATCATGGTGAATGGCTGCCCATTTATATATCAAAATATAACAACGAAATTTAAATATGTTACATTAACACTGAATATTTATGGCTATTTATTTGTTAAATGAAGATAATTTGAGTTTAAATTTTCTTTTTTTAAAGAGAAAACAGCAAAACTAATGACGCTTAACATTTCCTTTGCATGTGAAAATCTCCTAAAAATCATAGTTAATTGTGATCCAATGTGATTGGCAGGCACCTGTTGGGGTTGACGGGGACGGAGCAGGAAAGGATGGTAGCGGTGCTGGCCACGGTGGTATGGGCGGAACTGGCACGATTGCTAGTGCTGGAGGATTGTTCTACGGAGCCTTAAAAACGCCCCAGTCTTTTGGCAGCAGTGGTGTAACAAATACAAGCGTGCAGACATATGGAGGAGGGGTTATCAAAATACAGGCTTCCAACTACACCGCCATTGATGGTAGGTCTTCAGTTATTCTCCGGGGTTGATACTGTTGCAAACATTTTTACAAACAATTGTGTACTATTATCCATGGTAGTTCTAATATAGATTCAGGTTTGATAATGATGTGAATGAAATAGTAACAGTACATAAAACCTTAATTAAATGACCTCTTCCATTGGCCAACTCATAAACAGTAGATTCAATGTAGTCAACTAATGAGTTTGCACATAATTTGGTTATTTATGTAGAATACCCAAACACAAGACCATTTTCCATCTTTAATCTGTAAGATTTTTTTTTTTGTGTATTTGCATAGGAAAATTAGTGTTTTCTGGTTTGACACAATAACATGTTAAAAACTGTAAAATGATAAATACCTGTTGTTGTATCAAACAAATTTAAAATGTATCACAACAATATATCATACCTGTAACAATGTGTCGTACATTCCTACCTATAATGATATTTGTTGACAGGTACTATCAGCTGTGATGGTGAGGCAGGCAAGTCTGGTGCTGGAGGTGCCAGCGGAGGATCCCTGATCTTGGTAACGAACCATCTCTCTGGTTCTGGCATCCTACAGGCCAACGGCGGAGATGGTAATATAGAAATTTTTGAGTGACATTATAATTTCTTATTTGTGAATTTCAGTAATACTATTTTTTCCGTTAAGTTAGTTTTTAAATGTGAAAAAACTTTCTAGCTATACAGCCTGCTAAATGCTGCGTAACTATATTGCTATCTCATGTTAATATGTGGACTGGTTTAACAAGGTGACACGGTCAGTGGAGGAGGTGGTGGCGGTAGAGTCTCTCTAACCTACACCATGTCTGAGTACACTGGAAAACACCTGGCTTACGGAGGCCGAGCAGCCAATGGAGATGGAGGGGCAGGAACAGTTTATGTAGAGGGCGCTGGCAAGAAGATGCTCTACATCGACAACAAGACACCCAGTACCAATATAAAGGTAAGTAGCGTACCCTAAATCACAGACATGTCAGTAAAATGTCTTAACTGTCACCTAGCATATATTGTACCTTGTTATTAGGTCACTATGGATAACTATTACTGATATGAACACAAGTTGCTTAAGAAAGGACAAGATTTTTGTTACAGCAAGGTTAAAGCTTCAGTATTTATTTTCGTTGTTCTGGAAAAAAGCAGGTGTAAGATATTATGTACAATTGTGCTTATATTATATTTCTTCACAACAGTCTTCAATCTCAAGCATGGACATAACCTCCGTCACTGCCGATGACGCTAGCCGTACCTGGGTGCCCTTTGACACAGCCACCATTACCCTAGACGAACTCCATATTCTGAACGGTGCCCATATGGCCTTGGAGCCAAGTGCAACTACTACAACACACGCGTTGACCATCCAGAATGTCTACGGTGAAGACTTCATCAATAACCCAGATAACAAGGGAACACTCCACGTGGGCCATCACCAGTCAGTGTCAATCAGTCAGACCTATCTCTATCTACCGTTCAATGGACATGTGTATTTTGAAGGTGTTCTGCAGTTACCGTCTAATGTGAAGATGTACAAGAGCAATTTCGTCTTTGAAGGAATACTGTCCGGTGTTTCTACCTGGGACCTGATCAATACCAACGTAGAGCTAAAGGGAACCAGTAAAACACAGAACACGCTGACCCCCGCCTCCTTTACGATCACGTCCCTGAACGTACTCGCAGGCAGTACACTAACAATGAGAGACAACAACACGAACTACAAACTCGAACTCAACACCCTCTTCATTGGGGCAACTGGTACCATTCTTGGTAGGAAACTGGAGATCCAAGCATCTGCTAGTTTTGAGACAGAAGATGGTGCAACTATTGACCTCGACGGCCAGGGATCCTCTGTATCAAGCTCAGGTAAGTCTTGCAGACTAAGACGCGGCTATAAATCTTACAGACCTTGAATTTCATTGATACTCGACCTACTTTCTGCATTAAGTGTTGACTAAATTTCTGAATCCTTGATATAATCTGATGTTTCTTACAGTGTCTGACAGTTTAGGAACAAGTCACGGAGGCCAAGGAGGCAAAGGACCAAGTGACACAGTGTGTGACCCGACAAATGATGACATGCGGAGTCCGGCACTGCCTGGTACAGGTAACTCGAGGGCTGCAGGCGGTGGAATCCTCAAGATCTCTACTGCAACCCTCACCAATGCTGGCACCATTACTGCAAAGTAAGTAACAAAATATACATATGATTCATAATCATTATAGCATGTGAAGTAACTGTATAAGTGTGTAGTAATTAATCTTATTCTGATGTCAATATTATGCTGTTGCCATTTGTATACATAAATAAATACTATGCTGCTGTGCTGCTGTATTTATAATGCTTGTGATAGAAATAGTAAAATATTACCTTTTTCATATCACGCCAGATTGGCCTTTGAAGCATATATTAAGATACAGGCCTTCTGCCCTAACTGTCTGATACAGGTAGCTCAGATCTGATATGAGAATGGTCATAAACAACCTCTTAGAATATCAATATAGACATAAATACTATAAGCTGCCACTATATATTTTTAGAAATAAATAAAATACTGAGGCATTTGAACAAAGAACTGAATGTTATGCTGCTGCATTGTTTATTTGTGTAGTGGACAAGATGCAAATACTACAGGCTACGGTGGTGCAGCTGGTGGCAGTATCGACATTACCTGTACATCCATACAGAATTCAGGTAAGACTGCTGGACACCCTATTACATTAAAAACACAGGTTTAGTCACAGGTGTGACAGCTGTATACAGGTACATGTAACAGGTGTGGCAACCAAACACAGGTTTAGTCACAGGTGTGACAGCTGGATACAGGTACATGTAACAGGTGTGTCAACCAAACACAGGTTTAGTCACAGGGGGGATAGCTATATACAGATACATGTAGCAGGTGTGGCAACCAAACATAGGTGTAATCACAGGTGTGACAGCTATACACAGATATATTTTGTCAATATTTTTTAAGAAACATGTTTTATAATTAGTTACATCTAAATGTTTAATTTACCTTTTATAACACAGGTAAAACTTAAGTCAATAAAGCTTGCAAGTATTTATTTGGTAAAGCAAAGATTTATAAAATTTATGCTTCTGATATTTTTTTTAGGTATCATCCGATCTGATGGTGGACTGTCCGGTGGAGGTGCAGGCGGAGGTGGTGGCGGTCTCATCGCTATAACGTACACTACCACTATGAACCTTGGTGACGGGGTTACAGCCTACGGTGGCGACGGACACCAGCGAGGGGCTGCCGGAATCCTCTACCTCAACTTTGATAATGCTTTTTCTCCAAGCACAACTGTAAGTGTTGTTATGTCGTATATATTTCCCACATTGTTTACAACTTACTTGTCCTTTCTCTTAAACTCTTTGAGAATAAAACAATGTTTATCTTTACACATTTGTTAGTTAACTTTACACTTCGGTGAAATTTATACTGAAGTCTGTTGAATTGCAGTAAATGCTTATATTTTCTCTGTATTTTTTCAAATCTGACATTTTCCATCTTAACCACAGAAAACCAGTTAAAATGAAACTACCATTTTTTCAATCACCTCAATATAATTGGCTCTGTGTAACATGTTCAACTGTGGTAATTGAGTCCACTTTACTCCAATAATAGACATAGAGATATGTAACCTATGTGATATGGTTTGTTACTGGTGTTGTAACTAGTACTTAGTAGCATGAAATTATATCATATCGTTTCTTCAGTACTTGTACTTCGTCATATCCTTTTGTCTCAAAAGTGAAATTTCCATCTGTCGTTATCGAATCTCTATTCTTTTTTGTGTAATAGTGACATTTCCCTCTATCTTTATCAAATCTTTATTCTGTTTACACATATAAGTGACATTTCCCTCTGTTTTTTTCAAATCTTTCTTATGTTTCCACATAAAAGTAATATTTCTGTCTGTCTGTATTAAATTGTTCTTTCTCTTTACTCAAGTTTGCCTGGATTACTTATATTATTCCCCCCTTGTTGACACGTGCTGAACAAACAAACAAACTACTATCATTACTGTTTTGTTTGTGCAGGCAATCATCAAGAACAGTGGAGAGACAGATGTAGTATCCCAGCTTACCGTACCAGAAAATACCCTCGTTCTAGAGCTGGATACAATCGAGGTCCAATCAAAATGCGTGTATGGTTTACAGGCCAGGGTATCCACGGATATCCTAAAGGCCAGAGTTGGTGACATCATAAGTGTACCAGGCTCTACTTTGGTAGTGGAGGAATACACTGAATTTTACTACGCCACCAAATCGGCCAACAATAGAAACCTCGTTATTCTACCCAACAATATTGATGTGAAGGAGAGAGCCCAGATAGAGCTGCCCGAGACCACTATAGTGGAAAGAGATGTCACCTTTGATTTGTGTGGTGCCTTCCTTCTCAATACCAAGAACCTTAACATCAAAGATGGTGGTACGCTAAAGATGGCATTCCCTGGTACATCAGGAACGAACCTGGCTCCGTCACAGAGCGTATTGCTGTTAGATTCATTGTCTGTGGACTTCGGTGGAGATATACAACGTTCCACCAAATGCGAAGGATCATCTGGAAGTAAGAAAACCACTGTACAGATTACTGACTACAATGTAGTTTCAACCTTCACGATTCCTTCATCCTCGTACAGTCTTCAGAACGGATATACAACATCGTACATTAGCCAAACCGACAATCTCACCTGCACTGGTGATGTGTATATTCCCCGGACCAAGGAATGCAATCTGGCTGCCATTGGTCACACTTTCACCTCCATTACAATAGAGGCTGGTGGAAAGTTGAATATCGTTGGTGATCCTGATGGGGTCAACATGACTACCATCAACACTGGTAGTTTGGAAATCAAACTTGGAGGCGAGATCAATGGTGTTGGGGCAGGTTACCAAACGTCTGGTCCTGGTGCGGCATCCTCCTCTTCAAATGGAGCTACACATGGTGGTACAGGAAAGAGCAGCACCGCAGATCCCTATGGAAATGTTATTTCACCCAGAACTCACGGAAGTAATGGATATGGGGCGTCATCTTCAACAAAGCGTGGTGGTGGACAGGTAGAAATCACTGTATCTGGCAATATGATTGTCGATGGTGACATAAAGATGGATGGCCAGGACGGTGCCAGCGGAGGCAGTATCATCCTGAACGGGCAAACACTGTCTGGGAATGGTGTCATACAGGCCAATGGAGGAGTTCGTGGCGGTGGCGGGCGTGTAGCCATTACTACCTCGAACACATACACATTTGAGGGGACAGTCACAGCTTCAGGAGGAGATACAGATGCCAGTCCAGGTATTTTATAATTAAATACTCTGTACCAGGAACTTTTTCCCAATCAAACTTTCGTCCTTCACTGTTAAATTAAATCCATATTAACCCAGTGTTTATTTCGCCTTTCACATGGATTACAATGTGAAGCATGTTGTGAAGTAATATTGGCTATAATCATAAATTTATCCGCATAATGGAGGGTGAAAAAGGTGAATGTTAAACCGCTCAAGCAAAAGCTTTTCGGAATACAGTCAGTATTTGGGACATCTTTCAATGTTTTAGTGACTGTCTCCTGATCTTCTGGTCAATTAAGTGGTGCCTTGTACAGTTGATAACTACTACACCATCAAAGACAGTTAATTTATGGAATACATTTTTGTGTATGAATCTTCAAATAATTCCGAGTGTGGACATTTTCTCTTTGGCAATACTGCTACATTATGTATCCTATCAACATATATGTCAATAGGTTTATACCTGCTTAGTCATGGGCTGATTATGCCGTTGTATATCAACGCAAAATTTCTCTAATCACTTTATTTTGGGTGTGTATTTTATTTTGTGATGGTGCCTGTAGATTTTATTTGTGAATACTGAAGCTCCAGATTGAGAGAAAGCTATATTTCACTATTGAAATTGTTATTATCTATGAAATTAATGTTCACAAAATATTTTAATTTCTGGATGTATCTCCTAGCAATAACATGAAAATCAATCTCTTGCAAAAATAACTAATTTGCACCCGGAGCAATAAATATTTATTGCGTGGGGAAGTTTGACTTGTGTAAGATATTTGTTTGGTATTTAATCACAATGTACAAAGTGATGCTGCTGACAAGTAAAATAATGTTACATCTCAGCCAGTGTATATTTAAAAATAAATAAAAAAATGGTTTACTAGAATTACATTCACAATGTGCATAACAATACCCTGTATGAGTGAAATTGCTTTCTATTTTAGGAACTGTGTATTTGGTGAAACCCTTGACCGGTGGTCAGACAGGAAAAGAGTTGACCATCAGTGGTGGAGGAACTACACGACTGGTCGATGCTAATGGTGTATCCAGCACTACATTTACCAAGCTGACGGTAGACAGCGGTAACACTCTATCAGTAGAGACAACTCTGACGGCCACTGAGCTGCTCGGAGACGGCACAGCAACAGTACACATAACCACTGGGAAGACCTTCACCGTCACCAAATTCCTTGATGACTTGACCGGGAGTCAATGTGGATTCATCATCGATGCAACAGCTACACTGACGGCCACCGCTGACTTGTACGTGACTGGTGACAGTCCGGAGTTGGTTGTGAGGGGAACACTTGCATCTTCTACATTAACTATAGGGAAAAACGGAGCATTTACGCTGTATGATACTGGTGTAATGCAGTTATCCTCTCTTGTTCTCAAGGAATATGCCACAGGTGAAATCAAAGCAGGAGGAAATCTTAATCCAGTCGCAAGTTCTCTGACGTTGCTAAGACTTGGCTACAACTCCTCCATGACATACAATGAGAACTCGATAAATATCCAGGCAGATGATTTGGAAATGTATCCCCAATCCAGGCTGTACTTAGCAATGGACACCAAACAATTTACCTTTAATGGTAATAATTTCAAAATGGAGGATGGCTCAGGGATATCTGTTTCTGGAGGAGGATCAACTACAGGTCAAGGTGCTGGTAGTTCAACCAAGGGAGCTAGTCATGGTGGCGAAGGAGGAAGTAACCCAAATATTCAGTATGGAAATGTTGTACAGCCAACAGTAGAAGGAAGTGGCTGTTCTACTAACAGAGGAGGTGGCATCATAACTATAAATGCCTCAGCCACAGTGACAATTGATGGAACATTGGAAGCAAACGGTGATGTGGGTACAACAGAAGGTGGCGCCAGTGGTGGTAGTATATACATCAAAGCCAATTCCCTTGAAGGTCATGGAGTCATCAGCACCAATGGTGGCATCAGTGCCACACAGGGTGGTGGCGGCGGTGGGAGGATTGCCATTGTTGCAAACTCCATCACATACTTCCACGGAAAAGCCATAAGCAGTGGCGGTGAAGGAGGAACTGAACATGGTGGAGCTGGAACAGTTTATTCAGAGTACACCAAGTCTGGTAGCGCCAGGAAGAAAACTGTCAGTATCGACAACAATGGCCTTCAGACGCTCCGACAAACATGGATAAGCGGTATCACCACAACACTTTCAGAGCTGATCCTGAAAGGTAAAGCTTTGACCTCCTTTGTTTCCACCATCACAAGTGTCACAATTGAGATCATAGGGGGCGATTACTCAGGCACTTTGTTTGTCGACTCGAATCAAGACTTTGACATAGCGACTGCCTATGGTACACAGTATCCATATGCTCTTGAGTGTAGACTTGTTGTTGAAGGAATTGCCAAACTGCCAGCAAAACTGTTAATAAAGGATGATGACTCTGAGGATAGCAATATAAATTTCCTTGTCCAAGGAACCGTCATTAATCTGCGGAACCTCATTGTTGGATCAGGAGGGAAGGCAAGCTTTTCGTCGACCAGTCGAAGTGGATTGTCATCTGCCAGTGTTGGTGTGGCTTCTAAGTTATCCCTGACAACTCTGGATGTAACTACCAATGGTGTGCTAATTGTTGGTGTTGATTCCACAAATACATTCACACTATCTGTACTCCTTGACCTTAACATCAAATATGGTGGCACCTTATTAGGAAAGTACCTGTCTGTTGAAGCCCGTAACCTGCAAGTTGCCTTTGATGGCACAATCAGCACAGATGGACAAGGCGCATTGGCTGAAGTAGGGGCAGGAGCAGGATCTGATGGTTCAGGGGCAAGCTACGGTGGTACAGGTGGAAATTCAAGCTCACTAGCTTCACCTGTTTCAGAGTCTTATGGAAATGTGTTCACTGCAGGAGACATAGGATCTGGTGGTGGTAACACTAGTTCTGGTGGTGTAGGTGGGCAAGGAGGTGGTCAGCTATCTATTGCTGTTACAAACCAGTTCACTATAAATGGAAATGTCTCTGTCAATGGCATGGCTGGTGCAGATGGGGGAGGAGGAGGTAGTGGTGGTTCTCTTGTTATCAGTTCCAATAATCTGATTGGAAATGGTGTTTTGTCTGTACAAGGAGGCGGCTCCAACTCCTCAGGAGGTGGTGGAGGTGGAGGGGGACGAGTCTTCCTCGACATCACTGGAGATTACAACTTCACCGGAGAATATAGGCTTCAGGGAGGCAATGCCTCCACAGGGGGTCACGGTGGAGGTTCTGGTACTGCCTACATCAAAACTATAAAAAGTAGCCTCCAATTTCTTCACCTAATGGCTGACAACTCTGGTGTGACAGGAGACGAATTGTCAGGAACCATCATTGACATCACAGGAAGCTCGGAGGTCAGAGTCGACCAACTGACCGTAGGAGATGATGTGCTACTTCATGTGACCACGGCGAACCTCCATCTCATAGCAAAGGAACTTGTGTGTGGAACGAGAAGTACACTTAAGATTGATGATGACGTCGTATTCACTGCAGATCAGGACAAGACATACACCCAGCTCACATGCAGTCTTGTTCTGACAGAGCAGGGTGAGGCCAGATTACCGCCCACAACAGAATTCAATGGGCCAAGCAATGTATTTGATGGTAGGTACTTGTTAATTCACCCATTGTAAATCAATTCTTAACATAAAGCCAACCCCTTTTTAATCTATTTAAGACGAGAATGAGATCTGATGAAATATTGTCCATTTTGATTATGGGATCAGATTTGGTATTAAAATGCTCAGTTCAGATGAGGTTACCAAGTCAGCTGAAGATTTAGAAATACACATATAAACCTTCATCTAGGAAGTAATATGCACCTTTATCATCCCCTGTTTTAAGGAGTTATCTCTTTCTGGGCATTTAATTTTCACTTTGTGCCGATATGTGAAGAATGTTGTGATCATAACTATTTTTTTCAAAAATGTCATCACTGTATTATGTAACAACTTAATTTCTCAACAGATTTTGATGAAACTTTTTAAAAGGGTTAAGTACAACAATGCCCTCGACAACTTTGCATTTCTGGGTTTAACACCTACGGTCATCGATACAGATGTGGAATTAAATATACATACAGTATAAATTATGTAATTATTATAAGATAATAATGTCAATAATATGGGTGATCATTTTTTTTCCAGGAACACTCACAAACATCTTCAATATAATCATTGCCTCTTATCAAACTGCAAGTTTCTCAGCGAAGACAAAAACAGCCAGTTATTCAAATGGTGCCTATTTGTACATCAATGACCCTGGAGCCTACCGATTCAGTTCTCTCATCATTAAAAGCTATGGGACAGGGATCTTCCCAATGACTGGCAAGAGACTGTTGCTGAGCACAGTGGAAATACACTACAGAGGGGTGCTTTATGGTGAAAACCTTGACTTAGAGAGCAATAACATTGAGATCAATCCAGGAGGAATGATTGACTTGAGTGGTGGAGGATCAGGAGCAGATCAAGGTTCAGGAGCAGGATCAAGTGTAAGCCATGTCTTAGTGTATTAAGTCTGATATAGGCTCGAGTGTAAGCCTTGTCTTAGTGTATTAAGTCTGATACAGGATCGAGTGTATGCCATGTCTTAGTGTATTAAGTTTGATATAGGAACAAGTGTAAGCCATGTCTTAGTGTATTAATTCTGATATAGGATCGAGTGTAAGCCCTGTCTTAGTGTATTAAGTCTGATAAAGGATCAAGTGTAAGCCATGTCTTGCTGTATTACGTTGCTAAAGGATCAGATGCAAGATATTTTAGTGTGCAGGTTTAGCAAGTGTAAGCCATGTCTTAGTGTATTAATTCTGATATAGGATCAAGTGTAAGCCATGTCTTAGTGTATTAAGTCTAATATAGGATCAAGTGTAATCCATGTCTTAGTGTATTAAGTCTGATATAGGATCAAGTGTAAGCCTTGTCTTAGGGTATTAAGTCTGATAAAGGATCAAGTGTAAGCCATGTCTTAGTGTATTAAGTCTGATATGGGATCAGATGTAAGCCATGTCTTAGTGTATTAAGTTTGATAAAGGATCAAGTGTAAGCCATGTCTTAGTGTATAAAGTTTGATAAAGGATCAACTGTAAGCCATGTCTTAGTGTATTAAGTTTGATAAAGGATCAAGTGTAAGCCATGTCTTAGTGTATAAAGTTTGATAAAGGATCAAGTGTAAGCCATGTCTTAGTGTATAAAGTTTGATAAAGGATCAAGTGTAAGCCATGTCTTAGTGTATTAAGTTCCATATAGGATCAAGTGTAAGCCATGTCTTAGTGTATTAAGTCTGATATGGGATCAGATGTAAGCCATGTCTTAGTGTATTAAGTTTGATCTAGGATCAAGTGTAAGCCATGTCTTAGTGTATTAAGTTCGATATAGGATCAAGTGTAAGCCATGTCTTAGTGTATTAAGTTTGATAAAGGATCAAGTGTAAGCCATGTCTTAGTGTATTAAGTCTAATATGGGATCAAGTGTAATCCATGTCTTAGTGTATTAAGTCTGATATAGGATAGAGTGGAAGCCATGTCTTAGTGTATTAAGTCTGATATAGGATCGAGTGTAAGCCTTGTCTTTGTGTATTAAGTCTGATATAGGATCAAGTGTAAGACATGTCTTAGTGTATTAAGTCTAATATAGGATCAAGCGTAATCCATGTCTTAGTGTATTAAGTCTGATATAGGATAGAGTGGAAGCCATGTCTTAGTGTATTAAGTCTGATATAGGATCAAGTGTAAGCCATGTCTTAGTGTATTAAGTCTGATATAGGATAGAGTGTAAGCCATGTCTTAGTGTATTAAGTCTGATATTGGATCGAGTGTAAGCCATGTCTTAGTGTATTAAGTCTGATATAGGATCAGATGTAAGCCATGTCTTAGTGTATTAAGTTTGATATAGGATCAAGTGTAAGCCATGTCTTAGTGTATTAAGTTTGATATAGGATCGAGTGTAAGCCATGTCTTAGTGTTTTAAGTCTGATATAGGATCAGATGTAAGCCTTGTCTTAGTGTATTAAGTTTGATAAAGGATCAAGTGTAAGCCATGTCTTAGTGTATTAAGTTTGATAAAGGATCAAGTGTAAGCCATGTCTTAGTGTATAAAGTTTGATAAAGGATCAAGTGTAAGCCATGTCTTAGTGTATTAAGTTTGATAAAGGATCAAGTGTAAGCCATGTCTTAGTGTATTAAGTTTGATAAAGGATCAAGTGTAAGCCATGTCTTGATGTATTAAGTTGATAAAGGATCAGATGCAAGATATTTTAGTGTGCAGGTTTAGTAAGACAGCTTAGTGTATAGGCTAGGTATTGGATCAGCAGTAAGGTATCTTAGTGAGTGGACTTGGTATAGGATCTATGGTAAGACATCCACCTGTTAAGGTTAGGTATAGGATCAGTAGTAATTAAGACAACTTATTATTGTGTCGGTGGATGGTACAGAGTACAGGATTTGTAAATTTAAGGAAGAAAAGATGGACAAGAAATGGTTGTAAGTGATTTGTTTATTTGAGTTCATTACATTTCTGACAGGGTTCTGGTGGAGGTCATGGTGCTGAAGGAGGTTCCATATCCTCGTCTGTCCCAGGAGGTGCTGCATATGGCCTTGTGCGTTCGGTAAATGAAACCGGAAGTGGGGGAGGTAGCAGCACTGCTGGTGGAGTTGGTGGGAGCGGTGGAGGTCTACTCACTCTTCTTGTACAGGATACCCTCATTAATGAAGGTTAGTGTGTTACCTTAAAGCTAGACAAGCCAGAGAAACTATTTTCTATCACTGTTAAGGATATTTATGGTATTAATTTAGAGATTTTGGATGATTAAGACTTAATTTGCACTTTCAGGATCAATTCGTGCTAATGGTAATCAAGGAAATGGTACGGATGCTGGTGGAGGCAGTGGTGGGACACTGTATATTCAATCCAAATACCTGACTGGTCATGGTACCATGACGGCTAATGGAGGTGCAGGCAGCGGACAGGGAGGAGGAGGTGCAGGTGGACGGGTAGTCATCATACTGACACAAGAGTAAGTTTTACGAAGACTTCAAGTTCTACTTCAAGCATAGACATTTATTATTTATAATAGATTTTTAAATTTTTTGAAAACATATCCAGTTTATGATCAAGCTTATGGAAAGAAATACACATGTATGGAACTATGTTGATATGAAGGGTAAATGTAAAATTATAGAATTGATATGATTGATATAGAAAAAATTATTGTATAAAGAGGGTAAATACTAGCCTTTTTTAAAGTTTGTCAATATTGCATATACAGGGATAAGCCTTTTAAATGTTGGTCACAATTAAGCAGGCATATTATTGTTGATATATAGGAATTATAATAGCACATGTGTTTTTAATTTTCAGGGTCCTTTGCAATTAATTTTCTTCAATTTTATGTAGGGATGACATGGATGTGAATATTTTATATATCATATTCATTGATTTTGCATTACAGGTACACGTTTGATGGTACGATGATGGCTTACGGAGCTGGCAACGATGACAACTTTAACACAGTGAAGGCTGGCCCTGGCACTGTATTTATCTATGATGGTACGACTACCCTATCAAGTCCTAATCGCAGATTGATGGTGACAGGAGATACAACCGACCCGCTACAAAAACAGACAAGGACTAAGGTCCAGGGTGATTCAGCCGACCATTACATCTTTGATGAAATGACTCTCAGTGGTATGTTTATTCTTTAGGGCAAATTTTTAAGTTGCCTTTATTATTAAAATGCAAGCTTAGGTTTTACCAAGTGTTTTTGTTGTTGATTTTAACATTACATATAAGTAAAACCAAATGAAAACCAATCATTACAAGATTTTGAACCTAACACAAGATTATATTTGTCTCCCCTTGTACAGAAAGTTAACTAACCAATGAAACATGCTTATGGTGTTTACCCTTCGATTAGTAATATTAAGACAACACTTTTTTGATTTTCCATAAGACTCACTAATGAGAACTCATATAGGGTTTACTGGACCACTAATGAGAACTCATATAGGGTGTACTGGACCACTAATGAGAAATCATATAGGGTGTACTTGACCACTAATGAGAAATCATATAGGGTGTACTGGACCTACAACAAAACTTGATTTTTAACCCCATGTTATGTATGCACTATATAAACATCAAATTCTATAAGAACTTATACCAATGGCAAGACTGTGTCTTAGGTCTCCTGGGGTTTTTGACAAGTACGGTACTTAACGCAGGTGTCTAGGGGATCGAGTATACTTCGAAGTTTGCTAAACATAGAATTGCTCATGAGACACTAGTGCCACCATTTCCTTATACTTAAACATGTCTTCAGTGAAATGATGATAGATGACCATATCGTGGATATGTTTTGTAGAAAGTATACAGTTGTAGATATTATGAATGATTAATTTGCTAATAAGCAGTTTTGACTTTCAGGCTATGCCAACTGTGAGTTCGGATCAACCTCTACAGTCCTGAGTGTGAAGAAGTTTTATGGAGACAAGACCGGCTGGCTTTTTGTTGAAGAGGAACAGGTGTTAAAGGCAGAGTACATAGAGGGAGTAGAAACAAGTCTGGTATTAATCATTAACATGGACATCGGGGAAAATGCTACGCTTCACGCACCGATTAACATGACTGTTGCGGGTGTCACGACAGTCCTGCGGGGACAAGTGACCTGCAAGAATATGATTGTGGAAGAGAATGGTCAAGTTCACTTGCACAACTCATCCTACACTGCCAACTTTGAACAAGGTGTATACCAACCAACAAGTAGTCCGGGAAGCTACAATCTGGCCTACCTTGGTCTGAAGAAAAATTCGCAATTCATACCTGTAGTAAAGCTTGACCTTACTGCCGCCACTGTGGATATGAAGCGTTTTGTTAAGTTGTACGCCAACTCTATAAAATTAAATGTAGGCACTTTGACCGTTGAAAGGGAAGCAGTACTCAGTGTGGATGGAAAGGGACTAGTAGAGGATGCTCCAGCTGCTGGACAAGGCAGGAATAAATCAGGAGGAGCCTACGCCAGTTCCGGGGGAGTAGGTGCCAATTTTACAATCAGCGATACACCAGAGGCATTTGGTACCATTTACCAACCTCTTACTTCAGGAACACAAGGAGGAGACGGCGGTTACGGTGGAAGTGTAATACAAATCACAGCTGTGACCTTAACTCTAAATGGTTTACTGTCGGCCATTGGTGATGATTCTACCACAGGGGGTGGAGGTAGTGGAGGCAGTATATATGTACAGTGTCTTGGCAGTATCACTGGCTTCGGTACCATGTCTGTCAATGGAGGGGAAGCAACAGGAATGGATGCTGGAGGTGGAAGTGCTGGACGTATCGCTGTGGAATCTCTCGCTGAAACCTTCTCTCAAACAGGGACCTTTAGTGCCAAGGGAGGCAACTCACCAGCTCCAAATGGAAAAGGAGGCCCTGGGTCTATTTATCAGAAAATTGGAAGTTCTACTGCCAACACCATTGTGGAGACCTTGACCGTTGATAACAGCAATGGTCAGCAGGATTACTACATGACTCTTGCTGAAACCAGTTTGGACCTTGAATTTGACATAGTTAACTTATATAACTATGCTAAACTACAAATTTCTAAAGACTCATCTGTCAATAAAACCATTAATATCCTCAAAGTTAACGGTGATGGAACAGGACTACTGCGACTCCAGACTAATCAGAAAGGTACCATAGAGAGAACAGCAACATCAACAGTCTCTAAGCTTGAAATCAACTTGGAGCTCCATGACGGAGGTGAATTTGTGTTATCCGAGACATCAACAATTCTTGGTAAGGCACCAATTGCCTTGGATTTGGATGGAATCTTAAGAGGTGTAGTAAACTTGATCCTAGGAGCAGGTAGATTTATGAGAATGGGTGCAAACGCCATGATTGTGCCTTTCCAGGCAACAGCTCTATCCTCCCAGGCCAGAGTGACCTTTGGCACTTTTCAGATGGACCCAGCCAGTGGCTTGGAATACGAAAAAAACACTGGAGCTGATATGTTAGTGAGTATACTTGATGTCAAGTACCAGGCTTGCATAAAGGCTGATTACTTCAACATCTCATCATCCTATATCCTTATAGAGCAGGAAGCTTGCCTGTCTTCTGCCAGCTTTGATAGACCGCTATCAACAACCATTGACACGGACGTTGGAAACGCCACAGAGGCAAATGGCAAGAAGGGCGGTGCTGGTCATGCTGGCAATGGTGGAGGATCACCGGCTGTTTCTGGTGGCTATTATGGATCCTTATACAATCCCATTGAACCAGGCAGTAGAGCTAGATCATCAGGCGGAAAGGGAGGCGGTAAGATATACCTGAAAGCCGGAAGCCAGCTGTATAATGACGGGGAGGTCTCTGTGAGTGGCAGTGATAGTTCAGAAGGAGGAGGTAGTGCAGGTAGTATCTGGATTGAGACAGTGGAGATCGATGGTTTTGGTACGTTCTCTGCAGTAGGAGGAAATGGACTTGCCCAGGATGTCGGTGGTGGCTCTGCAGGCAGAATATCAATCAACTGTACAAAAGAAATAGCATTTGAAGGTGAATATTTAGCCAATGGTGGCTCAGGATTCACAGATGGGGATGCTGGGGGTGCTGGAACTGTTTACCTGGAGGACATTAGAAGCTTCAGAGCCTATAGACGACTAATAATTGATAACAAGATGCGACCCATTGACAAATATGCCACTATCAAGGAGGCCAGCATGACTGATTACAACTTTGATGAACTTCATCTCTTGAATAAGGCGGCGCTACAAATCATTGGTAATGGGGCTACAGTCAATCTTGATGTTCGGAAAATGGTGGGCGACAGAACTGGCCTCTTGCATGTTCATGGGGACCAGAAATTCGTTCTTGAGTTTGTGGAGGCTACGAGAAAAGCATTTACGTCCGGTGTTAACTTCATTATAGATGAAGATGGAGAACTGCATTTGCCAGGCATTGTCTACATCTATGGCTCGGGTATCAACATGCTGGGTGCTTACCCAGAGGACCGGTCTATTCAAGTATTTGGTACTCTGACTGGAGTCCTGGATCTTGTCCTGGGATTTGAAACATTGATGTACCTTGGCCCTAATGCCAACACAGCTATGCTTGCAAATAGTGCATATCTATATAGAGATATCAGTGGTAATGCACGTTTTGGCACAATTGATCTCCGAGCCTATTCCACTTTGAAATATGCTCCTGATGTTCCGATGAATGCCACTTTTGGTCAGTTTGATTTACGGTACAAGACTGTGGTCTCGGCAGAAAGTATCTTTTTGATCGTCTCAACACTTAACATCGAAGCTGGGTCCACAATGACCACTTCATCTATGGACAGACCACTAGACACACTGGATGAAGCGTTGGGCACTGGATCTTTGCATGGCAGCTACGGCACTGGCGGTGGTTTTGCTAGTCGAGGGGGTGGAATATATGACCAATCCACCAAACTGCCAATCCTGGAGGGCGGATCATACTACGGCAGTCTCTACAAACCCAACATGAGAGGCAGTGCTGGTGGTAGCACCAACTCCAGTTCACCCGGCATGGGCGGTGGCATCATCGACCTCCACGTCGCAAGAAGTCTCTACGTTGATGGGTCCGTAACAACAGACGGCGGTGAAGGAGATTCGTCCAATGCTGGTGGTGGAAGTGGCGGCACAATTTACGTATCATCACCAAACCTTGAAGGTCATGGCTTATTTTCCAACAGGGGTGGATCAGGTTTCACAGGTGGCGCTGGTGGCAGAATGGCACTTTACCTTGACTCCGAGATCTATTTCTTTGGCAAATTCAATAGCACTGGAGGTGCTGGGCAATGGGCACACATGGACGAAGGTGGTCCTGGAACAGTTTTTATACAAGACACACGCTTCAAACGGCCCTACAAACAACTGTTTGTGGACAACCATGAGAGGCACTGGGACCATTACCTCGAACTTGACGAGGAAAATGTAACCTCGTATGAATTTAATGATGTTCATATGTATGGCAACGCTTCCTTATCAATGAAAGAGGATACCAACGTAACAAAAACACTGAGAATTATCAAAATCTACGGCGACAAAACTGCGAGACTTCACATGAAGGCAAACCAGACATGCTACCTTGAAGAAACACAGACACTGACCAAGACACCCGTTAACCTGTGGGTTGACAGTGGGGCAAAAGTGTTCTTGTCACAGCTTGTCTACATGCTGGGTCAGGGTGAGATAGCCTTTAAGTGGAATGGTGAGATCATAGGTGTGCAGCACATGAGAATAGTTCCCGGACGTATCATCAGCATAGGACCAATGGCCCAGACAAGCTTTTTCACTAGTGGGGTGTACACGGCTGGTGTTCCCGGATGGTTCTTGTTTGGCAGTCTGGAGCAGGGGTCAGGATCAATAATGGAACTGCCACCTCCCATGGGACTCAAACTGACAGTTGGTTATTTGGTAAGTTATGTAGAAAAAATTGGTTGTCATTACCTTAATCTATTAGCTCCCCTCGTCCTTAGTGGACCTATTTTTTGGCATAGTATCCATGTGTATGATTATTGGGCTTTTTGTCACATATCAATGTTGAATCTCATGGCATTAAAATCAAGCTTTTACGTGATCTCAAAATTGATATTTTATTTCAAGGATTGAAAGATTGATGAACATAATTAATTATATTATTTCCTGTTTGCAGTCAATATAACATAAATACACAGTGTTTCGTAAAGAAAAAAGAGAATGAATTGAGCAATATCTCTGTACATTTGTACATTTTTTTCTCAGGATGTGAAATACGAAGCGCTGTTCAAAGCAGATTTCTTTGAGATTGAAGCTTCTGACTTCATGCTGGAGCCATTAGCTACCTTCCTATGTAGTGGCACAGCTGTGGTTGGTGGTACAGGTCATCCGACAAATTCCTCTACAGGTGGTGGCCATGCATCACGAGGTGGCAACAGTAAGTCTTTAAATTAACAATTTAAAGGAAAACATAAAGTGTGATCTAAATATTTTTTAATGAACTTCTGGTTGAAATGTTATACAAGATTACTCCTCCATTGAACTGTTTTTTGATTGGCAGTGTCACAGGGACATTCCCTTCTCTGAGGTAAAAGGTTAACTCATTCACCCCTGAAGACACGTACATTACAACTCTTCCAGATCACAGGTTGAAATAGTGTATTTTGAAATTTCTGGGGTGAATGAGTTAAAGAAGTGTTAAGAAAATACACATGTTGGCTGATAAGGGGAGACAGATGTTTTAATCTTCAAAAATTAATGTGTAATTATTGATTATTTCAACCAATAGAAATTTCAGACATGTGTGATATATTTCTCCTGAGCACAATACTTTTATGTTACCAGATGCTGCTACTGAAATTGGCGGTATAGCTTACGGGTCCCTGTATGAGCCGAGAGAAACAGGAAGCAGTGGTGGCGCTAGTGTTGGTGGAGTCGCAGGCGGTCGGGGCGGAGGCAAGGCTAAGATTTCAGTTGGTACTCTCTTCCTCCTGGATGGCTCTGTTATTGCAGAGGGTGCTGATGGTACAGCCAGCAGTGGTGGTGGTAGTGGAGGTTCTGTCTGGGTGATCGCTGGTAAGTTGGTGAGAGTGTGTTAAGTTCAAAGTTTAAGTATAAAAATCCCTGTTGATGAATTTGTATATCATGGTCAGAAATTGAAGACCAATGTCACCTTGCAATTTATATAACCTTCCAAGTAATAGAGTTGATTTTACATGGCCTTTATGTCTGTCATACATTTTCCAGTATGATGTATTAGAAAAGTTTCATTGGGCACTTACAGCTATTCCCTCTCATGAATAGGGCACTTTGTTAGTTACTTGTCACTTGTAGTTAGGTTACATAGTATTTAAAAGTATGAAAACAATTATTCTATCCATTTATTAAAATTGTAATTAGATTTGATACTAGTTATTATATGACATATTTTGAAAAGTTAGTAATAAAATCAATATAATTGTTTATGGAGAAATCAAGGAAAAAGCTCTATAATAACATTTTCTTACAGTAAGAAGTTTGTATGAACTATTTGAAAAATTTACTTAATTGTACAGAGAAATAAGAGATCGTTCTGTAAATTAATTTGTAAATAAACTCAGAGGTCACTGATAGTATACTTTGAATATGTATTTACTTAATGGCATCCATGGACACTATGGCACCACTTATACATGTACGGTAGGTAAGCAGGAATGGAGTTTACTTCTTTCACCTCTAAGAATGATTTCCGTGTTGACTGTCACACAATAAATGGTCATTAAGTTAAAATCGCTGATCAGAAAAAATATTAATAATTTTGTATTGGGTAATTCTTTTTTAGGACAATTCCGAGGTCATGGAACCGTGAGTACATCAGGAGGTTCTGGTCACGAGACTGCTGGGGGAGGTGCTGGTGGACGCATCGCTGCCCACACCGTTGATTACAACCAATACCGTGGTCAACTGCTGGCCGTTGGGAAGGGTGGTACCACCACTGGGGACATGGGTGGACCTGGTTCGGTGTTCATCGAGGACAAAGTGACAGCCTACACCTATGAGAGTCGTCTCTATGTGGACGGCAATGATCTGGCCACACCTAAACCACTGGTGGTTTGGGAACGCAACCCCAGAGTCGTCAGTACCAACGACACCATAGACAACAACGCGGACCTCAACTTTGACCATCTCATGTTGAATAGAAAGGTTTGGCTTTGTTGTTTTTTAAATCATACCTAGTAATTTTTAATTGAATTAAAATTAACTTTAGGTTTTACAATGTTTAATTCTCTTTGGATAGTATATACCTAGCTACTCCTCACAACTATACTCACATCCACACACGTGGACACGCTGATGTCAGATTAACTTGTTATGTCTCCAACCTGAAAGTGACTGGGGAATACTGTAAAAGGGCTTGGTTCTTATTGTGGTGATTTTCGCTGTAACAATTTTTCGTGGAATAGAAAACATGTGACATTAAAAGTAAATTAATACATAGATCCTTACCATTGCATTTTCATGTCATGGCCACTATAGGCTTGAAATCTGCAAAAGAAACCTGTAAACATAATAATTTTAGCCTTTTATATAGGGTACAGTAGTTGTCCTTTGTCAGACGTCTAAACAAAGGGTATATTCATTGTCCTCTGTCTGCCTAAACAAAGGTTACTTATTTCTATATTTAATATATGTATATTTTTCAACAGGCCATGCTCCAGATTGCTAACCAAGGAGGATCTGGTGTAGACTCTATCAACATTGGCCTCGTTCTGGGAGATATGTCAGGGTACCTACACATGCAGGATGACCAAGACTTCTTTGTGGAATATGATATCTACAGTATCATCAGGTCCATTCCTCCAACTAACTTCAAAGTGGACGAAAAAGCCAACATGTATGTATCGACTGACCTACGACTGATTGGGACGGCCACGCCTACTCTTGAGTTACTCGGACATCTGGTTGGAGTTATGAATCTAACACTGGAGTACAGCCGTAGCATGAGTATAGCCACAACAGCCAAAAATAGCCGATATATCAATGGGGCCTACCTTGCTCTCACTAATGGTAAATCATCCAGATAATGATTGCAGTTCTGCATTTATGACCTTGATTTATTTTTGCAAAATGTTCATAACCAAGATCTTTTTCTATTTAATAAATGTTTTCAGTTATTCAACCCCTAACACAACTGTGATATTTCTTCACTGCAAGAAATAATGTCTTAAATGTACGACATCTTTGAATTCTTTCTTAATGATGACCACTTCAATGTCATAAGGCAATTTATAAAATTAATGTGACTACTTTCTAAATGTGACAATTAAGTGGCCTTATGTATGAGCTTTAAACCTACAATATTTAAATGCCTTCAAGCATGATAGCAAAAGCAGCAGACTGGCATCTCTAGAGGGTGTGTGTATAATTCATCCTTACTATTGCCAAAACCTAACTTCCAATTAACTTTGGGTCTGTTCAAAAAAATATAACAAACCATAGCCTCTTTTACCTCCCTAGATGACCTTTGTTTTTTAGTTTTACATACGTTTGATGTCGTGATCATTGCCCCATATATGTTCAATTTACTTTTATTGGCCCTACAGACCTCTTTCGTGGTGAGGGGCCGTTAAGGATCCAATAACTAACTAACTTTCCATTTCTGTTTTTATTATAACAGGCGTTCTGGCGTTTGATTACCTGTCCCTCCAGGCTCAGGCAGAAATCTTGCACAGTAAGGATATCAATCTGGAAGTGTCCGATCTGATGATGCGGTACAGTTCCGGGATCTACGGAGACTCTATCACAATGACCGCCGGCAAGATGCATCTAGAGGGTGAGGCACGTCTGGACACAGGAGGTCGTGGCCTTGTTTGGACAAGCACAGGGGACGGTGGTGTGGACTCCTCAGGATATGGTTTAGGTGGAGGGCACGGAGGTTACGGAGGCGGTGCCAACACTGTCAACTACACAAGCGGAGGTAGCCCTATAACAATTTTAAATTCATCTCATTTTTCATAAACTTAAAATTCTGTTGAGTATATTCTGTTTTCTAGTAGTTCTCACTATTGTAGGTCTATCAATAATGTTATTTATCTTGCAGGTGCAGCATATGGGTCTTACAAGGCACCAGAACATCATGGTAGCAAGGGTGGAGGAAGTAATGGTGGTCAGGGAGGTGGGGTCATCGACCTAGAAATCACCAGGTCCATTCACCTTGATGGCATCATCACCAGTCAGGGTGGCAATGCCTCAATAGACAACAGTGGCGGTGGAAGTGGTGGCAGTGTCTACCTGCGAGCGGTCAACTTCTCGGGGCACGGCCAAGTGAGCGTGGAAGGAGGAGATGGTAACGACTGGGGATTTGGCGGCACAGGAGGTCGAGCATGTGCCCATGTTAAGTGGAACCGGGAATACAACGGTGACTATCTGACATATGGAGGTTTGGGAGGCTCATTACGGTCTGATGATGATGCTAATGGTGCTTCCGGGACAGTATATTTCACAGGATCTGACCAAGGGCTTACAGGTAGAGAGGTTCTCAATAGCACAAATGGGACAATAGTATACAAGGATGGGTTCCGAAAACTTATCATCGACAATGATAACAGGAATCTTCACTTGCCAAGTGTCATCATGGTTGATGGTGGAGTTTCTTCAGAATTCGAGTTTGACCAGCTGGAAGCAAATAATCATGCAGTGCTTGAGATACAAGGTCATACATCTGAGTTGATAGTTCATGACTTTGAAGGAGATCAGACAGGTCTTATGTATTTAAAGTCACAGCAAAAAGTTCACGTGGAATATGTGGAATCCACAGCTGGTTATACAGTAGCACCTGTGAGTTTCAATGTGGAATCTGGTGCTGAAATACGTCTCCCGTCCACAGTCATCATGCTCGGTACGAGATCAGAAATGAAGGGGCTGATGACCAATGTCCAGAACCTCACCATTGCAGATGGAGCAAGCACAGTGTTCTATTCTACAGCCAGAACAGCACTGATCGAGGCTGGAACATTCACACATGTGACCCAGCCAGGCAACATCAGTCTGACAATGTTCAAGATACAGAGAGGTTCACAAGCTTATCTACAAGAAACGCAGACAAACCTTGTTATTACCATCACTAAACTGCTGCTCCAGTATGAGGGCAGGTTGTGGATGAATACCGGCACAATTGTCTCCGATGTAGGTGTCATAGAGAGTCTGGCACTACTCAGTCTGGCTCATGAAGGCCATAAAGCAGAACAAGGACCTGGCAAAGGCACCACAGTGAACAATTTTGGTACTGGAGCTGCCCACGGTGGCCATGGTGGTGCTCCCTACCCAGACACTGGTGGAGAACCCTATGACTCAACGATACAAGCACTGGAAGCTGGCAGTGGTGGAGGAAATGGCTTGGGCACCGGTGGCAGTGGAGGTGGATACATGGTGTGGAATAACGGTAAAAACCTGTGGATTGATGGGGAGCTGTCCATTGCGGGCCAATCTGGATCTGGGAATAACGCTGGAGGAGGAAGCGGAGGCGGAATCTTCGTGAAAACACTCAACTTTACTGGATATGGTCTGGTCAATGCAGCCGGTGGAAGTGCATCTGGCATTGGTAATGGTGGAGGTGGTGCTGGTGGAAGAGTTTCCGTCCACATTGACTTCGCTAACAAGTTCGCTGGATTAATAACTACTGGTGGAGGCATTGGCTCAGGAACACACCCGGCAGGTGCTTCAGGCACTACTTACATCCAGGAAAATAATCGTGGACCTCAGTATGCAGAGATCAAATATGATGCAGCGTCTAATACAAATATCGAAACTGCAGAAAACAGACGGGTATTAGTTGATAACTTTGATACTGATAAAGAACTCTATGCCAATCATGGAGTTCCCTGGATCTTCACAGTTATTGAGGAAGATAAAAAAGCTGAATATACATATGATGAACTTGAATTGCGCGGTCACTCCAATCTACAGATTGGGTATCCAGATCCTTCAATCTCACCAAACGTCACTGTTGTTGTACATCGAATGTATGGCGACAATACAGGCCTTATAAATATACGTGGTAACCAGACACTGTATGTGGAAGTCGTTGAGTCTGTCACTAATGAGACATATGCACCTTGCAGCTTCAAATGCGACAGTGGTTCAGAAACTTTGTTCCCAGAATGGACTAACATGTTTGGATCAAGATCATTCATTGCTGGACTGGTGACAGGAATTGAGAGGTTAATGGTGCGGAGAGGAGCTGACCTCCTTTTCTACTCCACTGGTCACACTGCCAAGATTGAGAATGGTATATACACCACCATGACTACTCCTGGTAACTTCGAGTTCCCTATAATGATTGTAGGGAGATTCTCTGAAGCAGAATTCCAACACATCACAACTTCTATGACATTAACAAGTGCTGAGCTCCTCGTCAAACATCAAGGCCTATTTTTCATGAACTATGCAAATATTTACTCAAGCTATGCTCACATTGAGAGTGAGGCAATACTTTCCTTCGACTACAGAGGGAATGGGCCTGAGGAGGGTTATGGTAAAGGGATCACCAAGAACGGTATCGGTTGTGGTGGTGGACACGGAGGCTGGGGAGGATGCCCTGCACCAGACTATGGTGGTGAGCCTTTCAACTCAGTCTTGTCACCTGGAAATGGAGTTTTGTTGGCGACGAAGGAATTTTCAGGAAGTGGTGGAGGTAACGGGAGTGGTGTAGGTGGCTCAGGGGGAGGATTCCTTCTCTGGGAGGTCGGCGATCTCCTGGAACTTAATGGTGTATTGTCGCTCAAAGGTTCTGATGGAGTAGGCGGCGATGCCGGTGGTGGAAGTGGTGGAAGTGTGTTGATAAAAACCATGAATATATCTGGACACGGAAACATATCTGTAGAGGGTGGCAATGGTGTTGGTTCCGGAGGTGGAGGATCTGGTGGACGGATTGCCATTCACTGTCAGTGGAGATATCAATATGGAGGAGCATTCAACAACTTTGGGGGCGATGGCGGAGTCACTCAAAAACAGGCACACACTGGCGCAGCAGGCACCTCCTACAAGGAAGAGAACCTTCGTGAACTGGAGTACAGGTTTAAGAAGTATGACAAGGTACACAACACAACATTTTTGGATGTAGACCACAAGTATGTCCACTCTGACAACTTGCTCAAATATAGTCCTGTACCAACTCTTCTCATGGCTAATGACACCTACGATTATGAATTTGACGAAATTGACCTGACGGGAAGCTCCAGAATGATGATCTATCATCCAAATACTACGGACAAAAACGTCACAGTAATCGGTCATAAGTTCCTTGGTGACAAAACAGGTCAGCTGCACCTCAGAGCTAACCAGCAAGTGTATGTGGAATATGTTGAATCAATTTCAAACAGAACTGAGGCTGTGTGTAGCTTTATCATTGAGC
This sequence comes from Mizuhopecten yessoensis, assembly GCF_002113885.1. Classification (NCBI taxonomy): domain Eukaryota; kingdom Metazoa; phylum Mollusca; class Bivalvia; order Pectinida; family Pectinidae; genus Mizuhopecten; species Mizuhopecten yessoensis. The sequence goes on along the minus strand of NW_018408858.1, from coordinate 596,021 downwards.
AGTATAGTGAAATCATCACACCCATGGAGTTCCACATGCAGGGTACCAACAGTACAATAGCAGGGGAACTCACAGGAGTTCAGGACCTGAGTATTGAGAGGGATGCTTTTGTGGAGTTCATGTCTACAGCTAACACTGCTGGTCTGAAGGATGGAGTCAAATTCAATGTACAAGAACCTAGTTACTTCTTCTTTGGAACTCTCACAGTCAAACAAGGTGGATTGGCTGGTTTCTCAAAAATCAGTGACATTATGCATTTCGAAGCAGGAAAGATTGAAGTGCGTTACCAGGGTGAATTGTACATGAATGATGCAGAATTGGATTCAGGATTTGCAGAGATAGAGAGTCAAGGAACATTCCACCTGAATGGGCATGGATATACAGCTGAGAGTGGCCTTGGAGCAGGACGGACCGTCAGTTCTGCTGGCTGTGGTGCTAGTCATGGGGGTGTTGGAGGCTGCTCTGACCAGACTCAGGCTACAAGTCCTTACGGCTCTGTGTACTCTCCAAATGAGCTCGGTAGTGGCGGAGGCAATGGCCAAGGTACAGGAGGAAATGGAGGAGGTCGGATGGTTTGGGAGGTCGCTGTTCATTTTGAGCTCAATGGCTTACTGGCTTTACAAGGAAATGATGGTACAGGAACAAACTCAGGTGGTGGCTCAGGTGGAAGTCTTCTCATAAAAACAACTAACTTCACGGGCCATGGTGAGGTGAATGTCGAAGGCGGCAAAGGAGTAGGAACTGGAAGCGGAGCTGCAGGAGGTAGAGTTGGCATCCATTGTCGATATAGATACACTTACGGAGGGAAATACACCAACCATGGAGGCACTGGTGGAAGTTCTAGTGGAACAGGGGCCCCAGCAGGAACTACATTTGTCGAGAACAATATGCGTCCATTAGAGTACAGAATACTGAAATACATGCCTAGTACAAATACAAGTTACTTCCAAGTAGATCACAGGTACCTGCACATGGACAACATTGGCAACTATGTTCCAGGTGCCACTGTTGTCATGGAGAATGAAACAATTACTTACGAGTTTGATGAAGTAGAAGTGACCGGTGCATCTGTAGTACAGATCTACCATCCACAAGACTCTGATGTCCATGTAACCATTCACAGAATCTTAGGCGACAAGACAGGACAGATCCACATGAGAGCAAACCAGACGGTCTACGCAGAGTATGTGGAATCGGAGTCGAATGTTACAGAAGCTCCTGTTAGCTACTACATTGACTACGCAGCAACAATCGTCATGCCAACAGAGGTTCATATCCACGGTATTCGTACAAATCTGTCAGGTTTGTTGGTCGGTGTTCACCATCTGTACCTAGAAGAGAATGGGGCTGTTTCGGTATTTGCAACAGCACAGACTGCACAACTCTCCAGCGGAATTAGAACCGACATTACAACAGAAGGAAATTTCTCCCTCCCATCCTTGAAAGTCAACTCATATGGAAGTATTGAATTTAGGCATATATCAAGTAACCTGTTCAATTTAGATTTGGGAAGAATGGACTTAAAATACAAGGGAGAGTTGTTGATGAACTATGGCACATTGGTAGCAGGAAATGCAGACATAGAGTCAGAGAGTTTGTTTGACCTTCAAGGAAGAGGTCATCCTGCTCAAACAGGAATTGGTGCTCCACCCTCTAGCTATAATGGTGGCAGCCATGGTGGCATCGCTGGTGGTCAAAGTGGAAACACTTATGGATCAGTCTTTCAACCTAAAGAACTTGGAAGTGGAGGTGGGGGAACAAACGGTGGAGCAGGTGGTGGGTTTATCAATTTCAAGATTGGAAGTCTACTTCATGTTGATGGGGATGTGAAAGCCAATGGTGCCACGCCCACCTCTGGTTACTCTGGTGGAGGAAGTGGAGGTTCGATAATGATTGAAGCTTACAATGTTTCTGGCCATGGCCTGTTTGATGCCAGTGGTGGTGATGGCTATATTTTAGGATGTGGTGGAGGTGGTGGACGTATAGCTATGCTTGTGGATGCAGTCAACAACTACGGAGGTACATACAGTTCCCAGGGTGGAAGTCGCGGGTCAAGTTCTTCTAATGTAGCCTGTGATGGAGGGCCGGGTACTATCTACAAGTATGAGTCTCGTCGTGGGCCAACATACAGGGAGATTAAATACAATCCACGTCTGAATGTCACAGCTCTTAAGCCAGAGCATTCCAAACTTACCGTTGACAATGCTGCTTTACTGACAGAACAACCAGCAGTGGTCATGGAGGACAATACAGTGTACTACGAATTTGATGAAGTCCAGGTTGAGGGCCACTCGTATGTCCATTTTTACCATCCAACTAATGCAGACAATGTCACAGTCATCATTCGCGAATTGACTGGTAACAAAATGGGCTTTGTCAGAGTGCAGAGTAGGCAACAAGTGATGGTAGACTTTGTGGCCTCCACTCACACCTACTTGGATGCGCCATGTGGCTTCCACGTAGATCCTTCAGGCGAACTTGTTTTACCAACAGAGGTTTTCCTGACGACAGAAAAGGTCATTTTAGGAGGTAGATTAATAGGGGTAGAAAAGCTAACCATTGAAAGAAATGCTGAACTATTACTTCAAGATGAGGCCCACACCAAGGGCATTCAGTCTCTTCAGCTGTCGTACCTCAACACTCGGGCCAGTTCATCCTATACCCCGGGTGACATCTCATTCGGCACGCTCAACATCAACAATTTGGGCAAACTGACCATATTCCTTGATCCTTTGTTTCCAGAAATAGCTACAGGAGATTTGACTGTCAAAAACGGAGGAATTATATCAGCAGAGAGTCTACGGATAATGATGAACAGCACAAACCTGATAGTGGAGAAGAACGGTCTGATTACCGGAAGTGGCTTTGGCTTTCCTAAAAATACAGGCACTGGAGCAGGTGCTCAGGGCAGCTATGATGGATCTGGAGGAGGCCATGCCAGCACAGGTAAGAGCTTTAATACACAATACAGGTAATTACTGTAATGATTGTTTTTAACTAGGTTCTAATATTTAAGATTAACAACATTAATGTAATAAACTCTCAGGTCCCTGTACACTGTAACCAATACCACATGAGGAACATGAAACCTGATGTCATTTCAGGCTTTAGAAAATTATTTTGTTGAATTCGCAATTAACTTGCCTTGCAAATAAATTTGAATACATATACTACTAGATACTGTATACTGGGAAATTTTGGCTGCAGTTTTATTTTCCCCTTTTTTACCCTTCGTAATGAGAACGAATTTATCATTACAGCAAAGATAAGTTAACAGCATAATAAACATAGTAATTAAATATTAAACGCGAAATTAACACAGCGCCAAAATTGATTTCATGGGCAAAGGGCAAAATTCCCCAGTACACAGTATATAAAAAAATTAAGTGAAATACCATACTTAAAAATCTACAATTTTTATATTGACTTTTTTCATTACCTGTAATCAAATCTTTTGATTGAAAAAAAATGTTTTTGTTAAATATAATTATATACTACAGTGCTAGTTTTTCAGTACGTTTATTTTTCTCTATAGAGTTATTTTATGTACATGTAATATTTAATATTGTCATATGTCGACACCAGGTGGTGCCAGTCAGTCGAGTGGCGGAGGCGGCTCTTACTACGGTGAGGAGATGATGACCACAGATCCAGGAAGTGGTGGCGGGGGAAGCTCAGGGACCGCTGGTGGCAGTCATATATCAATCAACGTTGGCCAGGTAACCGGCAGTCACTTATTGTATTTAATAGAACTTTGCTATGGTCGTTGTTCATTCAACATTGGAGGAGGTCAATATTGTCTTTGCATATCTCGGTAATATCTTCCACATTGAAGAGCGCTAGTATTGTCGTTGTTTAATCAAAAAAGAGGAATAGTATTTATAGTACTAAATACTTTTTAGACCAACACTGAAAGTCATCAGTTTATAAATGTCTTTGTTTGATCAACAATGGAGAAAGTTAGTATTGTGTTTGCATAATCAATATTGGAGGATTTCGGTAAAATCTTAAATAGATCAACACTGAATAGTGTTAGTACTGTCTTTGTTCAGTGAACAAAGGAGAATGGTAGCTAAGTCCTGTGTTTAAATCAACAAGACTATCAGTTAATGTCTCGGGTTGATCAACAATGAAAGATGTTAGTATTGTCTTTTGAAGGAACTACTGTATAGCCATAATGCCATTAGTTTATATTTTTTGTGATTTTACTCAAAAGGAGGAAATCAAATGTGCACAGATGAACATTTTTCTAATCTGAAGTTATGATTAATTATCAAATTTTTCACTAATTGTCCCAGATGCTGACTTCACTTTTCCAGATGTTCAGAAAAAATAATTACAATCTGTTTAAAAATAATGACAATACATTGTGTAAACTTTTAATAATGTTTATTTATTTACGTCCATGTACCATCACCTGTACCCACTTATGAACTTGTTTTTGTGTTTTACTGTACACCTTTCATACGACGTAGTACCGTTTATTTAAAACAATTATACCTGCAACATTACTGGATTATTTCAGTCAACATGCATAATTGCTAATGACAAACCAATACAGTAGTTATAGTCAGCTGCATTGCAGTAAATATAGGTCAACTTTTCCCAATCACATAAATGCCCTGAAAATAGTAAGAATATCATCCCTCCAAACATAACCAGCTGCTACAGTTTTCAGGCTGATGAAATATACGAAACTTCCTGAATTATTTTTAATAAAAAATACAACATTTTGGTTGTATTTGTAGACCTTCAATGTGGATGGGACCATTCAGAGTGATGGTTTAGATGGTACATCTACAACGTATGCTGGAACAGGGGCGGGAGGAAGTATCCTCATCACTGCAAACAAGCTACAAGGATATGGTACCATCTCTACCAGTGGGGGCACATCATACCGTGGCTACTACTCCAGCCATTACACGTACTACCGTAAGTAACTTAGCATTTTTTTTGCACAAAATATTATAATATCTGGTAAATTAAGGTACATATTCATTGCTAATTTTTGCTAGTTTTGTAATTTAAGGACTCAAATGTGATGAATTGCACAATAATTTGCACCCAAGTTTTTTTTTAACTTATGAGAATAAAGCTTTACATTTTCTAAGGTTCTTAATTGTATATTATACTAGAATTGAAATCTTTCAAAATTCAGATCTCGCAGATAAAGCTCCCGTTAGATAAAAATTTGCTGACTTTGCAATGCCTGCAATTTTTTTTAGGAATTTTTGCAATTATGTATATTATGCCGAAACCCAGTGCCTATACTATACTGTATGCACTGTAAATGCTCCATGCAAGGACATAAAACCTCTAATGAACAAACTGTAAATACTGTATATGACTTTGTGAACGCTCCTGCTCAGTAGACACATATTACTTGTTTTTCGCCGAACAACATCGATGTGCATTATAGATTATGTATCTTTCTTAATAAAAAAGTTTCAATGTTTTTCAGAAAACGGTGCTGGGTCTGGTGGTAGAATAGCTATTCACCTGGGTGAGCTGCCTAACTTCCGAGGATCACTGGTGGCAGACGGCGGCCTTGCCAGCAATGGTGGGTCAACCAATCAGCATGGTGGTCCAGGGACCGTGTATATTCGATCTACAATTGGAGACACTGTGTCCCAGTATCTCTGGATAGATAATCAGGATAGAGGCACACTTCTGTCGTGTTCCTTCCCGACCTACATCAACTCAAGCATCCTACATACTTTGAACCTAAAGAATAGAGCCTGCGCCCGACCTTCTCAGGTGACTTAGACTTTCCTTTTCACATTTACGCAGAATTTGTCATCAAAAACAAAAATCTTTCACAGTCATTTTGTGTTACAGAAAATAATCAATATTTATTTTTGTTTGGAACATCTGATGGCTTAGAAAACAATGTTAACAGACCAGTCATCAAATGAGAGCTGCATTTTGAGGTTTCTCTTGGGAGATATCTACCTCAATTGAGGTTTCTCTGGGAAGATATCTACCTCGATGAAAGTTTCTCTGGGAAGATATCTACCTGGATGAAAGTTTCTCTGGGAAGATATCTACCTCGATGAAAGTTTCTCTGGGGAGATATCTACCTCAATGGAGATTTCTCTTTGGTGATATCTACCTCAATGGAGATATTTCTCCTGGAGATACCTTCCTATACTGAGGTTTTACTTGGGAGATATCAACTTCAATGGAGATTTCTCTTGGGTGATACCTTCCTCAACGGAAGATTCTCTTGGGAGATATCTTCCTCAATGGAGGGTTTTCTGGTGAGATATCTACCTCAATGTAGATAGCTCTGTGGAGATCTGCCTCTGAATCAACAACCAACTTAGTTGTAATTAAGATAACGAACAGGTAGTAACTTAGACATTGTTTTTTAAACTTTAACAAGTGAACCTGTTTAGTGTTATTGGTAATTATGAAAATCAAGATATTTATGCAGCGATGTGCAGTGGTTTTTACATATGTTTTTGAGTATATTTGAAGATTTAAGTTATTTCTTGTGTTTTTAGTCCACTATTACCGTCAGCTACCTGGATGGTGGTTCTGGTTTGTTTTACCTGGAAAATGAGATCAAAATGGATCAAGAGGAGCGATCACACTTGAGGGCCAGTTTACATTCTGTTTCTGGGTCCAGAGCGGTGATGCCACCTACAGTGTTTGTTGAGGAGACTTTGACGGCAGAGGGTGGACTCATCGGGGTAGAGCACTTGTACGTCAGAGGAGTGGCAAACATCATGAAAACAGGATACAGCATCTGCTCAACCAGTACTACACTGAACTCTGAATTTAACTTCTACTCCCTTACTGTTATGGACGGTGGACTTCTCAAGCTAACTGACGATGATATGACAACAGTCTCTGGATTGTCCTTCAGAGCCTATCATGTTCATCTAGAAGATTCTGCTACAGTGGAAGTGGAAGGGGGTGTAGAAATTATTGCTGGTGTGTTCGATATGGAGAAAAGCTCAACACTGACTGGAAACGAATATGGAAATGAAGCTGCCTCTGGACCTGGGGCTGGCAGGCAATGTGGCCCTGGTACAGGTGGCGGTCATGGTGGATCTGGTGGTAGTGGTTCATGTGGCTGTTCCTGTGGTTCCTGTGTGAGGGGGCCAGCATATGGTGAAGCCTGTACACCATGGCAAGCAGGAAGTGGTGGTGGTAATTCAGTGTCGGGTACTGGTGGTGCTGGCGGCTCAGCTATCCGAGTCATTGCGAGCCATGCAGCCTTCATTGAAGGTGCTATTTCCAGCAATGGTGCTTCTGGGACCAATGCAGCTGGTGGAGGCAGTGGAGGGTCAGTTTGGGTTGACAGCAATATCATAGAAGGTTGGGGGTCGATCGACACAGATGGTGGATCAGCAGGGTCATACTGTCAATCGCGATGCTGGAATAATAATTGCTGTTGTTACAACAGTGGAGGTGGTGGAGCTGGAGGGAGAATCAGAACTGTGACGGGCAACTACACTCAAAAGGTGCTCTATTACAACCGTGACTCAGCAGCAGGTTCTGGCAGCGGAGGTTCAGGTGGTGTTGGCTCTCTCTGTGATCACCATGATGATCTGTGTAGTGGCCACGGAAATAGGACAGGTGGAGTGTGCATGTGTGATGCAGGCTACTCTGGTGACGACTGCCAGTACGGCTGTGAATGTGGATCACATGGTGCATGTGATAGCGACGGCACCTGTGTGTGTGATCCTGGTTATATCGGCTTCCACTGTGAGAGCATGTGCGATGACAATACCACTTGTAGTGGGAAAGGACATTGCACCACATGTGGGTCATGTCTCTGTGATGCCTGTTACCATGGAAGTGATTGCGCCACCCTTTGTAGCGGTCAAGGAACTTGTGATGCTGATGCATGTCTATGTGATGCCTGCCACCTTGGAGAGTATTGCGAGTCGGAGTGTAATGGACATGGAAGCTGTAATGGTACTGCATGTATTTGCGATTCAGGATGGTATGGTGCAAAATGTACCATCAAGTCCTGTGGCGGCCTTAACAATTTGCCCTGCTCTGGACACGGAAGTTGCCATGCAGCCAGCCAGCAGTGTTTCTGTGACCCAGGATGGGAAGGTAATAAAAAAGAAGCTGTTCCTGTTCTGTAATAAATAGCTAGCTGTTTTAATAGTAGTGATTAGTTTCATGATACAAAAAATTCAATTATTTTATCATTCATTGTATACCGGGTATGAACAGTACTGTACTCTGAAGCTACAAACAGGCAAATTTTGCATCTGACCAATACAAGTGCAGTATATATATACAAGTTAAAAATGTTGTACAATACAATTACAGTTAACTAAATAATTTTATTGAAATTACTTAAAATCGAAAAAGTTATGAAATTTGAAGTGATTTTTTTTAGACAAATTGTACTGGTTTTTGCAGGTTAAATATTAAGTAAAACAACTTCATTTACATGATTGACTGGATCAGTAATAGCATTAATTGTGCTTATTTTTATATGATTTTGATCGCTTATTTTTATATGATTTTGATCAGATTATGTCATATCAAACCTACCATAGCTAAGACTGCATCAAATATGACACTGAAATTTATTTGACTCAAAGATAAGGAATTTATACCCTGGACATTTTTAAGGGATTAGTGTATTAAAGGAATTGGTTTGGTCAATTTTCAGGCTCTGTTTGTGAGAACCCTGACTGCCCAGGCGATATCAACTGTAATGGTAGGGGAACCTGTAACACCGCATATGAGCCCCCACGCTGTACGGACTGTGATGTGGGATGGATGGGACCGGCGTGTGATGATCCCTGCATCCATGGTTCACCAAATGCAGATAACACTAACTGTACTTGCAACAGTACCTGTTACCATGGCAAAGGCTGCAACATCCAGTGCTCCGATCACGGCACATGTGACGTAAACTATGACTGTTACTGCGAGCCATTCAGCGGCTGGTCGGGCACCCTTTGTGAAATTCCCGGCTGTCCCAGACATCCAGTAACCCTTGCGGAGTGCAGCAACCACGGCACATGTAACAGTTTTGATCACATCTGTGAATGTGACGCTGCATGGAAAGGTGCTGCATGTCACATAGCAGACTGCCAGGGAGAGCCTGATTGCCAAGGCCGGGGACATTGTGATGACACGCTGAACACCCCACGATGTATCAACTGTACAGGCAACTGGATGGGCGTAGGCTGCGACGAGCCATGTGTGAACGGCACAGAAACCCCACTCAATTCAGACTTTTGTCTCTGTGATGCTGGATTTGCTGGTGTTGGGTGTGACTCTGAGTGCTCTGGTCACGGACTTGTTACGGCTGGAGTCTGTGACTGTGACTATGTCACCGGATGGAAGGGAGCATTATGTGACATGCCGGGCTGCCCTGGACTCAACAAACTTGACTGCTCCAACAGAGGTATGCACCTCATTGGTTATAAAATTGATTGACCTTAGTATTTTGTTGACCTTTTACTTTTAAGGAATAAATTCATTCAGTTACATATGTACCATGATATACTGGTAATATGGCATGCACAGAGGAAAAACCACACTCACCCAACCCCATTCCATCACAGGGGCACGCAACTACTAATAATATTGATTTTATTAGACTTTCAGGATATACGTATCCAGTGACTGAAAGTCCAACCAATTTAAATCAACATTACATGTGTTAGTAGTTGCATACCCCTTTGATACCACCACATTCCTACTCACCCCATCTCAATCTTGTTTATACAAAATATACAGGTTAAAGGTCATAGTTTCAATAGAAAAAATAATAAAAAAATTGGCACTGTACATTCATGGTTGTATAAGATGGGTACCTCCTTCAAATGCCAATGTCCAAATGATTTAGCAAAATCTTCTGAAGACACTCATACAAATTAGCTGGCCCTTATACACATAAAATCAGATGCACTACATCTATCTAATTTTCCCTGCTTAAAGAGTGTTGGGACTGTACCGAGAAGAATATTCTAAGAATTTATAATATAGTCACTTTTAGAGTGTGTCTGTTTGCATAATTTAAAAAGCATTGAAAGCTATAGGATTATATTCTGCCCCACTTAAAAGAAAAGAAAAGCAACTACATGCTTTTGTCTGGTTCTTTTCTACATAGTTAAACCTTAGCTTGTTTAATACTACTACATAGTCATATAACAGTCTTTGTCAATTTAATTGTCATTACATGCAGATCTATCTTTTTGTCTTATTTATCTTAAGAACCTGTAAATACTACGGCACAGTTATATAAATACTGTCTTTTCCAGTTTAATTGCCATTACACACACAGATTCATTTTCTTCATGACTTGTTTATCATAGGAACTTGTAACAATGCCTTGCACACCTGCGACTGTAATCCGGGCTGGATGAACATTGGATGTGAGGATGCAGACTGTCCAGGCAATCCCGATTGTAATGGACGTGGCTCCTGTAACTCGACTGTCGACCCACCTGAGTGCATGTTAGTATATCTTAACATACTGGCATGCTTATCACTAAGGCCACTGAGGAGCTTGCTCCAATAACTCCTTAAAGCTTCTGTTTAAACTGGACATCCAGATGCTTTTGTTTTAAAGAGTACTAAAGTTTTGTAAGTGAGACATTTTATGATTTAAAAAATTTGGCTGTATCTTTACAAATGCTGTCATTGTAGTAGAACCATGAATAAATTATAAAGAAGTTGATATATTAATATATACATATGTACTGGATAAACTTCAAATGTAATTACATGTTATACAAAGTGTCACCCTGTAGTTACATGTTATATAGAACGTCACCCTGTAATAACATGTTATACAGAATGTCACCCTATTATTTCATGTTATACAGAATGTCACCCTATTATTTCTTTTTTTTACAGCTGACGTTTTCCCCTTTAGTTGTTTGTTAATGATTTGTAATATTTTGTTCTGGTCAGTCTCAAACAATACAGCTATCGGGGAAAACCATAGAGAGGAATTAGTCCCCTCATGACTTTCCTTAAGTCATGAATACATTCTTAAAAATATCAGGAAAAACTGTCATAGAGGTCAAATAAATTTAATGATATAGTATTGATATTCAGTAGGACCACTAACATTTCTTTGTATATTGCCAGGTGTACAAGTCCCTACTTTGGCGCTGACTGCAGCCAGACATGTGACCACGGCACCATCTTCCCAGCCTACAGTGATAACTGTACGTGTGATCCAGGCTGGGTTGGAATTGAATGTGACGCAGAGTGCTCCTTGCATGGAAACTTCAATGGCACCATCTGTATCTGCGATGTGAACTGGCGTGGAGATGTGTGCGAGATGCCTGGATGTCCTGGAGTCGGTGAAGACTGTTCGGGACATGGTGATTGTAATACTGCTACACACATATGTACCTGTCAGGCTGGCTGGACCGGAGTAGGATGTGACATTCCTGACTGTCCTGGAAATCCAGACTGTATGGGTCGTGGAACGTGCGACACCAGCTTTGACCCACCAAAGTGTATGGATTGCGAGGTTGGGTGGATGGGACCGGCATGTGATGACCCATGTGTTAATGGTACACAAGATCCTGCCAACAGTGGGTTCTGTAAGTGTGACGCTTGCTACTTCGGCAAGGGCTGCAACAGCGAATGTGCTGGAAATGGACAGTGCGTGGCAGGTGCATGTGAATGTGACACCAGCTGGCGAGGCTCACTTTGTGAAGTGTCAGGCTGTCCAGGAACAACATACGACTGCTCCAAACATGGAGAATGCAACAGTGCCAATCAGGAGTGCACTTGTTTCCCAGGTTTGTAAAATCATTTGTTAAAATTGATACTAATTATATTTTGTAAATTTCGTTACAATTTATATCATGGCCTTTCAACCAAATCTTCCAGTAAAGTAAGTCAATTTTTCTCTCATTTATGAACAGACCTTGACTTAAGGTGATCTATACATAAAAGTGGTGGTTAAATCGTTTTGCTATTAACAAGTTTAAGTCCATTTTAGTTGAAAAAAATATTGGTGTAAAAAAATTACAAACTTTTAACAGTAAACACCTTTTCTGCAATATGCAAATCATTTTTGAAATGTTTAGCTGTTTGTTATTATGCCAAAGAATCTGAACAGATTCAAGGTATTTCTAGAAGTTTTTGATCATCATTTTTATTTCAATAAAGGATGGACTGGCTTGGCTTGTGATGAAGCAGACTGTCCAAACAACTGTACACAGAACGGAATCTGTAACACGACTGGTGTAGCCCCAGAATGCTCCTGCTTTGAGGTATGTTACTGGAATAAAACCTGTTTTGTTATGCCCCTGCCATAAAATGGGGGGGAGTGGGGGGCATATAGTGTTGCCCATGCCCGTCCCGTCCCGTGATCAAAGGGGTTGTAATTTTTTATATAACATTAAACACCGAAACTAATTTCACATGGTGATGATGGGCACATTCATGTCTTCCAGACATTTTTTAGTTTCAATTACAATATTTGTGTTCACCTGAATTGAAAGTTGAGAATATTAATACAAAACAACACTTCATGTCCTGTTAGGCAGAACATATAAAGGGAATACTAACGTTTGTCAGTACTTGTTTAATAGGACATATTACAACATAAAAATGTATAATATAACTTTATGAAACTTTGTAGACACATGCAGGCTTGTTCACAAACGATATGTCTTGTGTAATTTGTAGGTGTTTTGCTTTAAAGTCAAGGTAAATAAATAGAGGTTAAATTAATTTCAACTTCCATTTTTTTTCAGGATTGGATGACATTTGATTGTAGCAAGCCTTGTGTCCATGGTAACAAAACTGACAATATCCGCTGTGACTGTGATCCCTGCTTCACTGGGGCAGGCTGTGACCTAGAGTGCTCTGGTAAAGGAACCTGTGAAAATGGAACATGTAATTGTACCAGGCTACCAGGTAAGCCTTCACCAGTTTTCTTAGCTGTATCAATCATGAGGTTTGGTTTGGTTTGGTTTACTGGTTTTATGTCTTCCTTCACTGACGGTAGGATGTGTTCGGCTGACGTGAGGGGGTAAGTAATTAGTTGCCGCTTACCAGACCCTTTTAAGATTCAAAATGTCCTAGGCTTGTCCAGGTCACACCCCATGGTCAGACAGCTGGATCAGATGCGGATAGGCTGTCACAGCGGCGGCTGCGGTCCACAGATCCATGTCTGTGCATATGGTCCCTGTTGTCCTCATGAGTCATAAGAAGAAGTTGAGAATGACTATAGAATGATTAGGGAATGTATTTTCCCATTTGGTTATGAGTTTTTTCAAATGGAATCTATACAAGCTTGTGCATAGAGATTGTTTAGTAAATCTCATTTGTAAACCTTGGTGTCTTTTTAAGATTTGAAAATTAACCAACCAAAATAAGATAAAAAAAGATAACCAACCACTACATGTTGGGGAACCGCTATTCGTCATTTGTATCTGGTAACGGATCATTGGTTACCTCCCTTTCGTCATTATAACATTAATCTTCTGTATGTTTATTCTCATCGATTCATATATTGCAGGAAACGCGTTTATTGGAAGCTTGTGTGAGGAAAAAGGCTGTCCCGGTATCGACGGTGCCTGTAACCAACATGGCAGCTGTAATTCTGTCCTCCAAGAGTGCACCTGTTACCCCGGATACAAGGGGTATGACTGTTCAGAACCAAGCTGTCCAGGCACTCCAGAATGTTCAGGTAACGACTCACCCATATTGACCTCAACTTAATGTTTTACCCTTTAACTTTAACCCCATTTCAACGCATGGTAGAGTCTACTAAAGTTACATGGGGGTGAAAGGGTTAAGTGAACATCCTGCCTCAAAAGTTAAATACTTTGTTATTTGTGAATTTATATAAATTCTTTGTAAATTGTTAAGTTATATCATAGACTTAAAGGTTAAAGCTGACAATACAAGTTAAGAACCATCAAAGTACCATACAAATTATATAATAGTCCTCATTGATGTCCCCAGGAAGACAGTTTTACAAGTATCTAGTAATGTTTATAACTCGCGTGAGATTCGTGTGAGCTATCGCTATCCGTCTTTGCCATCATGTTACACTGTTAACCTTTTTACACATTTAGACTTTAACTTGAAAGTATAAAGATATAAATCTGAAGGCTCAATGGTTGTAATTAGAAAGTATGTTAAATCTATATGATTTTTGTTGTTGTAGACAAAGGTACCTGCGTTGCTGGAACTTGTATGTGTGATTCAGACCGAATAGGTGACTACTGTCAACATCCCTGTTACAACGGCACAAACATCAATGGAGAATGTGTGTGTAACAAGACTTGCATCACCGGTCCTTACTGTCACCTCGAGTGCTCTGGAAATGGACTGTGCGATACTACTGGTGACTGTGTCTGTGACTTTAATGATGGCTATAAGGGAGACAAGTGTGACAAGCCTGGCTGTCCAGGATGGCCTGAAAACTGCATGGGACATGGCACATGTAACGAGGTGACTGGAGAGTGCACGTGTGACTCTAACTGGGAACAACCGGCATGTGCTGTGCCCGAATGTACCAATGACTGTAACAATGACCCGGATGCTCAGTGTCTGGAACCGCCTGGTGGTGGAGTACCTCGATGCTTCAATTGCTCTTCCAACAAGATGGGAGATGCCTGTGAATTTGACTGCCTCTATGGTGTTGGTGTTCGGGACAGCAGTGGTAACTGGCAATGTGAATGTGACGCCTGCTATAGTGGGGTCGACTGTAGCTTGCTATGCAATGGTCAGGGTTCATGTACAAATGGAACATGTGACTGTGGGTTCAATGGTTATAGGGGACCATTGTGTGCTACCTACGGCTGCCCTGGTTACGACGTAGACTGTAGCGGCCACGGACAGTGTGGCGGGTCCCACTCCTGTATTTGTGATGCTGGATGGACTGGAACAGGTTGTCACATAGGGGCGTGTTCCAACAACTGCACTGGACAGGGCACCTGTATTGATACCCTCACTCTAACAACTCCATACTGTTCCTGTGATAGTAATTACTTTGGTTCAGCTTGTGAGAATTTGTGCTCAAATGGTGCCCTGGCCAATGGTACCTGTGATTGCAACGCTTGTTATGATGGACTAGAGTGTGAAACAGAGTGCTCTGGTCGAGGCACATGTACAAACAACCAATGTCAGTGTGTGAGTAGTCGCGGCACGCTCTGCGAGAACAATGGATGTCCAGGGTTGTATAATTTAGATTGTTCTGGTCACGGGTCATGCAACACAGCCACAAGTTCCTGCAGCTGTAACACTGGGTGGATAGGCACAGACTGCGCAACTCCAGATTGTCCGTCAGATTGTAACAACCGTGGGCATTGTAATACCACATCAACTGTGCCTGTGTGCACGGACTGCGAGAAGGGCTGGATGGGAAGCGCCTGTGATATACCATGTAACGGCACACAGATCCCAATGGACAGTGGCACCTGTGTCTGTGACAGTGCCTGTCAACACGGCACAAGCTGTGAGTTAACTTGCAGCAACATCAGGCCATGTGTAAATGAGACCTGTGTTTGCACTGATGCAGATGGCTACAGTACGGGAGCCTGGGGCACATACTGTGAGGAAGCTGATTGTCCAGGACGCCATCAACCATGCAGTGGTAATCAACTGTTTTGTATAAAAACTCCTCCCACACCAATGTGTATCTGCAAAGCTGGGTATTTTGGGCTCGGCTGCCAGGATGTTGACTGCCCCGGCCAGCCAGACTGTAGTAATCAAGGTGTGTGTCAGAACGATGCTACCTGTCTCTGTAACAACATGACCATGGGTTTACAATGTGAGCTGCCTTGTGAGGGAGGAAGTGCCGTCCAGTCTGGAAACACGTTCAGCTGTGTTTGTGACAACTGTATGTCGGGCACGGGATGTGACAAAGTTTGTAATGACCATGGAACATGTAGCTCCAACGGTACCTGTGAATGTGACACTGCATGGTGGGGTAAGCTCATTGTTAGAATGCTTTTACACACCTATTTTGATCAGGGAAATTGTTTTATAGTGCCTCCATCTGTTATCATTTTCGTATCTGAAGTATAAATTGTTAACCCATGCCAAGTTTTGATGAAACTCAAATCATCATTAGTAGTCGTACCATTGGGTGTTTTTGGAACTCTCACTTTAGGTTAAATTCATAATAGGATTGAAGAGCATTTTTCGCAATGTTCATGTGTTCATACAGACATGAACATTGAAAAAATGCCATTCAATACATATCTTTTCATTCTAAATTAAATAGTTATTGTTGATCTAAATATAGGGATTCCTCTATGTTTTCAATATTGAAGTGCATTTATGAATACTATATAGTGTGCCTTTTGGTAGTTTCCAGATTACCCAAGGT
The DNA here is from genome assembly GCF_002113885.1 of Mizuhopecten yessoensis. NCBI lineage: Eukaryota > Metazoa > Mollusca > Bivalvia > Pectinida > Pectinidae > Mizuhopecten > Mizuhopecten yessoensis. Next base: position 579,721 of record NW_018408858.1, on the reverse strand, counting down.
TTTTTAAACTTTTATTTTCAAATATAGGATTTCGAAGAATTATTATTCTGTGAAATGCATCGTAACATATTTATATGGAATATTTTCGTAGAATTCTGTAGTGAATATTCCTGTAGAAAAAGAGTTAGCTTGAACAATTTTTTTAGAAGATATGTATCCAGAATTCCTTGTCATTGTATTGGTGCAAATTAAGGCCAGTAGATGTTACTGATTGTATGCTGTTTTGTGATGAACAGGAGATCACTGTACTGTGGAAGGATGCCCTGGAGTGGGCTCCAGTTGCTCGGGTCATGGTACCTGTCAGGCTGGCTCGTGTTCGTGTGATCAGTACTACAAGGGAGCGGGTTGTGATGAGATCTACTGTACCGATGACTGTAACAACAGAGGTAAGTTTACATTGTAATGTTTGATTGATTGCTTTGACTGTAACAAGAGGGGTAAGTTTACATCGTAACGTTTGATTGATTGCTTTGACTGTAACAACAGAGGTAAGTTTACATGGTAATGTATGATTGATTGCTTTGACTGTAACACCAGAGGTAAGTTTACATTGTAATGTGTGATTGATTGCTTTGACTGTAACAAAAGGGGTAAGTTTACATTGTAATGTTTGATTGCTTGCTTTGACTGTAACAACATAGGTAAGTTTACATTGTAATGTGTGATTGATTGCTTTGACTGTAACAAGAGTGGTAAGTTTACATCGTAACTTTTGATTGATTGCTTTGACTGTAAAAACAGAGGTAAGTTTACATGGTAATGTTCGATTGATTGCTTTGACTGTAAAAACAGAGGTAAGTTTACATTGTAATGTTTGATTGATTGCTTTAACGTCCACTTCACTACTACGTAGTTTGGTTATAGAGTTAGAGAGTTTACACGTGCACCCTGGCATAGGGAATTTATACACGTCAGGGTCAGTGTTTTTGCAAGACATGAAAGTTGGGGGTAAAATCACACATTACTTACAAATTCTAACCCTTTATATATGGCAATTTTAGCCTATAACATTTTGAGGGTCAAAAGCCATTTAAGGAAGCCATATATGCTTCCATATTGAGATTGACTGAAACCCTGGACTGAGTCAAAGTCTAAATTCTGATTCCAATTAACAGCAATGAATCAATGTTGTCATTGTGTATTTCAAAGTGGTATATGCATGTAGGTAATATTCTGACCAGTTATAGGTTATTGTTTTGGAAATGATGTCAGTCACATTTGTATTTTTTCAGCATGATGAATCTGTAACATCATCTTCTAGATCCTAGTTATTTAGCTCTTCTCAAAAATGTCTGTCAGGGGTTGTTAGTAAGAATTACCGGAATAGTTGATAAAATCACTTATTATTGTTTTAAAATTCTGAATCCAACAGTTGGTAGTTTTGGTTGACAAACATGTTTTGAGTGGAAAGCCATAGGCGCAACACTCTTCTACAAAAACAATTTGATTTAAAACTATTCTTGCTACCAATATTTGTTGTTTATTATTACTGAAATTTCAATGTTTAGGTACGTGTGACTACACCAACTACTGGCCGCCCAAGTGCGTCAACTGTAATGACTCCATTGGGCCTAAGTGTGAGAAAGACTGCCTATACGGGAGTGAGCTGTCCGCCTTCAGTACCGTATGTGTGTGTGACAACTGTTACAGTGGATTTGAATGCTCCATACAGTGTTCCAACCAAGGACTCTGTAATGCTACCTCCAGCAGCTGTGACTGTGAAACTGGCTTCAAAGGCAGTATCTGTGAAGATTATGATTGTCCAGGTGAGGGTTTAGCCAAACACAACTCAAATATTCAGAGTCCAGTTAAGTTTTACAGCTTGCTCCTTCAAATGTGCTGACTCCACTTAACAGGTCTTCTTTAAATGTTTTGACTCATTACGGTAATTACCGACTTTCAAATTCCTCAAACCTGTTTTAAAGTTAATTTAAATATATTGAAAAAACCTCATGATTCACACAAATATCTTACTCACCATCAATTGAAACAGTCTCAATGTGCAGGTAGTGATAGATTTAATTTATAATTTAAAAGAATGTTCTCGACTTTACACTAGATTTTGATTGACCTGACATTAATTTATTGGTCTCATCATAATGAGTTGACATAAATACAATGGTTACAGAGCTGGGCTGAAATAAGCTTACAGAAGTGTATAGCACTTATACTTTGTATTCAGGGCTTGTATACTTTATATTTATTGCTTGAGAAATGAAAAGCAGGAAACATAAACCCCATGAATTGTTTGCCTTTCTGGTAAAGGTTATTAAGCGTTATGAAGGTTCACCTTTAGTTGTTGTGTGAAATTTAAGACCAACAGATTTGTTTCAGGTACAAAATTGCTAAATTAAATGTTGATCTAGTGCTAAAAAGTGTTAATATACATGGTTTGTACAGACCAGACTCACAACAAATTTTATGTTAATCACCGACCTACATCACATGACAATCGAAAATCTAACAATGGATTTAAAAAATATCCTGCAGAAATTGCTGGAGAATAACAGTTTGTTTGTATGTGGTATTTAAATATAGAAATGCACCAAGGTTTCAATGTTTTCTGGTACATGTTCACAGGAGAACCCGACTGCAGCTCGCATGGCACGTGTATGAGAAGTAATAATCAGTCAATCTGTTCCTGTAACGCTGGATTTACAGGCGCCGACTGCTCCGACTACATCTGTCCTGGGACACCAACTTGTAGTGGCAATGGTAAGGAGTGCTCACAGAACTATACTTACTATATTTGTATCAATAAATTTCAGCTGACATCAATTCATGTGTCCATCTGTCTATAGATACCAATAGATATAATTCGTTTATGTACCTTTATAGGATAGTCAGATTTTTTCTTTTCTGTAAAAGACAAGCTCAAGTACAAAATATCTCTGATATCTTTTTTTCACTTGTTTGTCACCTCATCTTGGCCATGTCTTATATGATGTAGTGTAGTTTCTTAATTTTTGAATTTTTCTTGACCAGGCGTCTGTACCCTAGCCACTGGATCTACGGCCCCATCCTGTGCATGTAACCATGGTTTTGGTTCACTGGACTGCTCCTCTTGTCTGACAAATTTTGCACCTCCCAACTGTGATGTCTGCGAGACCAACTACATCGGCTACAATACCACATGTGGGACTCTCTGTAAACATGGCTATGCCACAGAACTAGGTTTGTAACTCAACCACACAACTTGCAATAAGAGTTAATCCCCTTTGTACGACCAAAGCTAAAAAATGTTGATTTATGGCTTCGTGTGGGATAGAGGGAGAATATTTTCGAATGCGTGAGATTTATGGCTCACGTGGCGTGAGTAAGGTCGTCTCAGCGTGACAAATGCGTGAGAGTTGTGTAAGCAGTATTTTATCTGTGTGTGTGTGGACATGTAGCTCTTGTCAAATTTTCTCACAAACACGATCTTCAAATCATACTGTAAGTGACTAAAGGTTAAAAACTGAAGGTTGAAATGTGTGCCGAGTGGAAGTGAACATCCAGTGTAAAAAAATATCTAGAATATCTGATAAAGATTTATTTGTCAGTGGTAAGAGATTGCTTTCATGATGTTATTGCAATTGTTCTTTGTGTGTAATAAGTTCCATATTTCTGCAAAACATTGCTTATGATTATCCAAAATTACTTTTCAACTTGCTCCCTGAAAACATGAACTGAACATCAGTGGGGATAAATCTACATTGAGGACAGAAAAATGTCACATTCAGTAAAATGGTGTTGAAGTTTTTAACTCTCACTCCTGTTTATTTATTGTTTTGATCAATGGATCACAACCAATGAGTTTCAGCCAAAATTAATTTGAAGTTGAGGTATACCAGCTGAATCATGAGTGTATGGGTACAATTAGATAAAATAGGTTATCATCTCAGGGATCTAATTGAAATTGAACAAAGTAAATGTTTCAGTCAGGGCTGTATGAGACAGTAAAATTATAATCTTGTCTGCTTGTCTCATAAACTGACCATTGTGACCTTGTTGTTTAGGTGGTGATGTTTGCCAATGTTATGATGATGACGTGAATGGACACTGGACTGGTCAAGCCTGTGATGTTTGTCAGGACGGATGGGCTCTCCCCTCCTGCACCAGCTGTTCTCTAGGTGGGTATATCATTATGTGAAAGGTTGATAATGGATAAAAATGTTTCTGTTAGCCTTAAAGTTAGCATGAATGTGATTCAGTAAAGTTTGTTTGTTTGGGGTTTAACGTCCTCGCAACAGCCAGAGGTCATATGAGGTCGGGTGCCTAGGTAGATACAACAGCCAGAGTCATATGAGGTCGGGTGCCTAGGTAGATACAACAGCCAGGGTCATATGAGGACGGGTGCCTAGGTAGACAACAGCCAGGGTCATATGAGGTTGGGTGCCTAGGGAGATACAACAGCCAGGGTCATATGAGGTTGGGAGCCTAGGTAGATACAACAGCCAGGGTCATATGAGGTTGGGTGCCTGGGGAGATACAACAGCCAGGGTCATATGAGGTCGGGTGCCTAGGTAGACAACAGCCAGGGTCATATGAGGTTGGGAGCCTAGGTAGATACAACAGCCAGGGTCATATGAGGTTGGGTGCCTAGGGAGATACAACAGCCAGGGTCATATGAGGACGGGTGCCTAGGTAAACAACAGCCAAAGTCATATGAGGTTGGGTGCCTAGGTAGATACAACAGCCAGAGTCATATGAGGTTGGGTGCCTAGGGAGATACAACAGCCAGGGTCAAATGAGGTTGGGTGCCTAGGGAGATACAACAGCCAGAGTCATATGAGGTTGGGTGCCTAGGGAGATACAACAGCCAGGGTCATATGAGGACTGGTGCCTAGGGAGATACAACAGCCAGGGTCATATGCAGTCAGGTGCCTAGGGAGATACAACAGCCAGGGTCATATGAGGTCAGGTAACTAGGGAGACACAACAGCCAGGTTCATATGAGGACAGGTGTCTAGGGGGACACAACAGCCAGGGTCCTATGAGGACAGGTAACTAGGGAGACACAACAGCCAGGGTCATATGAGGTCGGGTGCCTAGGGAGACAACAGCCAGGGTCATATGAGGACGGGATTCAGTATAATAGTTTAAAATGTACTCTGTAAAGTTACACAAGATTAAGTGCTTTTCAGTTTCAGCAAACATGTTTTCTGTCCATTTGAACAACTGTTGATTATATATATGTTCTGCTTAATTGAATGCCATTCAGTTTACCGGTACATGCAATTAAAATATTTTCTGTTAAGTTTGATAAACTGAAAATATGACATGAACACCACCCAGTTTAGATGTTGTTATATATTCTGTAAAGATGACCAATATGGGTCACCTTGATATACATAATACGGTTATTTTGTCACAGGCTCAGTAACTGTTGTAGTGGTTTTAAATGGTCATTGACAACGGCATTTCAAGTAAACCAAATGCCTTGTCATATCTCTATCACTGTTTACTGGGAAACATTCACCCAGGTAAATATTTGCCCTTTAATGTGGAAATCCTTCTTTGATCATTGTTAATTTTGCCCTTCACAATAACACTTACTTTATAGTGCATGCTGTGTACTAATTTTCCCCGCCATGATAAATCATTAACCCATTCACCCCTAAAGTCATATTTGGACCATACCAAATCAAAGAATGGGCAAGTCCAATTTAAATATGTAGGGGTGAATGAGTTGAGCAAGGCTGAACTGCCTTTCACAGATACACACTAGGCATGTGAAGTATGACAAAGATTTTCCATTCACATGTCTCTATTTTTATATGCCCGTCGAAGACGGGGACGAATTATGTTATCACGTGAGCGGGCGGGCGGGTGGGTGGGCGGGCATGCGAACGATGTCCGCTCGATATCTCAAGTAATTATTAACGGATTAACTTCAAACTTCACCACAAGGTTAATTACCATGAAAGCTCGGACAAGTTCGATAACCGCCATTATCCGACCGTAATTATTGGAGTTATTCCCCTTGGTTTCATTAATGCGATGCATGTCTTCCATGATGTTGAATTGCACTCATTGATCTACCAGTTATGTTGAATGATTTCTCTTTCAATATCAATTACTCACAAATACTTCATATATTTCAATCATACAAACAACTGCTCATTCAATGTGTGACGGGCGTATTATATACCGCTTGCGGTAACCTTGTTTCACAGACTATGTTGGACCAGGCCACTGCAACATCACCTGTGTCACCGGTCAGGGTATTTATGCCGACAAGTATGACGGTACCAGTATCACGATCGGAGTTCTCCCTGTCTTCAACTGTTATACATTGGAGAGTGGAATGAAAACTGCCTGGTTTGGCTACTCCAACTTGAATATGCACAATGTTTACATCACATCTGAATCCGAAAACAACATCATGAAGTCAGACTTGACAAAATACCAACCACCAACAATGTTCAAAGCCAACACCGTTGCAGATTATATCTTTTCTGAAGGGTAATACATTGTTTACAATTATTAGCAATTCTTTGAACAAAGTTCAGTGAAAAGGTATACAACTTTTATGTTTTGATTTGCAAGTTGTAAAATATAACAATTTAAGACTTCTCCAAAAGTATAATTTTCTAAAGTTGCAAACTGTAAGAATTTTAAAATCTTAAAAATATTTCTTCCAATTCCTGATAAATGTGAAAATATGAGGCCCTACTTTTTTTCGTTTCTTTTCAATATAAAAATATTAGCTGAAATCACCTTACAAATTGTACTGTAATTTTGAATTTGGTTCAGATGTCAGATTAGTTACAAAAATAAGACTTTGATTTCTTTCAACAGACCATTCAATGCCTCAGAGGATCTCATTTGGACTTTAAGGACAACTCGGGCAAATGCTGATAACAGTATTGCAGTATCCCTGTCAACAGCAACCATCTGCCCTTTTATTCCTACACAGGTAATACCAAAATGCATTCACACTCGGCACTCTCAGGTAATATCAGTAGCATATACTCTACTATATACACAGGAAATATCAGTAGCATATACTCTACTATACACAGGAAATATCAGTAGCATATATTCAACACAGGTAAATAACAGCAATGCATTCACACTCTACACTCTCAGGTAATATCAATAGCATATGCTCTACTATACACAGGTAATATAATTAAGCATATATTCTACACATGTAATAACAGCAATGCATTCACACTCTACACTCTCAGGTAATAGCAGTAGCATATACTCTACTATACCCAGGTAATATCAGTAGCATATATTCTACACAGGTAATAACAGCATTAATGCATTCACACTCTAGACTCTCAGGTAATATCAGTAGCATATACTCTACTATATCCAGGTAATATCAGTAGCATATATTTTACACAGGTAATAACAGCATTAATGCATTCACACTTTACACTCTCAGGTAATATCAGTAGCATATACTCTACTATACCCAGGTAATATAAGTAAGCATATATTCTACACAGGTAATAACAGCATTAATGCATTCACACTCTACACTCTCAGGTAATATCAGTAGCATATACTCTACTATACCCAGGTAATATCAATCATGCTTTTATACTCTACACAGGTAAGTATCAGTCATGCTTTTATACTCTACACAGGTAATATCCGTTATACATTCATATTCTACAGGTAATATCCATTATACATTCATATTCTACACAGGTAATATAAGTTGCAAATCCATACTCTTCACACTCCGAAACACCAGTCAAGTTTTCAGCTATATGATGCAAACATTGTGAAGTTTATGAATTCTTTATCTGCCGATTTTAATTGTCTAAAATCTTGTTATATTTTGTTTATATTTTTTTAGATGTAGTTTTTTTCATGGAATCTGATTCTCTGTCTTGGTTTTTTTCCAGCCTATATTTACTGATACCACTGGATATTGCAAATGTGATGAAGGCTATTGGGGAGCATCCTGTGAGCATGAATGTCCAGGTGGCGGAAGCAACAGTTGCTTTGGTAAAGGGAAGTGCAATGCAACAACTGGGGAATGTGTATGTGTGAGTGGAGCCCAGGCCAGTACCAACTGTTCTACATGTCACTCTGGGTGGACAGGGGACGATTGCAGTGTCGCTGTTGTCGCAGGATCAACCTCCAGCTCAACCTCAAGTTCAACTGTATTCTATGACAGTGGCGGTCTCATGACTTTTGACGGATCCATGATGACAATGCAACAACCGGGAGAGTATGTACTAACTGGAGGAACACTCACTGCCACCGGTGAAGATCTGAGTGTTCATATTGTAACATCACCTGGCCTACTAGGCATTTTATCAACATCGATGGCTAGTGTGTCTGTGGGGACAGATACACTGGTGGTGGTCGCAGGCAGTGGAAACATTGATGATACCAAGACCTACCTGAATGGAGAGGAGACGAGCATCGGCTCAGGGCTATCAGTTGGCTCACTCACATGTACGAGAAGTTCCATTTACAAGATTGACTGCTCTGATAATTTGGAGGTTAATATCACAATTGATATTGCCCCGTTCTCGCTGTCGGCTATTACAGTTGAGCTGGATTCAAGTACCTGCAGTAGTACCCAAGGCCTGGCTAGTTCCTGTGATGGAAACTACACTGATGACTTCAAAACTTCATCTGGAGTAATCTTGTCAGGAGGGTCCGTAACGCAGACTTCCCTGCAGGAGCAGTTTGTAGAATCATTTAAGGTTTCATCATCCAACTCGGATATATCTAATGTGGCCCCTATTCCTAACTGGGGAGGAAACGGCCTCAGCCTTCATGGCATGAGTATCTATGTTGAAAACTTGAACTCTTTCACAGAAGATGTATCCCTAGAAATGAAGTTCAGTCTGAGAGCCACCACTAGTGAATACCAAACACTTTTCTCCTATGAGTTTTACGAGTCAAATGTTCTCACCAATCATTTCTGTGCACTTGTCAAAGATGGAGCTGTCTATCTATACACAAAATACAACGATGAGTACCGTGAATTCCCATCTCTCGTGGTTGAAGCCAATACATGGTACCATTTCACTTCAGTTTGGAACCATGCATCCAAGAGACTGACCCTCTATCTGACTAAAGAAGATTTGAGTCAGGCTACCGACTTCACGGTGTATAATCAGAACTATCCTACTCCGATGGAACATGGTGGCACTTTGCGCTTGGGAAATACTTGGTCTGCAGTTCAGTATGGTAAATGGATTATGCAGGGAAACATAGATGATGTTAGGTTGTATAAAAAGCAACTGTCTTCTCTTGAAATTAGGAATACTGCTTTCAAACTACTGGAGTGCTCTACAATAACCATGTTGTCAAACCGATGGACATTTGATGAAGGCCAGGGACTTGAATCTGCTGATGTGATTGGTCACAATGATATGCTCTTTAATAAGTTTTCTTCACCTGAGTGGAGCAGGGTTAATTACACAATGACATCATGTACAAGTGCCAGTACATCCGTGCACGACCAGCTTGACACCAATACAGTAGACCCAGGTCTAAGCAGCCTGTGTAATGAAATTTCTAGTAAGTTTGAGTCATTGTGTGTCGGAAAACTTGGATATGCTGTTCTTGGAGGACTTTTGGAAAATTGCCTGTTCGAATCATTGACAGATAGTGAAGCTCCTCTGAAAAACATAAGAGTAATAAGCACTTTATGTAAGCTGCAAATAACTGACGTCAGCTGGCCTGGAAGAACGATGTGTAACTCATTCCCCGTCGACAAGTTCCCCGTGTGGAGAGGCTCATCATGTGATATGAAGTGCGAATCTGGAACTTGGGACTCTGTGACCAGTTCTTGTCAGTGTCATGATGGATTCTGGGGAGAACAATGTGATGGAGTATGCCCCAGCTTCTTAGATAAAACATGTGGAGGGGGTACATGTAACATTACTGATGGCGTGTGCAAGTGTCCTCCATTCCTGGACCCAGCTCACAACTGTCAGAGGTGTTTGGCTGGGTTTGAGGGCTTGGACTGTTCAGTCTTGTCAGCCACCCTGCCTGGGAGTGCTACTGATGGAGTGTGCAACACGTTTGGAAGGTCAAACTTCATCATGTTTGACGGACAAGCATTCAAGCTGAAGGCAGCCGGAGAGCTGAAACTTTTGGAGACTACCACCTTGAATGTATACATTAAGGTTGATTTGTGCGGAGGAAGTGTTGTAACTTACTGCGTGAAGCAGACCTGGATTGGGTCACAGAATGAAAACTTCACAATGCAGGCTCCACTAAAGGAAGGAGGTGTCTTCAACCTTTATCATAATGGAACAGCAATCAGTTTCGACCAGGAGTATGATTTCACCGGATCTATCAAAGTTGTTAAGCACGATAAAAAGACCCTTCGATTTGACTTCTCCAACGGGTTGATCTACCTCAGAGAAGATACCACTTCCATTTCTAATACAATTTCTTTGAAAAAGTCTTCGTATGCCTCTCAAACATCAGGCTTATGTGGCAATTTTGACGGCAGTACCAGCAATGATTTTGTAACATCAAGTGGCACATTAGCTCTTAATGCTATTACCCAGGAGGGGGTTGATGCTTTCCAGGTGATGACTTCCATATCATCTACATCATCAACAGGCTTTGTTTACGAGCAAGATGGTTTCAGTCTACCTGTCGCACCCAAAGGCTTCAGCATGATTACAAAAGGATCTGGAGCCATTTCACTCCCCATGTCTGACACTTTCAGCAGCGGAGGCAGCGGTACTGTGCAAGTCGAATTCAAGACAGAATCTGACAAGGGTATGATACTTGGTTACAAAGGTAATTCTACGATGTCTGTTAACCTGAACAATTCTCTTGTCGTCATACGTTGGGGGGAGAAAGTCATCAGCACCGACTGCAGCATCAACACCAATCAGTCATATGATTTGTCGTTGTCATATGATAAGGATACAAAATCACTCCGTTTAGATGTAATAACAGAAGGCATTTTGAACTACACTAAAACCATCGAAAACTGCACAGCTGATGTGTTTAGTAACGACGGATTTATAAAGATGGGAAGCTGGAGTGACGATCCCCCAACATCGTTAGAAAATGAGCCATTTATTGGTGAAATGGATAATTTGAAGACCTTCAACACCTCTCTCAAAACTAACGAGACCCTTTACAGTGTAAGCGATGCCTTTCAAGACAGTTACCAAGACCTGACTGCCAAATTTACAATGGGAGAAGGAGATGGAAGTGTGACCATAGATAGCAAAAATGGTCATAAAATGTTTCTTCTTGGGAGCACAGTGTATTTCCCTTCAGATGACGATGATGGTGATCAGGATGACAATGATATCTCGTCTGACCTTCCAGCGAGTTTCAGAACAACTGCAGAAGAAACCTGTGCAAACATGACGTCCTCAATAGTTAAGTCTTGTTCCAGCTTGGGTACACAAACGCAAGAACATTTCTATGACATTTGTGTCAGTGACACGATGGAAAGTGGAAGTGCCCTAGGCTACATTCCAGTAGTGCAAGCATATGCTGATTATTGTGACAAAACCTTAAACCCTGCCAAGTCAGCTATGGAGGAAATATGTGAGGACAAGACGTCGGATCACTACCTGTTCCTGTGTCGGTACCAATGTAAGATTGGATACTTCAATCCATTGACCAGAGAGTGTGTATGTGAAGGGTCCTGGGGTGAATACTGTGAAAACGTGTGCCCTGGAGGAGTAGAAACGCCATGCTCGAACAATGGTAATTGTGAAAAACTGACCGGTACCTGCACATGTAAACCTACCCATGACAACACCACAGGCTGTGCTTCTTGTCTACCTGAATGGACAGGTACACATTGTGATATCATGGTAATTCCGCCGACTCCAACAACCACTCCGGCGGCCCCTACCACTACAGTCCCGGGAGCCACTACCACCCAATCACCTACCGTCATCCCCGGAAGGTCCACCTTTGCAATGTCGGATCAAGGTCACGTGAAAACATTCCAAAATAACAAGTTTAATTTTGACAAAGTTGGAGAAAACTATGTTACAAAGGGTGGTAACTCCAATACTCCTGACATCGCCATACGCACAGTCTACTGCCAGAAGGAATCTGTATGTGTAGACGCAGTTTCGGCGGAATTCACCAACACTAAAGTAGTGCTGCAGGCAGGTGTGTCGTCCACTGATGACATCAAGGTTTGGATCAATGGACAGAGTCATTCATTTGCTTCGAATGAAACCAGCATACACACAGATGTCCGAATCACCGAAGTTTCCCAAAACGAGTATGTAATTGAGAGCATTACTGGAAATTTTACCAGCATTCATGTAAGACAAGTTGACCAACATTTAAGTGCTGTGGTCACTATGGACAATACCCTTATCGAGACTCAGACATACATTGCAGGAGGAATCAATAGTGGCCAGCTAACACAAACCTACGATGCAGGCTGGGCTGTCAACGCATCTGAGAGCTCTTTTACTGTCTTGCCCACCAGTAGTTCCTCGTCCTCCTCATCCCAAGGATATCAGCAGACAACACCCACTGCAGGAAACAGCTTGTACTTCAACAACTCTGTCTTAACAAGCCGATTCATACATGATGTCATTGATCGTGAAAAGGATTTTACAGTTGGACTTTCCATTCGTCCCCATGTAGGAAATGGAACTGTGATTGTTATGGAAAACAAGGCCCCAGTGTCTGTGTTCATGGATGAGGGCATTTATAAAGTACGTATGGGTGATGAAGTGTATGACACTGGGATTTCCGTCTCACTTGATGAATGGCAAAGTATTTCCATCGCATTTGAATCGTCATCTAAAAAGGTTGACTTTTACAAAGCAACAGCTTCAAATGTGGAACAGAAATCATTCTTCAACACGAATGAGGAAGTCTTCCAGGCTGGTGGTTACATTAGCTTAGGACAACCTACATCGACAAATCTGGCCAAGTTAGAAAGTGAGAGCCAATACTATACTGGGGAAGTGGATGAGCTGAGGATTGACAACAAACCATTATCTTTTAATGAGATACTCGATACAGCCCTGTCTCGTGTTCCTGATCCCGCTCCTTCGTTAGTAACCCACATAAACTTTGACGAGGTTGAGGGTAAATACGTAAAAGACAATGTTGGAGAAATAAACTTTATCATGACGGATTCTGACATATCGATCAACCCTCCTGTGAGACAGATATCAAGTCTAGATCTGCCAGATCTTACAGTCCAGTCATCTCACATAAATTCCAACAGTACGATCCAGGCTGAAATAGACACAGCTTGCCATGACGCTGTGTATGCACCAGCATTTACCCCATGTGAAAATAACTCCCCAGGTTTTCTGGATTTCTTCTACTTTACTTGTAGAAGTGACATGGCCTCAACTGGTAAGAAGGAAACAATACTTGATACCATAGTATTCATGGCAGACACATGTGCGCCAAGTATTGGTACTTGGCCAGCAAAATCATTGTGTAATGACTTCCCTGAACAGAATTTCCAAAAGTGGTATGGACCTAATTGTGATATCATGTGCGAAAGTGCAACAGGTGTTGATGACAATGGAGTTTGTATTTGTAAAGACGGTTACTACGGAGCTAATTGCGATGGAATATGTCCGGGAGGAACAGATGAGCCGTGCAACAACAGAGGTAAATGCAATCAAACAACTGGAGCTTGTTCATGTCAGTTTAACTGGATGGGATCTGAGTGTACCTCCTGTAAAACAGGTTTCTATGGAGACAGTTGTGCAATAAGTGTTCAAGACACTTCCTTCACCTCCGGTACCAAAAATTACGCTAGTTTATCAGGAAATGGACATCTTTCTACATTAGATGGAGCTAGTGTCCCATTCAAACTGGACGGTTCCTTCACTTTTTACAAAGACTCCAGCATTGAAATTCAAACTCTCACTGGATCCTGTAAGGATTTCTCATCCTGCATTGGTAAAACTGCAATCAAAGTCGGCTCTGATGTCATAGAAATATCACCTGCACAGACAGGCAATATAACCATCAATGGAAACCCTACAGAGGTCATCACCGCACAGCCGATCGGGTCCACAGGCTACACACTAGTGAGAGATGCTACAAACAAACTCAAAATCACATCTTCGTCCGGGGACCTTGAGCTTGGCGTGACAACCAATAACGGTTACATCAACTTGAATTTGGAGGTAGAAACTACAAATTGTCAGTCTAGTACTGGCTATGTAGGATTCTGTCAGGACAGGAATCATGCCTGCTCCCCCACAGACCATTTATGTGTTGTAAAGGATGTTGGTATAGCAAAAGCGAGTAAAAGTTTGACTGATTTCAAATCAGAAGCAGTTATTGAATACTTTGAAGAATCTAAAGTAGATTCTGCAGACGTGCTGTTTGCCAATGGGATGGGAAGTGCTGGTTTTGCTGTAGAGATTAGTGAGGATGGCTTCCTTGCTACAGAACCACTTTCTAATGACTCCTGGCCAGAGACTGGAACATCAGATTATGTGAGCATGGAGATTCAGACAACACTTTCAAATGTTAACGAGGCTGGAAGTAACGGCACGCTGATTTCTTATGGTGAAGAGGAGACATTTGCAATCACCATAGTTAATGGCTTTTTTGTAATTCGGTATGGAAGACTATCATTCAACACTTCTGTGAAAGTCCAGGAAGACGTCCCCAGTCAAGTGTCTGTGGTTTACAATAATGCAACGGGCAAGATTTTATTTAGCTACTTACACACTGATCCACCCAAAGACAGAACTGAGTATATTTCAAAGCAAGTCTTCCTAGACATACCCCCAGGAGCCATAACACGGGAAGGTTCTCTAGCAGTAGGTGCTTGGATGCCAACTATGGGCGACGCCGGAACTCTACCCACTGGAACATTTTCTGGAGTTATTGATAGTGTGCACTTGTTCAATGAAGAATTATCACCGTCAGAGGTGTACATTGATTTCCAGACACCGGTAGACAGATATAGAGAAAACCTAGTCCTAGGATTTGAGTTTGCAGAAGGATCTGGAAAAATATCAACAGACTTTGTCAATGATGTTAATATCCATATCAGCGAAAAAGGAATAAATTGGGTAGAATCAAATACGACCTTAATCAGCTCTGTCCCTAAAACTCTGGAGGTAGTTAGTACAGAAAACACAACACAAGACATCATCGACATGTGTCAAAACCTAATACTGTCAGGTCCTTTGGCCCAGGCATGTTCATCCATGACCAACAGTTTACAGTCACACTTCCTGTCATGCGTGGATGACTACCATTCATCTGGCGACATTTCTGCCACACTTGACAGCACTTTAGACATGTCTGAATTATGTCAGATAAAGCAAAACCTTGCGAACCCACCTGCACAGCAGCTCTGTGGGATTTATACCAACACAGATGCAGAATTCCCTCTCGGTAAGGGTCCCTCTTGTACCACAGAATGTAAGTTCGGCTATGTCAATGATACCACTGACCTGTGTGTGTGTTCCCCGGGTGCGTACGGTGACGCCTGTGACCAGGAATGCACCGGTGGATACTCAACACCTTGTAACAAGCACGGAATCTGTGACAAGACAACAGGAAGTTGTAGCTGTGAGGAACACTGGAGTGGTAGTAGTGACTGTTCTACCTGTACCACAGGACTCACTGGGGATAACTGTGACACGTTCATCCCTGCAATACCTGTAGGGGACCCTGTGTGCATGACTCAAGGTGCAGGAGCATACCTCAATTTTACTGGTTACAACAACAAGATCACCTCGACAGGGGCTACTGACCTTTATGTGATGGACAACCTGAGAGTTGTGGTAAGTATAAATGTACAGGCGCACAAGCTGAAACGTACATAGAGGATACTCAATGGTTTCCCATTGAATACCATGTACATTTTACTAGTATGGCAGAATTGTGATATTTTTCATGAGTGCGATGCTTGTACTTAGCATAGTTTCTTCATTACTGAAAATCAGTTAATCAAACTTCATTCATTAGGTAAGCTCAATCTTACAGGAAAGACCCTCTGTCATCGGCAATTACTGAAGAATATCGAAATTAAATCAAAATGTAACTGATCATTTTTTCTGGCACTTCATAATGATATTACTGATGCAATTCTTCGCTGATTAAGCTGCAAGAGAATTCTTACTAGAAGAGTTTGGTTAAAGGCATCCAGATAAAGACACTTCTCAATTGTGACAAAATGTTTTTCGTCTGAAGCATATTTTTGTTTGTTAATGGCGATAAAAATCAGATGTATTGTAAAATAATTTCCAAACATTTACTCCAATGCCTTAGTAACAAAAAAGGGCCAAATTTCGGATCACTTTTTGTTTGTTCAGAGCAAATTTTATGTATAAGTGATGATGTATTATTGATATTTGTATACAGAAGATACTTGTGTACAATCGTGTTACACAATAATAAATTGTACACAACAATAACTTCATTAATTAAATGTTCACAATAGTAACTATAAATGTTGTTTCCTGCTTCTCACATCTTCGAGGACAGACTTTTACAATTTCAAACAAATTCTAGCTGTAGCTCAGTGTATAAAACCATGCTAACAAAACCTTGCAATACCTTTGTTTCAGGCCTTCTATTCAGTATTTAAGAATGCTAGAGGACTTCTCCGAATTCGTACAGAGAAAGTTGCACTAAAAGTCCACAACACGACTGTAGTATTCCTAATCAACACCACAGCAGTCGTAGCAGAGACTGATAGCGAGCTTTGGAATTCCATTTATATCAACCAAGAAAAGGCAGAGGTATCAAAAAATAATAAAAAGGATATGTTTGTCAACAACGGAGCCTGCAATCTCCGGATAAGAAATCCAAAAAGTCGAAAATATGTCCTCCGACTGGACGACGTAGGTTTCCGAATGATTGTGATGCCACGCAAAAACAACATTCTGACAATGATCAAAATTGATGAGAACTATTGTTGTAATGCCATAGAGCGGGGTATTTGTGGAGATTGTGATGGCTGTCAAGAATCAACGACATGCGGAATACGCAATACGACCGCTGTATATGCGACGACGACAACAACAACGCCACCAACAACTACTGCTTATCCCATGGGGAGCAACACTCAGGCTACCAACACAGACTGTGTGTTTGAAGTTTCTGATGCCGGGGCATGTTCCAGTGGAGAAAACATGGGTGGAGGAAACGCAGTGTGCTTCAATGACTCCTCAGTTATCGCCAAAAACTTGAATGTGTTTAATTCAAGTTTCATTACTCTTGAATTCTTAATCAAGACCTGTGCCTCCCCAGAATGCTACGGGACAATCATGTCTTTCACCAAATATGAGACATTTACCATCAAACACCTGGGAACTTTGGTCTTGGGATATGGCACCAATGTTTATGATACTGGGTTGGAACTGGAGGATGACGAATGGAACCAGATATCTTTGGTTGTAGACAACAGAAAGATCTGGAAGAGACTGTTTATCTATGTTTTTAACTCGTTGGGCATGATACAGTATAAAACCATGGTGTACAGTGGAGTTACTCCCTTCATCAATGATGGTACCATGGTACTCGGGCGCTGGCAGCCATCTTCTGAAGGAGGCAGTGAACAGCCATTTGGAGAACACTTTGTTGGATGTATAGACGAAATGCGAATTTGGAATGCGTAAGTAATTTAGTTTTCTATTGAAATATTCTGTTGACTCATCTGCTGTTGGTATCCAACTAAATCCCATCGGCCACCTCATCTAATAAATGTACAAAACTAGGAGGACTATAGAGCTGACTATAACATAATCTTGATAAAATATATTCATAAGATATATCAAACTGTTCAATGCTGAACCTAAAGCAGGCCGCAGTGTCCCAGTGGTCAAGGCGTCTGACCGTCTTCGATCACAATCCTTCCACAACTGGGTCGTGGGTTCGAGGCCTACATGGGTACTGGCTGCAGGTCAGTGTTTTTTCTCCAGGTACTCTAGTTTTCCTTCCTCCACCAAAACCTGGCACATCCTTAAAATGACTAGGTGTTGATAGGATGTAAAACAACAACCAAACAAACTAACAAAACAAAAAAGATCAAAAACATATACAAAATTTTAATTTTGTTTGTATTCTATTGCTGTTTTATGTACGGTTGTAGATCAATGAGAAACAAATATATTATAAATATCATTCATCAAAAGCCCTGAAATTTTATTAAGGGAAGTAAAGCTCAGTTCCGAGTCGGAATTGTACACTCTTAGACAAAATTGCCTTATCAGCTCTACACTCACAGGGGGCACGTGTTTATCCATGAGACTGGTTAGGATGTGGGTTTTTTTCTTTTCAGGAACATCACTGAGAATAATTTCAAAATTTTGTAACTCCATAAAAAGGCTTTCATTAAAAACCTATGAAAAGAGAGAAAATTACCAATTAAACAGGAAATAATCTTTTCGGTAGTTGCCTGTCAACTCTCAGTAATTTTATTGTAGTGATTGACTGTTGAATATTTGTTACATTTTCTGCTTGACAGATATTTCTCTACCCTGGGCATCCTCACCCACTGGAACAGAGCATACGACCCTCTCCTCGAGGACAATCTAGAAGTTCTCTGGAGATTCAACAACGAAGCAGGTAAATTTATCACACTCACTGTAAAATAATGTTTTTTATGGTATCACTCTTTTTGATTACATTTAAATTAAAATCACTTTAATTTCACTTTGGTTTATAGTTTCAATGACACTGAATTTTTAGAATATCACCTGTTTGTTTTTATACTTGGGTGGATGCTTAAAACTAAGTCGGGGTATATAGGAATGGGATCGTTCATCTGTCCGCCAATTCATCCAAGTTTCGGGAGCATATCTCCACCACTGCTTCACGAATAATTACATATTTGGTATGATAAAGTAGAAAAAGTAATGGTGCTGTCATGTACCAAAATGAGTTTTCTGACCTCTGACATGATAAACTTAAGTATTATCAACAGTCTATAAATAGGAATGTTTTTTGATATATACATGAAAGAGAAAATACATCAGTACGACTCAACACACTCCATATACAAGCAAATCGTGTTATTAATTAGGCCTTTGGTGTTACATAGCCACTAATGATATTTTCAAATTAAAATTTTAAGTGCTGATCTCAGGAAATGACAACAGTTAAGTGTATTTATGGATGAACAAGCAAGTTAATTGCAAATAAAATCATTGATGATGATAATAGCACAAATATGAACGACTAAATAAGACTGTCCTACCTACAATGTCACTTTCAGCATAATCATACAAGTGAAAACTTATTAACATCATAATTCCTGCCATCACTTTTTGATATTGTTTGTGGTACAGAAGGACACGTACGTCACTGTGTAGCACGGGATTTCATTTTGATTTATGATTAAACAAGATTTTAATCTTTTTATTTCAGTTTCGGGACAAAGTAGGTTTACGTATACCTATGACTAACTGCTATGTGTGACAATCCTAAGCGTTAATAGTAACATTAGAAACTAACTCCTATTTGTGACCTAATTCTATACCTTCTTTTACCTAGAGATCTGACTCCTACTTGGGACCCAATTCTATACCTTCTTTTACCTAGAGATCTGACTCCTATTTGTGACCTAATTCTATACCTTCTTTTACCTAGAGATCTGACTCCTACTTGGGACCCAATTAAATGCCTCTTTCTACTTAGAGATTCCACTCCTATATGTGACCAAATTCTATGCCTCTTTCTACTTAGAAATCTGACTCCTTTATGTGACCTTATTCTTTTCCCTCTTTCTACTTAGAGATCTGATTCCTGCATGTAACCTATAGTTTATTCTACTCGCGGATATGACTCTTGCTCATAGACTTATTGTTCGATGTTACATCAGGGTTCGACTTGTACAGTTGACATAAATAGTATAGCTTACTCACAACTGGGTTCAATTGCATCAGTGTTCACAGGTGCAAGCTTATCGTGTCTTAAAATTGCATTTAAGTCATAGTATACAAGTATCTGACTGGATTGTGTCCTCATATGATAGATAACATAGGAACATTGATGAGTCTGTTCTTTTGAAATTGTTTGTAATGAAAAATGTATATCATGTGATATTACACTCTGAACAAATGGGCCTCTTTGTACGGAAATTTGAACTACGATGAGAATATCTATCTTTCATTTGACTGATTCATATTCCGTCTTAGCGTATTGCAGGTATTGAATGTTACGTCATTGGTTTGTGTGAGAAAATTACGTCGTTTTCTCAAAAATTGATGACGTAACTCTCACAAACAAATGACGTAACAATCAGTACCTGCTCACAAGAGAAGATAACTCTGCAATACGCAAAGACGGAATTGTGTTGTGTGATTGTCTCTTGATTAAAATTGAGCTTGTGGCTTAAATAATTTAACTATTAGGTGCTAGTTTGACGTCATTGCTTTGTTTTCTTGTGACTGTTTTTTAAATAATACATGTAATGAAGAAGGAATAAAAGTTACGTGACATTTGTTTAATTAAAATTTAACATATTTTGAAAACTTAAAAAAAATCAAATCTGTGCCTGTAAATCTTTGAATGTTTGGTGGCTGTGAATACCTTTGAATTTAACCAAGTATAGAGTACCTTTAAATATTCCTTATATCTTTTTCTTGTTTTATTGTTTGTCATATGACTGTTTTTAACTGTTCTTAATTTGGATCTTTAATAAAACTGAATTTCATATCTGGCCTCCATCTACCATTCTGCTCAGACTGAGGTTCTGTACAGATTTGAGATTTGTACCTGTCACCCTTCCCATGTTAAGTGTTCCTGTATTTGAACTGTTACAAGACCTAAGCGAGTTGCCATAAAGTTAGTTTGAGCACATAACTTGAGTCTGAGCATGAAAACGGTTTTACGAATGCAGAGCCTTTATAATGCTTACCTTATAGATAGTACTAGATTAATATGTACATATATCATTACTTTGTTTTAATTTACATAATTCTATCATTGCTTTGTTCCTTATATCAATACTTTGTTCCTATTTACATATATCATTACTTTGTTCCTATTTACATATATCATTACTTTGTTCCTATTTACATATATCATTACTTTGTTCCTATTAACATATTACTGTGTTCCTGATAACATTTATAAATACTTTGTTCCTATATACATTGTGTGTACTTCATTCCTGATATACTTCAACCTGAATTCTTCGTACTAAAACATGTTCCTTCCATTATTTCCTGATATTTTCATTGAAGTTCTGTGTCATAAGATGATTTGAGACAATATGTAAATTAGTATCGACTTAATATTTTATATGATCGATTACCTTGTAGTCTGTATTAAGGTAGAAAGCTATTATTGAAATTTCAGAACAAGTGATTAATCATTATCAACAGGTTCAATTTGAGTTTATTGTTGCTAGAAATATATTTGATTCTTAATTCATTATTTGTAATTTAATATATTTTTCAGTAATATATATAAAAAGGAACATTATGAGACATATTTGTTTTAATTTGATATTGATTTCTTTATTCCCAGTCTGAGGACAATAATGTAGCTAATTTGCAATAGATATCTTCATATTGATTAATATATGTTCACACTAACAAATTTACAATGGGAATGTTCATATACAGCACACATAGGAAACATGGGTATTTGTATTGAAGAATGGATATGCAATATTTATTTTCTACTGTCTACAAATTGAATTATTGGGAAGTTTACGATTTCAATTTAACTTTAAAATATTTTTTCTCACAACAGAACTGAAGACCTACGATGAGGATAACACATTCTACTTTGAATCCCTACCCAATCCATTCCAAGGAGGGGAACTTGTGGAATCAACAGCGCCAATACCTTACTATGTGTCGTCCTATGATGTGGTGGGGACTGAACGCAGAAGGAGGCGACGAGCTGTGTCGGTCAATTACAACACCTTCTGTGATCGTGTCTTCACTTCCACTGCATTCTCCAGGTAGATAATCCAGTTACAATTTTCAACCTTGGAATTTCAGATCGCAATGCCCATAAAACACATTGCCATTAGGTTTGTGAGTCTTTAGGTAGGTTAAGCATTATATATCAGTTAGTTATTTAGTTAGTGAGTCAGAAGGTTAATGTGTGTTAAGGTAAGTGTTTTTAGTTAGGCAAGTTAGTCTTCTGGTTAGTTAGTCATTAGGTAAGGGAGTTGCTAGGTTAGTGAGTCTTTAAGTTAGTAAGTCATTAAGAAAACAAGTTGTGTATTGAGTCAATAGGTTATCAAGCAGTTCAGCTAGCGGGTCAATAGGAAAGAAAGTTGTTTAGTTACTTAGTCAATAGGTAAGCAGGTCTCTAGGTAAGTGAGTAATTAGGTCAATGTGTGAAGGTAAGTGATTAGTTAGGTTAGTTAGTCTTCTGGTTAGTAAATAATTAGGTTTGTGAATCATAACAAGTGAGTTGTTAAGTTAGCGAGTCACAAGGTAAGTGAGTCATTAGGTTTGTGAATCATAAAAAAGTGAGTTGTTAAGCGAGCCATTGGGTTATTGAGTCATTCAAAAGGATGTCCTTGAGTTAGTGGGTCACATAGTTAGTGAGTCAAGATGGTAATGGGTTGTTAGATTAATGAGTCATTAGGTTAGAAAGACATAAGGTAAGTGTGTAATAAGATCAGAGAGTAAGTTTGTGGGTCATAAAGTGAATGAGTTGCAAGGACATGAGGTCACAAATGAGCAATTAAGTTGTTTAGTAAATGAGTCATTGCATTAATTATTGGCTCATTACAATAGCTAAGGCTTAAACATTATATTTGTCCAGTTGCATGCTCTGATGAAGGGTAGTTTGTTCAAATAAGTTACCTTGACCCACTGTCATGGCCAGAGAGGTCAAATTTGTTAAAAAAAATAAGATCATTCTTTTGGATAACCAAGAGTGATTAGCTTGTCGTGGTGAAGGGCTTTCAATTTTGTGTAGCAACCTTTGAAATAACTTCTCAATAAAGTACCTTGACCAACTGTCAAAGTCATGAGGGTCAAGAATCTTTCAATAACTTCTGAGAATCCAATGGGGACTAGGTTGATGATAAATGATTGATAACTTGTCGGCTGATAGACTATCTTTTTTTCTAATGAATGGACTTAGTGCAATTTTTTTCATTTCAATTTATTTTATATATTAAGAATTTTAAAACAAAATCTTTTGAATTGCTTAGGAGAGCCTAGGGTGATAATATTTGTGATATAGCATGATAAGATGACTTATTGTCATGAATTTCATAAACAAACATTGACCAGCTTTGATGGTCACATGACTAAAATTAGTTAAAACTTAGTTTCTTGATAACCAAGAGTCTTAAATGGTTATTAGTAGTAGCAGGCTGGGATGAAAGTGGTATATGTATTTCATATCAACAACATTGAATAACAAGTGAGGGATACAGTCTCATTGGACTTACTGTCACTGAAAAGTTGTCCTTTAAAATTGAAATTTGAGTTGATAAGTCATGAACTATAGATTTCTAATACTATAGACTTTCTATTTTTGTGTTCCATATTTGCACTACTGTCGCCGATTCTTTTAAGTACAGTCTATTAAAGATGTTGTGCTTTTTTGCAGTATCTGTGCCCCAGCTGGAACATCTGTCCAGACCTACTATCAGGGTCAGTGCTCCGGCTCCACAGACGATGACGAACTGGAAGACGTTATTCTGGACTACTCGACCTACTGTGAGAACATCTTGTCTCTGAGTACCTGGCCTGGCTACACCCTTTGTAACGACACAGATTTCAACACACTGTTTGGTGGTTACTGTAATCCGGAGTGTTACTTTGGGACTAAATCAGGCACAGTCTGCACCTGTCTGACTGGCTACTGGAACACAACATGCGACACAGAATGCCCTGGTGGGGCCTCTAATCCATGCTCAGGATATGGAACGTGTGATAGCGTGACCGGTCTTTGCACCTGCCCTGTCAACTACCAGGGAGCAACAGACTGTTCTGTATGCACAGCTGGATGGATCGGATCTGACTGTGAAATATCTGAAAATCTTGCCATGGTGACAGATACACGAATTGCATCCTCTAACCAACTTGGATACATTTACAACCTAGACGGGCTCGGTTTCCTTGTCAGAACCATCGGAGAGTACGTTTTACTGATGATTAGCGACAACGTACTGATAGAAGCTAAGATGGTGAGCTGTTACCACAACTTCACCTGCACCACCTTCATGTCTTTCAGGATCGGTGATGACACCAATGGTTACATGGTAGCCACCATTCAAACACCAGTCGAGCCATTCACAAATCCCACTGTTTATCTGAACAATGCTCTCTATTCATTGGATGATCCAATCTACTACCGCGGGTTTTCCATGGAGAGAGTAACAGTCAACAGTTTAAAATTTACAATAAACAATGACATTGTCCTGTTGATTCGAGTTCAGAGTCGGTACCTGACCCTCCAGGTTACCATGCCCTCCAATCTTCTTTCCGTCACCCAAGGGTTGCTGAGTGGTTCCGGATCTTCATTGAGCAGTGACAAGTTACAGCACCTACAACAGTCACAAAATGCTGAGCTAGGAGTGTGTAACTCGGTGGCCAGTATCCAAGCCTCCTCCGCTACACCGATTGGGGGATCCAGTATCACCTGGTCTAGCGTGTCCATCAACCGAACAGCCTCCTCAAACACTTTTACCGACATCAACAGGTACGAAGTCCAGACATGTGACAGGATCATCTACTATCCTGATCCTTCCTATGATTCACAGAAGAATGGTGGATACAGTCTGAAATATGATAAATCAATTGCTGTGGCGGAGGTCATTGATTTCAACACACTTATCGGAACGGACATAACATTCGAATTTGTGGTCAAACTGTATTCAACAAGTACCTATGGCGGAGTATTGTTTTCATTTGTCAATGAAAAGTCACTGGTTGTACAAAGCAGAGACACCATTGAAATAATTTATGACGGTACAACATACACCTCCAATTTGACTCTGGAGAGGGATGTATGGATAAAGATGGTGGTGGTGTACCAAGGAGCCAGTGGACAATTTGATATTTACCAATTCAACAGCACCGGATTTGTATACAGATATACAGACACACTTCCACTTGGAATATTCACCAACCCAGGAACTCTGTCCTTGGGACACTGGATTCCTGCAAAACTGACCACACTACAAACTCAACCTGAGAGTCTTTCAGGCGAATTGGACGATTTCCTTGTATGGAGAATCAAAATTGAGCCCAATGTTATTGTAGATGTCTGGAGGATGCATCCACTTGATGTAAGCCATCTACTGCATCTGATGTGGACATTTGATGAAGGTTACGGCTCTACATCATATGATGGATTACAGGGTAAAACATTCACTTTGCCTACAGCGCCCTGGTCAGTACCAACATGGGTGGCCTCAGACTTGGTGTATGCAAGATTATCCTACCCCGGCATCTCTGATGTATTTTATTCCAGTAGTGCTCAGCAGTTACTTGGAGAAGAGATATGTACTGAAATTACCAATACTACATCACAGTTGGGAGGATTTTGCAGCGGCATGACTGATTCGACAAAACAGGTGTTTTACTTACAATGTGTTCATGCACTTACTGGTAGTAGAGAGAGCATACCTGCGTACGACGTCGTTGTATCTTACGCTGAGATTTGTGACCAGACATTGAACATAACAACTGCTAAAGCAGCAATCTGCAGCCAGCTGGACCATGATTCTAAGATAAACACACTCTGTGATACCAGTCAGTCCTGTTCCTTTGGAACTCCACTATTGAATGGATCCTGTATCTGTACATCTGGTTACTATGGTAATACATGCTCCAACCAATGCCCCGTCAGTTCGTTCAACCCTTGCAATAGTAGAGGAGTGTGTGATACCTCGGGATCATGTACGTGCGACTGGAACTGGGGCGGAGCAGCCTCCTGCACATCCTGTAGTACTGGTATGCAAGGCCCTGACTGTCAGGTGCTGGTCACCTCAGCCCTAACTTCCAGTGGTAGTCCTGTTGCGTATGTCAGCGGATCAGGAGCGTTTATGGGATTCAATGGTAAACAGGTGTCACTAGCAGATTTGAACGGACTTTATACAGCCTTCTCACAAGCAGGAAAGATCGACATCCAAGTGTACAAGGTAAGCTGCCACATTGGTTCGTGTATTGTGGCAGTTGGCATTTCAACGTCCGATGATGAAGTTGTTATCTTATCCGGAGGGGCTGATGCCATGCCACTGGTTTATGACAACAGTACATTAGTGACCTTGACTACGCTATTAACGGACCTGAGTCCAACTTTCAAAGTAGAGGTCAAGTCTCTTCGGACCGTAGAGCTGACAGTGAAAACACCAGAAACCACAACAATAACTCTTCTGATGCAGGACTATACCATCGACATGACTATTAAAACTGTGTCGGCCATCTGCACAGGAAGCACTGGAATAATAGAAGCCTGTGGTACTAGCAGTGTCTACACCAGTATGAACACCACCGACCTTGAGGCCCATATTAATAACAATTATCAGACAACTTCAGGGCCGATTGTCAACACACTAGGCTCTGGCATAGTTGGAGATGCAGGATTTTCACTGTCTTTCAACAAAACTGCAGCTTCAACACAAGAGCTTCAATATGGTTCCAGTTACTCTCTCAGTGGAAGGAACTTCAGTGTCAGTGCTTACTACAAACCAAATGCAGAGGGCGGTGTCATCATGTCTTATGGCAGAAATACAACATTCGCTATACTGAATACCAACCCACTTTCTCTACAATGTGGTACCAACATTGTCGAAACCTCAGCATCGTCAACCACTGGTTCTTGGAACCA
Source organism: Mizuhopecten yessoensis (assembly GCF_002113885.1). NCBI lineage: Eukaryota > Metazoa > Mollusca > Bivalvia > Pectinida > Pectinidae > Mizuhopecten > Mizuhopecten yessoensis. The sequence continues at coordinate 553,045 of NW_018408858.1, read as the reverse complement.
ACTCGTGCTAACGTTTGACACGAGTGCAAACACAGTTGACCTGTACCACTATAGCACCAGTACAAGCATCATCTATCAAACCTTATCCTTCAGCTGCGCAAATGTCTTCTCTGCTAATGGAACGATCGCTTTGGGCGCATGGACACCTTCAGTGGACGACGCTAAGCACACAGTGAACGCCTCATATGATGGCTACATCGATGAAGTATCAATCTGGAAAGATATGATTCCCACCGAACTCATCTTCCAGGCCCAGAGTTTGAACATCAAAGTGTCTGGATTTACCAGTGAGGTATCATCTGTATATATGTTCTCTGCAGGAGTTGGATACAACGTTTACGATAGCATCCATGGTAACACCATTGATTTGCCAAGGTCACCGTGGCAGTCTCCCGCTTGGACGGTTTCTGACTTATACCTGAGAACAATAACGTATAATGAAGCAATTGCTTCTACAACAACGCTTGCAACTGCAGAGCCTTTCTGTGCTCAGTTCTTTGGATCTGGGACAGTTACCTCCAACTGCGCTGGAATGTCTTCACAAAGTCTATGGTGGTTCAAACAGAAGTGTATTGACGTCGTTTCCACTACTGGAAATTTCAGCTTAGGAATCATCCCAATGGCAAGTTTCATATCTACTTGCACTGCCACTGGTGGATCTGCGACCAATCTGTACAGTGTTATTGATTCTTTGACCAATGTTAACATCCCTAGTTGGATAACCAACGAGTATCGGACATGCTATTTCGGCGTTTACACCAACAGTACCTGCAAATGCAACTATGGATTCTACGGAGCTCAGTGTGACAGCACATGTCCCAATGGCTATATCAACCCTTGCAATGGCTTTGGTAGTTGTGACACTGGCGGAACATGCCAGTGTAGTGGCCATTTCACTGGATCAACTTGTGATAGTTGTGCAACAGGATGGGGTGGAGAGGAATGTATCCTGCTATCTACAGGACAAACAACCAGCCAAGCAACGCTGGTAGCACAGGGAACTACAATGGGCCAGGTTGTGTCACTGGATGGAACAGCATTTGACATCACCAGCACCGGAATCTACAACCTTCTCAATGATGCTGCTGTCGGGAAAGCCTTTTACGGTTATTTCGCTCAATGTGATTCATCAGCATCCAGTTTTGGCTCTCTTTGCATGAATGGATTAGGAATAGAACATGCCTCAGTCTACTACGGTATCAAAACGGACAGTTTCCAATCCACCAAACTTGTAGTGTACACCAACAGTCTACCTATTAACGTGTACACTTCCCAAACAATCGGTACGATGATTATAACACTTGTTACATCTACCCGTGCCGAAATCGAATTCACAGATCTTCAATTCAGCGTAAAAGTATCCCTCATTAGCGACCGTCTTTTGACGACAATCTCTGTCGAACAACAGACCTGGGTATTACATTCTAACGACTTAAGTGGACTTTTGTCATCATGCAACACCACAGAATCTATCATACTGGATACATGTGGGGTGACCAGATCTCAGATATGCAGTGGCACTGCAGGATTTACATCAGCATCTGGTTGTGCTTCTTCACTTACGACGGCAGCTTTGTCTACCTTTGCCAAAAAGTTCACTACCAATGACACGACTATCAGCAGTATGATGAGCAGCACTATTTCTACCGATTCCAACTGTCTTCTTTACAGTGGCAATGGTAACAGTGTGGAGGGATTACTTTTACCCACGTCATACATGACACTGGAGTTTTATGTTAAACCTACAGCAGTTGGCGGGGTCATCCTCGCCTATGGGGTCAATGGAAACACTTTCCTCTTGGCAGATTCCAGTGCTGGATTGAAGATACAAGTTCAGAGTGCAGTGTACCCAACAACCCTGAACCTGGAACTCAATGTCTGGAACCAGATCAGTCTGGCATACAGACCAACTGTTGGAATGCTAGAGGTCTACCTGATTGACAATGCCGGTGTGTCTGATGTAAAGGCTGTGTCTGTCGACTCCTCCGTTCTAGCCTCGGGAGGAACGCTGACATTTGGGCAATTAGGCACTGGTATGTCCACTACGCTTGCAGGTTCATACACTGGATATATCGACGAAGTGAGGATATGGGATCGAGTTCATAACCCTACGGTGGTAGCGAATAACCCCAAAATGACAGTTTCAACAAAATCGCCAGACCTCTCGCATGCTTGGTCATTCAATGATGGAACGGGTATAAAAGCATATGAATTAAAGCAGAACCAACACATATATGCTTTAGATATTGCAAACCCACCAGTTTGGGTAGAATCAGATCTTGACTTAACTGAGGATCCTTCCATCTCACTCCCAGATTATACAACAACTTCACCACAGGCAACTGTCTCAACGGCAATCTGTAATACACTGATACAAAGTTCAGCAATGACAACTGCATGTCCAGGACTCACCGATTTATTAACGTCTGCCCTTGAACAGTGCCAAGCACTCGTAACAGCTACTGGAGACCAGACTGCAGCTGAAACAGTTGCACTTAATACAGCCGAGTTATGCCAGGTAGCCAACAATTTAACTCAGTCTCCGCTTGAAACCTTATGCGCTTCTTTCAGTAGTAATACCAACTACCTGGTGTCCTACGGAGCTGGATGCTCCTCACAGTGTATGTTCGGATCGACCAGTTCTGGATCCTGTGTGTGTGACTCGAGCCACTATGGTACCAGTTGTGCAGACACGTGTCCTCTCGGGGATTCTGGAGCTTGTAACGGACATGGAACTTGTGGTTCAAGTGGTAGTTGTGTGTGCACCTATCGCTTCCTTGGTAGCACTACCAGGACATCTGCTTACTGGGAAGGACAAAACACTAATACAGTAGTGTCGGGAACTTCTCCATCTTGCTCGCTATGTTCCAATGGATGGGCAGGCAAAGAATGCACACTAGCCGTAGAAGCAGCCAGTGCCACAGCAGCAAACCGTATCGGATTTATCTACGGTCCTTATATAACAACACTGGACGGGGCATCGTACCACATAAACTCTGTTGGAGTTTACAGAGCCCTTACTTTAGCAGGAGTAGACGTACAGATTCTGTTTAATCCCTGTCCAGGAGACATCAAGTGCAGAGAGGTGAAGGAGATTGCCTTTGGAAGTTCGGTCAGTATCACGATCAACAATGGCACAATGGCACCAAAGGTTGGAGGAGCCCTGCAAGTATTCCCCACCACAACAAGTCATGGAAGCGTTTCACTGAAATGGGTTAATGAATATTACATCAGAGTATCTGTCGGAAGCAGCAGCGCTGTTGTCTCCTATAGCAGCATAGGCCTCATATGCAGGTTCAAAGTAAGCTCATCAGACGCAACCACGAATACAGGACTTTTGGGTAACAGTGATGGCTTATGGTGGAAAGACTTTCTATCTAGTACTGATAGTGCCATAACTAACGTAACCGTAGCGGAAAGTCTTTTAACTAAGACGTATATTGGAACGGCATCAAAAACTAAAGCAGGAGAAACAACACTCACTCCTACAGTTCTGGATCCAGCGTACGAGGTGAACATAACAACAGCAGGGTATATCATGCATGTCACTGACCAGACAATAGCGTTTACTTCTGTGCACACCACATCAGATATCGCTTCTCTAACAATAAGTTTCTGGCTTCGTGTGGAATCCCATTCATCTAGCAGTCACAGTGTGATAGTATGCGGCACTGGAACTCACGACCTGGAAATAGTTTTATTGAATGGAAATATCCGAGTGATATGGCAGAATACATCCATTGCCGATTCAATCACAGTAACCATCAACACATGGACATACGTCGCTTTGGTCTGGCAGTCGACAGACGGAAGTATGATGGTGTACTCTATATGCAACAACGCTCTACAGTACAAAGCCTTCAGTAACGTTCATCTGGGCAATAGCGTGAACATGGATAGTGTATCAATCATAGGAAACTCCTTATCATTCGTAGACGTGGAAAATCTGAAAATGTGGAATAGGGTCAAAACAATTCAAGAACTGATATTAGATATGGAGAAGTACCAAAGCTCAGACCTTGATACGAATGGCTTATTGGTCCTAGCACAGTTTGACGAGGGTGTTGGAGCTAACACAGCTATGTCGTACTATCCACCAGCAGGAACGACAAGCGTTGTCTCTGGAACCATATCAGGCGGGTCAACATCTAGTGTGTGGATGCCATCATCCGCTCCCATCGCGAGCTTTTATCCTGCCTTGGACATCAAATCTAATATTCAGGACAATGACACAATGAACAGCTGCTTAACAGCTTTATCTGACCCTCTGATTTCAATGCATTGTACCGGTGTTGACAACTTGAAGGACTTCTTGGTGGAAGTTTGTATAAATGAATACAGTAAACTCAGTAATTTGACAACGAATGAGACTATCCTATACAACCTGATCTTCTACTGCCAGGGAACATTTGATGTCAGTGAGTGTGAACTGGATGGTTACTTTGACTACTGTACAGAGGAGACCACGGAGGACGTTGCTAGTATGCTGATCATAATTATTGCAGGAGCATGCGGATTTATCCTGATCCTCCTTATCATCATAATAATCATCTGTATAAAGAAGAAAAAGAAGAAGAATTCAAATGTCAATGACAAGTCAGATGAAGATCATGAAAATGAAGGGTTCGACTGTACATCAGACTACATCGGAATTGGAGGCATTTCCAGTGGCGCCAACTTCTACCCCAGCCAAGCGCCCACAGGCACTGAACGACGCTTCAGTAGGCAGCACTCCATGACCTCGATTTCAACTTCTGCTTCTGCCTCCTCTATCATGTTTGGAGAACAATTTGGGCAGTTAGACTATGACGGTAGACCTCCAACAGGCCTCAGTGATCTGTTCCACCCTGACCCACGTAAGAGTTTCAGTCCAACTCCATCAGTCGATGGGAGACGTGGCTCCTCCATAACTGTTGTTAGTGCGGATAATGGCTCTGGAATGCAAACTAGTTCGTTCATGCTCCCAAAACCACCGAAGAAATCCTCTGCAATTCGTCCTGATAGAGTAAACAGAAGTGCTAGTAAATTATCAAACAGTCGCCCTAGTTCAACAGCGAAAACACCAGTTCCGAAAATTTTACCAGAGGATCTCCTGGAAAGTATGGCTTCGCCAAGTAGTCCTCCGCCCATCCCAGAAACACCAGATCTTATGTCGTTTCCAGAAAACGGCACTGAGACTCCAACCCCATTTTTAAGAGGGCCTCCTGGAGAGTTTATGATGAGTGCAGAAAAAGATCCGTTTAAAAATCTGCCTGAAAATCCAATGCTGGTTATGCAACAACAGAAATTCATGGATGATGACAACAACATTCCCGCAATGTCGACCCTCTTTTCTAAGAAACCTAAGTTACCTGTGAATCGCATGCCGAAAGCAAATGCACCGAAACCTACTTTTAACAAGTCTGTTAGCAGTGTCAGTAATACCAGCACAAAGGACGCACCTAAGCCAAAAAGTGGAGCAACCCCTCCAGCTAGTGTGGCTTCACCACCAGCTAAACCGCCATCTAAACCAATGGTTTCTAACACGGCGGCACTCCCGTCAGGCTTTTTCGGGGGCAAAGAAACACCGCCAGCTCCAAAACCTCCTAAGAAACCCGAAATCGAGGATTGTGAAGAGGAACCAGAACCCGAGGGTCCAGTAGATCGACGCCCAGGTCATTTTCTCAGCGGACCAGAACCAACCAATCTCGGGAAATTTTCTGTCAATCCCTTCGCTAAAAAGTGACACAAATGTTAAATGTAATTTGTTTCCTTCACTGGTTCCAAGACGTCAACCACATTAACAATGAAAACAATCTTATAATTGTTTCTTAATATGACTATTTCATCATGTATTGCATTCCAAAGTACCAATGACTTTCGGATAAATTTCCGACTATATAAAATGTTATTAACAATATTGAGAATAAAAGTGTCAGAGCAAACAACATGTTTGATCTAAATGGCATTCCAGCTAATACTAATTTTACAAATAGTATTATTTTCCCTTATATTGGTGAAAAAAGATGATTCGAGTACATAATACCAGTGAATATTGATTACAGAAAGAATTTGTTCAAAATTTGTTATTTAATGTTTTGTTTATTCTGTTTTTATTACTTATTGTGATTGTAAATAGTTAATAATCAAAATGTGTGATACGCTTTTTATCATTATTCAAATATTATTTTCTACAATCTTTACATAAAGTATAATTTTAGAACTATTTACAGAACTATGTATCATAATAATGTAATTTTATGCATGTATGTCTGTTGTGATATTCAATATATTTTTCTGATAAGATAAACCTTTTGCACATTGTTTCACATTCACTTGTATTCAAGAAAACTATTTAGAAATATGTTCCATACATAACATGTTTAAGTATGATTGATTATGATTTCATTTAAGATTCTATTTTGTATTTTTGTTCGACCTTTTCTGTCTCTCACAGTATTTTACACGTTTCCTGTTTCTTTGATTCCCTCCATCGACGTCTGTGATCAAAAGTCATATATAATGTCTATCTGTCATATGTATAATTCCTACTATATAAAATAGTGTCTTGATTGATTGTTACAGCAATGATCTCCTGAGACATGAATGGTTTGTAGTCAAACAAATGTTGACACTAAAGATCTACCCTTCTGAGCTTTAAATCATGGTTAAGTTTCGTTTCGGTATGGTTTAAGATATTTAACTTGAATTCAACAAAGTAAGATCAATTTGAAAAGAAAGCATGCAGCAGAAAATACGTAATGATTGTAGATATTTCATACTGAGTTTTAGCAGTTAAAATGTACCGATTCAGCAGCCATTTTGAAAATCCCCCCAAAAATGTATTTCCTGCACTCTACTTGGTACCAAAGTTTCAGTTTTTTAACGTGGAATATTTCACTAAAATTGATATTGTATCGTCATTTTCTTTGTTCTTTTGGATTTTCCCATTTTCTCTTCTCAAAATAGGGAGGGGCTCATAAATGTTTGACAGCAAAACAAACCCATTTTTTCATAAGAGCAGATTATTAACGAAACTCACAGCCGTCGATGGGCCGTTAAACATAAACAAACAAACAAACAAATATTAACGAAACTAGTTTAAAGTGATAATGGTTTAATAAGATTATGTCATTCATGAAAGAAAGTGTTTTATTTTATTTTATATTATGTCATCTATAAAAAGAGTCAAAATTTATTATTAGGTAAATTGATATCAATTTGAAAAGTAGACCATCATCGAACAGATTTTGAAAGAAATTTAAAAAGATTGTGTCATTCATGGAAGAGTATATTTCCGTTTATATATATTTCTGTTTATTAACATCATTTCAATATACAATTTTTTTTATGTTTTTACTTATCGACTCAAATCAAATTAATTCTAAAAAAAATATCTTGTGCTGTTCAAATTCATCTTCTTCTTTTTATGATATAAGTGATCATTATGTTTCGGGAGATATTGCGATCTGTACATTTTCCATGTGATTTTGTTATGTCTGTTTATTACATGTTACAAAACACTTTGTTACTGTTTACTTGAGCACACATTCTTACGACATGTGTCTTTGTAATTAAGATTAAATAAATTTAGTATCACTTACAATGCGTATGCTTCATTCTTGTCTTAAAAAAATCACTGTGTAAAAGGACAGACTTGGTTGCTTTTTGTGTGTTTGATCTTTGACAGACTTAAGTATATTTCCAAGCGTTTTTTAAACACATATGCATTATTTAATTTTATATTCCAAATTCGTAATACCATTTCTTGCCAATGAAATATTCGCTCTTCACTGATAATGTTTTAATTTGGCTAGTGTAATTTTGCCATTCGCAGAAGAAATTCTTTTATAGTAAGCTGTGCATTTCGGGTAATATAAACATGTTTTGCCCTCGTTATTGGAGGGGAGAAAAAAGGCGAAATTCAAGCTTCAAATTACGTGCCCTGGTATTAAGTAAAGCAAATATTAAGTAGAGACAATTCTTATGTCAACATCCACGTCTGTCTTTTTCCTTTAACTTTTCAAAGCATTGTTAGCTTACAGAATCACAATTCTTTTCATTTTAATGTTTCATTGACATCGAATTCCTCAGTTTGTTTGGAATAAGCTCGTGCGTGAACTCTTAAACGATAGAAATGTTAAAACTTTGGGACACCATGTAGTTAAGCTAACGGTAGTTATTCATGTTTTGGAAATAAGTTTGAAAAGACGTAATGACTTGTTTAGCTAGCACTGCTTTAGAAAGAAAGAAAAAGAGTGTATTAAGCTGCGTCAGCTAAAGTGTTATAAGGTAAATTTCATAGCTATTAAAACAAAAAAGACAATTTACCTGTCCTGGAATGTTTTTTGAATTGTTCGTGCTCAAATTAAACACATTGTACACAAAAATCCTCCAAAGAGTTTCACTTCTAAAAAAACCTATTGAAGCAGCCAAAGACTATGAGGGGAAAATACTGCCATAAAACTGGAACGTGCTTAATAGTCATTGTCCTTACAAAGTTTATCTATCGTAGTTGTTGGGATTCAATAATAAAAAAACCCATTATGGTAACCTTGATCTCACACGTAATTCAGTGAAAACGAATCTACAAACCTCAACATATTGATGTACAGGAAAATGGTGTTCAGATTCAATTTGAAAGACTTAGAAGAGTTTTTTTTGCATACTCTATCCATATCAAAATTCTTAATCATTTCTGTGGGTAGTGGAAAGAGTATCAGGATGTGTACATTGAATTTAAATTTCTGTTCAGATAAAAACAAAGAATAATTGTGTATTTTTTTTCTCTATAAAATCAAGGTTTGTTATTGAATTAACTTCAAAAAGAACTCATGTAGGTTATGTCCTGCGATATTACCGATTCAAATACGTGATATCACCAGATGGGATTAAAAAAACCTGGGATAGTAAAACACAATTTAAAAGGAAAGCAGAACTTTAGAAGAGCTATTTAATCATCAACAACTATGTTAAAAGGTCAGGATATCTGTGGTTAGGAATCGGAAACAACTCATTAATTCAAACCGCTCGATGAAAGCTGTACAAAATATATACAAAAAATGTATCTCACAAAGCAAAATAATGTCAAGCTGCTAACATTCAAAAAGGCAAAACACAAAGACAACTTACCAAGACCTATCGCAATGGCACATCATCAAAAGGTCAAAAGACGGACACCTATGAAATAGGCTCCATACAAAAACAAAAAAGTCAAGAGATCAAACCCTAGACTATAGTCACCCAACAAGCATAAAATGGTCAAGAGACAAACTCCTAAAATATAGGCACCCAACAAGGACGAAAAGGTCAAGAGACCAACTCCTACAATAAATGCACCCAACAAGGACGGATAGGTTAAGAGACCACCGACTCTTAAGATATAGGCACACAACAAGGACAAAGAGGTCAAGTAAACTACTCCTAAAATATAGGCACCCAACAAGGACAAAAAGGTCAAGAGACCAACTCCTACAATATAGGCACTCAACAAGGACAAAAAGGTCAAGAGACCAACACCTAAGATAAACGAGACCAACTCCTTTAATATAGTCACTCACGAGGACAAAAAGGTCAAGACACCAACTCTTACAATATAGGCACCCAACAAGGTCAAGGGACCAACTCCTAAGATACAGGCACTTAATAAGGACAAAAAGGTCAAGAGACTAACTCTCAAGACATAGGCACTAAACAAGGACAAACAGGTCAAGGGACCAACCCATAAAATATAGGCACCCAACAAGGACAAAAAGTTCAAGAGACCAACTCCTAAAAAATAGGCACCCAACAAGGACAAAGAGGTCAGGAGACCAACTCCTACAATATAGGCACTCAACAAGGACAAAATGGTCAAGAGACCAACTCCTTTAATATAGACACTAAATAAGGACCAACAGGACAAGGGACCATTTCCTTAGATATAGGCACTGAATAATGAACAAAATGGTCGAGAGACCAACTCCTAATATATAGGCACCCAACAAGGACAAAAAGGTCAAGAGACTAACTCCTCAAATATTTAGGCACTCAACAAGGACAAAAAGGTCAAGAGACCGGTACTTTACATATAGGCGCCTAACAAGGACAAAAACAGATCAAAACACTATCTGTGAGTTTAAACTAAGGATACTCAACAAGGACAAAAAGTTCAAGAGACCAACTCCTTTGATATAGGCTCCCAACAAGGACAAAAAGGTCAAGAGATCAACCCCTAAACTATAATCATCCAATAAGGACAAAAAGGTCAAAAGACGAACCCATAAACTATAGGCACTTAACAAGGACAAAATGGCCAAGAGACCAACTCCTAAAATTAATAGGCACTAAACAAGGACAAAAAGGTCAGGAGACCGGTACCGTAAATATAGGCGCCTAACAAGGACAAAAATAAATCATGACATTTTCTGTAAGTTTACCTATATTTAGAGATAAGACAAAGACAAAGAATTCCATACCAACACTGAACATTATTTAGAAGAGAATTTCATCCGTTTTCTCTCCTGTGGCATAGAGGCGGGGACCAAAAGAGTAAATTTATTTCATAATGACGTCACCAAGCAAGTATGAATTGAATATGATGTCGCAAATCCGCCGATACTTGCCTGATAGAGTTCACATAATCGTTATAGATCAATATGTTGACAAAATGAAAAACGCAACTTAACACACATCCTAAGTGAGGAACGCTCATTATTTGATATACTATGTGATGTATTGCACGAGCCGAGAGCAGTAAGCACCATCTCTTATCATCTCTATATCGGACACAAATAATTCATGTTCAACGCAACAGTAGCGACATTTCACAGTTAAGAACAAATTAATCCTCTGTGTTTAATTATTTGTTTGTAGTGTCATGACGGACCCGACATGGATCATGCATCGATAGAAAAATACACTGAAACACTATCAATGTTTATGTATGTCGGCGCCATAGTTTTATCTCATGTTTAATTTAAAGCAATTTTGGATAACAGCACATCCCTCCATTAAAATAATGATGGAATCTCATGATATAAATAGGTGTGTAAGCAATTATATCAACTATAGCTGTTTTAATTAATTTTGTTTTATTCATTTATCTACTTAACCATATTCCCATTGTGCTCATTGGCAATTGTTTGAAACGTTTTCAAGAGGGATTCCATGCATGAAAATGAATAAATCACCATGCAACTACAAAGGCATTGAATATGTTGGGGGACACATGATATACAATTTAAAATGTATTACATGTTCATTATGTGCGTAGATCTACACTCGAGATTTGCTTCGTTGTCTGTTTATTAAGGTCCGAGTGAACGGGTCGGTATTATCAATCTTATCTGACAAAGGTAGCTACAGTTACGCGAAAACCTGTTTTGCGATCTGGTAGGACTAATAGTGCCGCAATGAGAAAATTCTGCAGCAACGTTTTCACATGTTTCATCATGATTTGCATCGGCCAGGTGACGGCAAACGACAATGGTAAGTCTGATTTTGAAAATGCGGTTATAATTTACAATCATGTATTCTAATTTAACCATGACGTTACGGATCATCTGACTGTGTCAGCTGTAGAGATGGTCTTTCACTTCCGGATAAGTAATACATATCTGTCATATTTCATTCTGGAATACACCTGCCGGACACCAAAGTATGAAATACATGTGTCTGTCATACCCGTCAGTGTATGGTGCCAAATGTATCCGTCAGATGTCACTGTGTTGTCTGTTTACATTTATCGCATTCGTGTGTGTAATGTATCTATCACATCCAGGTGAGTGATGTTTTCTCTCGCAACCGGGTTTATAAAAAGAATCTTCTCCAAGTTGGCTGTTTGTATTAATATCGCATTAAAGTTGCATGCCGAGAACTATTTTCAAGGTCCCAGAAGTCAAATATGTGCCAAAACACTTCAAGCAACCTCTTCTGAAGAACAGAAATTCCAAAGTCATGCGATTTGGGCAGAAGCTTGCTGACAAATGGTACCAAGTTTGTAAACATAAATGATCTTGACGTTGATTTAAAATCTTAATACGCTCAAATGATTTCTACAATTAAATGAACATTTAAAAGACATATATTCAGGGTACCAAAAACCTAGAGTCTTGATATCTGACCTGTAACTTAGGACAAACTTTGCGAACAGAAATGGCCTTGGCATATATTCAAACGAACCAAACGCCTAGAGACATGAGGTTTGGTTAGTAGCTTGCTGATATGGAGCATTGTACATATTGGACAAAATGATTATCTTGACCCATACTTAAGGACAGATGTGCTCATTTATAAATATGTTTCCCAATAGTTTGTTTGAAAAAATGACATTGCTGTTTTTTCAAGATTTTAAGTGCCGCCGAACAAAAAAAAATTGACAACCTACTTTGAAAGTCACATATGTTTTATCTGTTTGCAAACAGCGCAGTACAACAAGGGAGCAACGAAGGCCTATTTAATGCTTTGTTCTCTCTAGTGTATTCCCGGCTGACAACGCCACGATGTGTAACCTAAATGCACTTCAGTTGAAAGCTTTGCCTTAAAAGTAATCTATTTACCCGAGGTTGTTTTGATCAAATAATGTTGCCATAATCATTCAGTGATGATTAAAGACACATTTATTGTATCATATATATAATGTACGCATCAATCGTATCATATTTATATTGTGTATGCTTAGACTCCATTACGAAAATAACAATTATTTCTGCATTACACAGGTGGCATGCATTGCGTAATATAGGCGTTGTTTGTTTACCGTACGCCGTGACGCTACCTAGTTTAGAATATTGTTATTAAAAAAATCATTTTGGATATATTGACCAGAATATATCCTGCAACCCACATGTTGTAATTTGCTCATATACATTGAAACAATGCATTCCGTTCCCTGATTAAATCGTTCTTTACTTGCATACATACTTAAGGGGAACTCTCAGTAACTTACCTTTGGTATCGATGTCAAATATTTGGAGGACTTTGTTGTTGTACGTATCAACGTTGTTGTAAAATTTGATTGTCTTTTATTCCACTTATAAGTCTTGTCAGAAGAATTTGTTTTATGATACTGACATTTGTTCAGTCAGTAAACTACATGCAACAACAAGTAAAAGGCACAAACTGGCGAATAACAAATATCGTAAACTTTCAATTCTCATAAAAATACTTGATCATGGAAAACGTGACACATTATATGTGCAAATATACAATATTAATAAAATCGAAATATCTTACATGCCAACAGCTGTGGATAATGAACTAATTATGAATTGATAGGTACAACACTGGATGAGGAATTTAGACTAAAGGATAATCTCCTGTCACCGGCCCGGTACAATCCTATTGTTCGTCCGAAACGAAACCACTCGGAACCACTAGTAATATTTATCACATGGACGTTTATCACTCTCACACACGTGGTAAGTCCGAGGTTTGTGTGTTGTGTAATTTAGTAAATGTGGTAAGTCCGAGTTTTGTGTGTTGTGTAATATAGAAAGTGTGGTAAGTCCGCGTTTTGTGTGTTGTGTAATATAGTAAGTGGGGTTAGTCCGAGTTTTGTGTGTTGTGTAATATAGTAAGTGTGGTTAGTCCATGGTTTGTGTGTTGTGTATTATATTAAGTGTGGTTAGTTCTTGGTTTGTGTGTTGTGTAATATAGTAAGTGTGGTTAGTCCTTGGTTTGTGTGTTGTGTAATAAAGTAAGTGTGGTTAGTCCGAGTTTTGTGTGTTGTGTAATATAGTAAGTGTGGTTAGTCCGAGTTTTGTGTGTTGTGTAATATAGTAAGTGTGGTTAGTCCGAGTTTTATGTGTTGTGTAATGTAGTACGTGTGGTTAGTCCATGGTTTGTGTGTTGTGTAATATAGTAAGTGTGGTTAGTCCTAGTTTTGTGTGTTGTGTAATTTAGTAAATGTGGTAAGTCCGAGTTTTGTGTGTTGTGTAATATAGTAAGTGGGGTTAGTCCGAGGTTTGTGTGTTGTGTAATATAGTAAGTGAGGTTAGTCCATGGTTTGTTTGTTGTGTAATATAGTAAGTGAGGTTAGTCCATGGTTTGTGTGTTGTGTAATACAGTAAGTGTGGTTAGTCCTTGGTTTGTGTGTTGTGTAATATAGTAAGTGTGGTTAGTTCATGGTTTGTGTGTTGTGTAATATAGTAAGTGTGGTAAGTCCATGGTTTGTGTGTTGTGTAATATACATGTAGTAAGTGTGGTTAGTCCGAGTTTTGTGTGTTACGTAATATAGTAAGTGTGGTTAGTCCTTGGTTTGTGTGTTGTGTAATATAGTAAGTGTGGTTAGTCCGAGTTTTGTGTGTTGTGTGATATAGTAAGTGTGGTTAGTCCATGGTTTGTGTGTTGTGTAATATAGTAAGTGAGGTTAGTCCATGGTTTGTTTGTTGTGTAATATAGTAAGTGAGGTTAGTCCATGGTTTGTGTGTTGTGTAATATAGTAAGTGAGGGTAGTCCATGGTTTGTGTGTTGTGTGATATAGTAAGTATGTTAAGTCCATGGTTTGTGTGTTGTGTAATATAGTAAGTGAGGTTAGTCCATGGTTTGTTTATTGTGTAATATAGTAAGTGTGACTAGTCTATGGTTTGTGTGTTGTGTAATATAGAAAGTGAGGGTAGTCCATGGTTTGTGTGTTGTGTAATATAGTAAGTGTGACTTGTCCATGGTTTGTGTGCTGTGTAATATAGTAAGTGTGGTTAGTCCATGTTTTGTGTGTTGTGTAATATAGTAAGTGTGGTTAGTCCTTGGTTTGTGTGCATGTACCGTATTGTTATTTTTTTGTATTTTTTTTGCGTTGTTGCCAAAAATGCCTTGTTAATGATTTTCTTTTTCTTCTGGATTCTCATTTTCAATGGTATTCAGAAAAAAAGTTGTTATAAGAAGAGAGTGTCTCATTATTTTGTTGAAATTCATTATTCCATCCAAAAAGCTCTTTTTTTTTGCAAAAGGTCATAATCATATAACACACCATCTTATTGCTAGATGTATTTTGGAATGGCTATTGTAATATTGACAGTATGTCAGCTACTCACACGAGTAATATAAAAATAGATATCTGCCCTCGGGTAAATGTAGATTAGCGAATTCCTGCTGTAGTTCAGACACACATTTACCGTGCATCATAGAATATGTTCGAATCGAATGTACTGCATATATATATATGTCACACGTTGTCTAATTATCTGTCTGTATTAGTAATTTCCTCCGTCGCTTATTGTTTTGAAACACATTATTTCTCAACGTTGTAATGATAAATAAATAAATTTTTCGTTGTTTTACTTTCATGCATGTACAACAGTCAGAAAAGGATGCTACGTTATGCCATGCTGCTTCAACGACGATTGTAAGCATACAAATCTTTCAATATCAGAGATTGGATAATGTTTTACATAAGGTGTCATGTTTTAAATGTCAAACAAGCCAACTTAACATGTATTTCATTTTACAAGATATTTGATAGAATTGTAAAAGCTTTTTTTATATAATAAAATTCAGTATAAAATATATGATATTATTTTTTATAGAATTATAACAGCTATCTTACATACTATATAATTTATTATAAAGATATATAAGATATCTTTACTAAGTTTCTTTATGAAATGCTCTTATGAGATATATTATAAAGAAAGATTGCTTTTTAAAAATAATAAGCAAAGAAACAACACACGCCAATGAGCTTAATAAAACAATTATCATCGAAGTCACTACAGCACACAAAGAACAAAAACAGGTAAATTTAACTTCCCGCATTCTTGTCTTACCTGTTGTCTCTCCTTGCAATCCTCGCAGGGAAGTGAGAAAAGACGTATATCCCAAATGTTGGGGGGCACCAGATCAACTCTGGTTTCTTTACTGTCTCCTCAGCAGACTCGCCTCTTAAGTACATACAGAGGAATACAGCTTGTCTATTCTTTCTCCGAACCTGTAAGGGTAGCATCCCTTGAAAAATATCTCCAAATCCCGATATACGTCCAAATTCATTTCTACCGTCAAAAAGCAGAAAAATGGTGACAATCACACTTTTGCTTTTTGACGTATATGTCTATTGTTTGTACAGGAATGGACCGATGAATACCTGACCTGGAATCCGGATGATTATGGAGGACTAAATAAAACTTATGTAACGGGCAAGCACATTTGGACGCCGAAACTGATGGGTTCTAATGCGTAAGTAATCTTATAAGAATCTTGGTGACACTCTTGCTAATACTCAAATGGATACCAGTGTATATAAACTAATCAAATAGACATTTATGTATAATGTTTTCCGGGTGTCCCCATATTTCAATATAATAGGGATATACGCAATTTACGCATTTTTTTTAATATTTAGAAATACTGACCATGAGCCATTTATAGTTTTCCCATCAGTGTCTTCTGAAGTTATACATGAGGGGGGCAATTTAATAGGAATCTGAAAGTTTATCTTTACCAAATCATATATTTGAAACTACTAACAGATTCTGCTATTAAGAGTCTATATTTTCCAACTCCTTATGACTCCCTTAAAAAACCCTAAAGGAGATGAAAATGTGATAGGAAGGTCCCAAATTACCTTTATACTAAATTTCCGTTATCAATAAAAAGAAAAAAATTGTATGCAGCCATCTCAGATAAAGAAGGAAGTAAGAGTTTTTTGAGTTACTTCCGTATCTAAAAATTATCAATGGGACCGAAAGTACCTGTTGATCACGCTATTTAATTTTGTATCACTTCATGTACAAGTCAGCGTTTCTAGGGAAGATTATAAGTAGAGCTACGAGAAAGCGTAACTTAGCGGAAGGGAGTAATGGCATCCGACGGAAATCAGTAGCTTTATTGCTGCTGCGTAAATTGTGTGAATCCCATCGACTAGGCAAATACCACGGTCAACTGTAAGTGTAATTCACGTTAAATCCAATTAATGACACCCGTGTGTTTAAAATGCTTCCAGTAAAACAAATACTTGCCGTTAACAATAGAAAAGGATCAAACATTCATCAATATCAATTTCAGTTTAAGTGATTTGCTCGTAAGCACATATTGATCTATGATAACAATTTTTAAATTTTGCAGGAATCATTATAGATTATCACCCTATTTTTTCAGGGTTTGTCGTGAGAACAATTTTCTCACCGCGAACACGTGATAAAATCGAGAGAGGCCACAGCAGGTGGACTAGAGATGTTATCTACGTGCGAGCGATGAGAAAATTACTCGAACGACCAACACTCAAAATACTATATGATAAACTATTTATCATCTACATACTAATACCTTATATATTTCTCCATTTAAAAAAATCTACTAAACACCATGTTTTCCAAATGACTAAGCTCAACCATAGCCTGTGAAAAACAAATAGAAGTTTTGCCTGGAGGAATACAATGAACCTTAGAACTACGGAGATTATTTTTTAAAACAATCCTATCGGCATTGGCTTTTCCATAAGCACATTTACACCTGAAATGGTGTTGTTATCTCACAACATTGTTCTGTAACTTTGTTTTGATATGTTTATGACGGACTATTTTTATACGCGGATCACTTTTGTGTTGACACTATTTCCTGTTTCGGACGTCATCTGGCGCGAGCAGACGTTCTTTTTTGAGAAAATACGTTCCCAAGTGCTGGGGAATGGGAAAATGCGTTCTCAAGTTCTTCTGAAGTTGTTCTCAAGTAGTTCTCAACTTCTTCTTATATCATACTGCCGGTAGGTGGTAGAAAGTAGTACACTCGAGATGATAATTGAAAATATCCAGATTACCTTTTGAAATTTCCATTGCTACATTTTTGAAATTTGCTTAAGCTCTTTTTACTTCAAATTGATGGAATTTAGACCTATACACACGAAAGTTTGAAATTAAAATGTTAGCTCGAATGACGCCTATAAATAAATTAGTAAAGGAGTTTTATGCAAATATTTACATTTGTCAATCTAAATAAAATTTATTGATTTTCTTAAAACACCTACAGTCAATTGGATGTTAAGAGAAACTATTTAACAACATTTATCA
Source organism: Mizuhopecten yessoensis (assembly GCF_002113885.1). Lineage (NCBI taxonomy): Eukaryota > Metazoa > Mollusca > Bivalvia > Pectinida > Pectinidae > Mizuhopecten > Mizuhopecten yessoensis. The sequence goes on along the minus strand of NW_018408858.1, from coordinate 535,085 downwards.
AACGTATAGATTTCTTACATTAAATTGATTAAAAAAAAAATTTGAATGGAAAGAATAGTCGATGGAGTGTCCAAAAGATTATAAGTTTTCATTTCACTTTTATTGAAATCCAACTTCGCCGGAATATTATTTACAATGTTGTGACATGACGACTTGCCCAAAGCCCTGGCGTAGCCGTGATTATTTTTGCAGCAGAATAGACAGAGAGTTATATTTCCCAAAGGAGAACGGGAACAGAGATCAAAATAATAATATCATGTCAGGAATGCATATTTAGCTATTGTGGTTGTTATGACGTCCTTTATGGTCACGATACCAGAACGATAAGTATAATTGCTTTGTATTGCCACTTTGCCCAATTCAGCTACGAGTTATTGTTGTGCTGATCGTGATGGCATTTCAATTGTGTAATACAAATATATTCAAACTCAATGGAAATTTTGAATCAAACTGCATTTTGACTGTGGTAATAGTCCTATAATTCTGAATTCCGATGCAAACCTGTTTAACGCCTAACGCACCTTATTCGATTTGTCTGCGAGCCTGTTTAGGCCTATACATCTGAACAGAATACAGTTTAATGAACTTTATTCTAGGCGCAGTCAATGGTGAAGTCATGCATTCAATGGTGAAGTCATGACGCCATATTTGTAACGTCAGCGAACACCGGTTGACTAATGAATCCCATATACTGTCAGTGGGACTAATATTTCTTGTGACGTCATATATTGATTGTGACGTCATAATGTAAAAAAATCCATGGTTTTGACATCATCATAATAAAATGACCAAAACAGAGTTATAGCCCTTCATTTGAAGTTGTCCTTGCAAAATCTCAACACAAAATATATAAATGTATTAGTTATCTGCGAGCACTTTATTTGGCATCAGACATCCGTTGTTTCTGTACATGATTTAAATCAGATGTTTTAGTCTTCTATCGCAGGTCGTCTTGTCAGGTGTTATCATTTTATAATTCACAGAATCGGATCAAACTTCCTGGACAACATCCTTGACGATGCATATCATATTACGTCACGTGGTGCTGTATCTGTTTCGACGTCCGGAGTTATATGTGTTTCCTGCTCTATGAACCCAGAAGATTTTCCCTATGACTGTCAGACATGTTTTGTAAGATTAAATTACGGAATTAAAGCGAAGGGTTATATCCAGTTTAAAGTCCCTGACTACTTCAGAAACACTTTTCCAACCTACGTAAATCACGTATGGAGCTTGGTGTCGACGTCTTTGGAAGTTCCGGATACGAATGCAGGCACCGCTTTCCATTTTGATATTGTACTGAAACGAAAACCGACGTACTTTGTGTTCATCATAGTTGTTCCTTCAGTAATTCTGTCTGTTGTGACTGTGGCTGTGTATTTCATACCGGCGGAGGAAGGCGAGAAGATAGGCTGTGGGATGACTATTTTACTCACGTTTATGGTATTTCAAACTCAGATGGCGGATTATCTACCGGAAAACTCAGACGTTACGCCAATTATAGGTACGAATAACTCTAATTTCTTCTGTAATAAAAATCAGGGACCAAACTAGTTTTTGAACTCAATTTTTATATTTAATCTAGGGAATACTCGAATTCACCGTATAACTGTTTTTGCATGAGCGTTATCTAGGCTCGTAAATCAGAAGTGCAAAACATTTTATTTTATCTTCTTTTATTTCTTACCATGGTAATTGGACCAGTATTGCCATACCTTCTACCTCTTTTCTAGCAATTTTAATGCAATAATGGTTTGTAACGGTCAAAACAACGACTTGTATGGTAACCTAACGTAACTATACAACTAATTGTATGTTTTCAGGCTTGTATTTCATGATGATAATGGCCAGCTGTAGTTTGGTGACGATTGACTCTATAATCATGTCTAACCATATACCAGCATCTAATATCACCACCGAAAACGACGAAGGGGAAGGTGTCCAGAAAACGGAAGATACTGGCTTCGTCGGGATAAAGAAAAGAGCTCCTAGATTAAACAGATGGTCACTGTGTCACTATACCCTCGGAGCGATATCATTTCTGATAATTGCAGCGGCTCACGTTCTACTTCTTGAAAAAAGTGTGTCGGCTAGTTGTGCTTCCTGATATCAATATAACTATGTCTTGGTGCAGACTTCCCAGTGTAGCACACAGAATATCCGTTGGTGTGTTCTTTTTGGTTTTAATGCTCAAATTGTTTACATGTGTTGTGAGGTACACCTTTTTAAATGACACATAACAAAGGACCGAAGTAATATCAATATCCTTCCCAACAAATATTGAGAATGTAGTTATACAAACACGTTTTCCAAACGTACACAACAAAATCCATGAAGGTCATGATACCAAAACCCCTTTCCAAAACGCTCTAAGAACGTTACATTGTATAAACATCCCTCCATTAGGAGCACACCATGTACTAAGAAGGTCATAATGACATCACCCTGCAAAACAAAAAATGTAAAACCTCTTACATCCATGGTAGAAATAACGAGTACAATTTGTAAACAGTATAATACAAGATGTATTATAATGCGAGTTTGAAGAATTTATTATATATAATATTTTAACTCGAACGGTGAAATGGGGTTATACCATTTCGCAGCGTTCGTCGTTCTTTACAATTCTTCTTTTCCAGAACGACTTAATGGATTTTAATAAAAAAAAAATGGCCTGAACATTTTTTAGACGAGGAGTTGATTCGTTTATCTCTCCTTTGACATACAGGCGGGAACCAAAAGAGTAAATTAATTTCATTATGACATCAACAAGCAAGTATAAATTAGATATGACGCCCATATTTGCCCGATAAACTTCACATCAATGTTATACATTTATATAGTGACGAAATAAAAAACGCTGCATTCCAAGTTATGAACGCTCTTTGGTTTTTTTTTATCATATGTGATGTATTGCACAAGCCGAGAGCAGTAAGCACCATCTTGTATTATCTCTTAATCTGACACAAATGATTCATGTTCAACGCAACAGTAGCGACATTTCACAATTGAGAACAATTTAATCCTCTGTGTTTAATTATTTATTTTAGTGTCATGAACGAACCGACACGGATCATGCATCGATAGAAAATGCACTGAAACACTACTGATTTGTTTTATGTGTGTCGACGCTATTGTTATATATCATGTTTAATATTAATTAATGTTTGATAACAGCACATCCCTACTAAGGCACGTGTACATTGATGATGAGTATAACGATGGAGTATCATGATAGAAATGGGTGTGTAAGCAATCATATTAAGTATAGCTATTTTAATTAGTATTTGTTTTATTCATTTATCCACTAAATCACAATTCCATTGTGCTCATTGTCAATTGTCGGAAATGTTTTCAAGAGGGAATCGATATGTTATAATGAATAGTTCAAAATGCTACTATTGGTATCAATATGTTTTTTCTGAGGGTGAAATCACAATATTGTAGGTATTAAAACATAGTTTTATACACAACTTCTCAAAAATGGAACTACACATACTTGAAATCTGGGACATATGATATACAATTAATAATTTATTAAACTTTAATTATGCCGGTAGAAGCTCTACACTCGAGATTTGTTTAGTTGTCTGCTGATTGAGGTCCGAGTGAACGGGTCGATATTACGCCTTATCAATCTTATCTGACAAAGGCAGCTGCAGTTACACGAAAACCTGTTTTGTGATCTCCGCCGCAATGACAAAATTCTGCAGCAACGTTTTTACATGTGTTATCCTGATTTCCATCGGCAAGGTGACGGCAAACAATGAAACGAATGGTAAGTCTGATTTTGAAAATGCGGTTATAATTTACAATTACGTATTCTAATTTAACTATGACTTTACTGCTCACCTGACTGTGTCAGCTGTAGAGATGGTCTTTCACATCCGGATAAGTAATACATATCTGTCATATTTCATTCTGGAATGCACCTGCCGTTGAATCGTTGAAAAGACTCCACTTTGAAAGTGGAACCGGGGTCAGGTTTCAACATTGAATCGGTGAGCCGTTGCAAACTGACTTTCCCATTGAATATGGACCCGGTAAGAGGTGAAGGCCGTTTAAAATGACCCCGTTGAAAACGAACCCCTACTTTGTCTGAAGTAGCAAAATGATCTCATGTCGTACCATTGCGCCCATCGTCCAACCAAATCAGGTCGATGTGACCTACTTCTAAATATTTGAAAAACAGTTACAGAAATTATCATGGGATTAAGAAATATGCACATAATTCTGTTTAACTAAATTAGGTTAATTTGACCTACTTAAAAGTACACGCAACAGCAATCAAAGGGTACAAGCTAACAAGCGAATAAATAGCATTAGCTTTTAATTCTCATATGTAAATATTTAAGAATTAAACAGCATTTTGTTCCGTGTAATGGTCCTATAACACGGAATAGATATGCAGACAAAATTAACAGAATGCTGATTTATGCTTATATTAATATTTTCCTTTTTTTTGTAATTTTCATTTCTAGGCTCGTGGAAATAAACACAAAAACATCGATACTATTTCCATGATTCAACCAATCAATAATATGCAATTCATATTTTTTAATAGTCTTACATAAACTGGTGAATATTATTGAACAATAGTACATGTATGTGTTTTGCTCATCTACTTGCTTTTGCGGAGGGGAGTAGCGATCCGGTAGTTAGTCGAACCCTAGGGGATATCAGTACGCCTATGATATGGTCTCATAACACGGGACTGGCTTTGGTAGTGTTATATAGTGGCAATGTAGAGCAAATGTAAATACATACATGTATTGGGAAAAGTGACAAATTATACAATCAAATATACATAATCAATAAAATCAAAATTTCTTGCATGCAAGCAACTGTGTTTTGAATTATTTATAAATTATCAGGTACAACACTGGATGAGGAATTTAGACTAAAGGATAATCTCCTGTCACCGGCCCGGTACAATCCTATTGTTCGTCCGAAACGAAACCACTCGGAACCACTGGTGATCTTCATCACATGGACGTTTATCGCTCTCATACACGTGGTAAGTCCACGGTTTGTGTGTTGTGTAATATAGTAAGTGTGGTAAGTCCATGGGTTGTGTATTGTGTAATATAGTAAGTGTGGTTAGTCCATGGTTTGTGTGTTGTATAATATAATAAGTGAGATTAGTCCATGGTTTGTGTGTTGTGTAATATAGTGAGTGAGGTTAGTCCATGGTTTCTGTGTTGTGTAATATAGTAAGTGTGGTTAGTCCATATAGTAAGTGTGGTTTGTCCATGGTTTGTGTGTTGTGTAATATAGTAATTGAGGTTAGTCCGAGTTTTATGTGTTGTGTAATATAGTAAGTGAGGTTAGTCCATGGTTTGTGTGTTGTGTAATATAATAAGTGAGGTTTGTCCATGGTTTGTGTGTTGTGTAATATAGTAAATGTGGTAAGTCCATGGTTTGTGTGTTTTGTAATAAAGTAAGTGTGGTTAGTCCGAGTTTTATGTGTTGTGTAATATAGTAAGTGAGGTTAGTCCGAGTTTTATGTGTTGTGTAATATAGTAAGTGTGGTTTGTCCATGGTTTGTGTGTTGTGTAATATAGTAAGTGAGGTTAGTCCATGGTTTGTGTGTTGTGTAATATAGTAAGTGTGGTTAGTCCATGGTTTGTGTGTTGTGTAATATAGTAAGTGTGGTTAGTCCATGGTTTGTGTGTTGTGTAATATAGTAAGTGTGGTTAGTCCATGGTTTGTGTGTTGTGTAATATAGTAAGTGTGGTTAGTCCATGGTTTGTGTGTTGTGTAATATAGTAAGTGTGGTTAGTCCATGGTTTGTGTGTTGTGTAATATAGTAAGTGTGGTTAGTCCATGGTTTGTGTGTTGTGTAATATAGTAAGTGTGGTTAGTCCATGGTTTGTGTGTTGTGTAATATAGTAAGTGTGGTTAGTCCATGGTTTGTGTGTTGTGTAATATAGTAAGTGTGGTTAGTCCATGGTTTGTGTGTTGTGTAATATAGTAAGTGTGGTTAGTCCATGGTTTGTGTGTTGTGTAATATAGTAAGTGTGGTTAGTCCATGGTTTGTGTGTTGTGTAATATAGTAAGTGTGGTTAGTCCATGGTTTGTGTGTTGTGTAATATAGTAAGTGTGGTTAGTCCATGGTTTGTGTGTTGTGTAATATAGTAAGTGTGGTTAGTCCATGGTTTGTGTGTTGTGTAATATAGTAAGTGTGGTTAGTCCATGGTTTGTGTGTTGTGTAATATAGTAAGTGTGGTTAGTCCATGGTTTGTGTGTTGTGTAATATAGTAAGTGTGGTTAGTCCATGGTTTGTGTGTTGTGTAATATAGTAAGTGTGGTTAGTCCATGGTTTGTGTGTTGTGTAATATAGTAAGTGTGGTTAGTCCATGGTTTGTGTGTTGTGTAATATAGTAAGTGTGGTTAGTCCATGGTTTGTGTGTTGTGTAATATAGTAAGTGTGGTTAGTCCATGGTTTGTGTGTTGTGTAATATAGTAAGTGTGGTTAGTCCATGGTTTGTGTGTTGTGTAATATAGTAAGTGTGGTTAGTCCATGGTTTGTGTGTTGTGTAATATAGTAAGTGTGGTTAGTCCATGGTTTGTGTGTTGTGTAATATAGTAAGTGTGGTTAGTCCATGGTTTGTGTGTTGTGTAATATAGTAAGTGTGGTTAGTCCATGGTTTGTGTGTTGTGTAATATAGTAAGTGTGGTTAGTCCATGGTTTGTGTGTTGTGTAATATAGTAAGTGTGGTTAGTCCATGGTTTGTGTGTTGTGTAATATAGTAAGTGTGGTTAGTCCATGGTTTGTGTGTTGTGTAATATAGTAAGTGAGGTTAGTCCATGGTTTGTGTGTTGTGTAATATAGTAAGTGTGGTTAGTCCATGGTTTGTGTGTTGTGTAATATAGTAAGTGTGGTTAGTCCATGGTTTGTGTGTTGTGTAATATAGTAAGTGTGGTTAGTCCATGGTTTGTGTGTTGTGTAATATAGTAAGTGTGGTTAGTCCATGGTTTGTGTGTTGTGTAATATAGTAAGTGTGGTTAGTCCATGGTTTGTGTGTTGTGTAATATAGTAAGTGTGGTTAGTCCATGGTTTGTGTGTTGTGTAATATAGTAAGTGTGGTTAGTCCATGGTTTGTGTGTTGTGTAATATAGTAAGTGTGGTTAGTCCATGGTTTGTGTGTTGTGTAATATAGTAAGTGTGGTTAGTCCATGGTTTGTGTGTTGTGTAATATAGTAAGTGTGGTTAGTCCATGGTTTGTGTGTTGTGTAATATAGTAAGTGTGGTTAGTCCATGGTTTGTGTGTTGTGTAATATAGTAAGTGTGGTTAGTCCATGGTTTGTGTGTTGTGTAATATAGTAAGTGTGGTTAGTCCATGGTTTGTGTGTTGTGTAATATAGTAAGTGTGGTTAGTCCATGGTTTGTGTGTTGTGTAATATAGTAAGTGTGGTTAGTCCATGGTTTGTGTGTTGTGTAATATAGTAAGTGTGGTTAGTCCATGGTTTGTGTGTTGTGTAATATAGTAAGTGTGGTTAGTCCATGGTTTGTGTGTTGTGTAATATAGTAAGTGTGGTTAGTCCATGGTTTGTGTGTTGTGTAATATAGTAAGTGTGGTTAGTCCATGGTTTGTGTGTTGTGTAATATAGTAAGTGTGGTTAGTCCATGGTTTGTGTGTTGTGTAATATAGTAAGTGTGGTTAGTCCATGGTTTGTGTGTTGTGTAATATAGTAAGTGTGGTTAGTCCATGGTTTGTGTGTTGTGTAATATAGTAAGTGTGGTTAGTCCATGGTTTGTGTGTTGTGTAATATAGTAAGTGTGGTTAGTCCATGGTTTGTGTGTTGTGTAATATAGTAAGTGTGGTTAGTCCATGGTTTGTGTGTTGTGTAATATAGTAAGTGTGGTTAGTCCATGGTTTGTGTGTTGTGTAATATAGTAAGTGAGGTTAGTCCATGGTTTGTGTGTTGTGTAATATAGTAAGTGTGGTTAGTCCATGGTTTGTGTGTTGTGTAATATAGTAAGTGTGGTTAGTCCATGGTTTGTGTGTTGTGTAATATAGTAAGTGTGGTTAGTCCATGGTTTGTGTGTTGTGTAATATAGTAAGTGTGGTTAGTCCATGGTTTGTGTGTTGTGTAATATAGTAAGTGTGGTTAGTCCATGGTTTGTGTGTTGTGTAATATAGTAAGTGTGGTTAGTCCATGGTTTGTGTGTTGTGTAATATAGTAAGTGTGGTTAGTCCATGGTTTGTGTGTTGTGTAATATAGTAAGTGTGGTTAGTCCATGGTTTGTGTGTTGTGTAATATAGTAAGTGTGGTTAGTCCATGGTTTGTGTGTTGTGTAATATAGTAAGTGTGGTTAGTCCATGGTTTGTGTGTTGTGTAATATAGTAAGTGTGGTTAGTCCATGGTTTGTGTGTTGTGTAATATAGTAAGTGTGGTTAGTCCATGGTTTGTGTGTTGTGTAATATAGTAAGTGTGGTTAGTCCATGGTTTGTGTGTTGTGTAATATAGTAAGTGTGGTTAGTCCATGGTTTGTGTGTTGTGTAATATAGTAAGTGTGGTTAGTCCATGGTTTGTGTGTTGTGTAATATAGTAAGTGTGGTTAGTCCATGGTTTGTGTGTTGTGTAATATAGTAAGTGTGGTTAGTCCATGGTTTGTGTGTTGTGTAATATAGTAAGTGTGGTTAGTCCATGGTTTGTGTGTTGTGTAATATAGTAAGTGTGGTTAGTCCATGGTTTGTGTGTTGTGTAATATAGTAAGTGTGGTTAGTCCATGGTTTGTGTGTTATGTAATATAGTAGGTGTGGCTAGTCCATGGGCTGTGTGTTGTGAAATAAAGTAAGTGTGGTTAGTCAGAGGTTTATGTGTTGTGTAATATAGTAAATGTGGTAAGTCCATGGTTTTCGTGTTTTGTAATAAAGTAAGTGTGGTTAGTCCATGGGCTGTGTGTTGTGTAATAAAGTAAGTGTGGTTAGTCCGAGGTTTGCGCGTTGTGTAATATAGTAAATGTGGTAAGTCCATGGTTTGTGTGTTGTGTAATATAGTAAATGTGGTAAGTCCTTGGTTTGTAAAAACCAGAGACACATTTTCCGCGCATCATTGAATATGTACAAATCGAACTGTATTGATAAATATATCTCACACGGTGTCATAGTATCTGCCTTTATTTTCACGTTTTCTCAATCGTTTATCGTTTCGTGACACATCATTTCTTTGTGTTGTAATAAGAAAGATATACAGTTTTCTTTGCTTTACTTTCATATATGTACAACAGTCAGAAGTTGATTCAACGTTATGCCATGCAGCTGCATTGACTATTGTAAGTATACAAAACACTCAACATCCAAAGAAACATAGAGCATTTAAGAAATTACTTAAATCAGGTACAGAGTTTTAAATGACAAAAAAGCCGAAATTGCATGCATCCAAGGACCGATATCGCTCCTGTTTTTCATATAATTATAAAAGATATTTTATCAATTGAATAATTTTGTAAAAAGCAACATTTTATTTATAGAATTATAAAGATATCGTATATCTAATATAATTCAGGATAAAGGTATATAGGTTATTTGATAGAATTATAAAATATATCTTATTTACTATATACTTATTATAAAGATATAAGATATATTACCTAGGATTCTTCATGTTATGAGCTTATAAGATATTTTATAAAGAAATATTGCTTTTTGAAAGAAACAAGACACACTTATAAGCTGAGTAATAATTGAACATCGAACTCACCACAGCACACAAAGAACAAAAACGGGTACATTTAACTTCCCGCTTTCTTGTCTGAACGTTTGTCTCTTCTTGCAATCCTCGCAGGGAAGTGAGAAAAGACGTAGATCCCAAATATTGGGGGGCACCAGATCAACTCTGGTTTCTTCCATACCCCGTCATCAGAAGTCGCCTCTTAAGTACATACATAGGAATACAACATGTCTAAATTGTCTCCGAGCCTGTAAGGGTAGCCTCTATCGAAATTATCTCCATATCACGATACATGTCCAAATTCATTTCTTACCTCCGAAACGTAGTCAAATGTTGACAACTTGACTTTTGCTTTCTGATGTATATTTCTATTGTTTGTACAGGAATGGACCGATGAATACCTGACCTGGAATCCGGATGATTATGGAGGACTAAATCGAACCTACGTAACGGGCAAGCACATTTGGACGCCGAAACTGATGGGTTCTAATGCGTAAGTAATCGTATACGACTCTTGATGACACTCTTGCTAAAATTCAAGTTTTTACCAGTGTATATAATATAATCAAATAGACATTTTTGTATATTTTTTCCGGGTGCCTCTGTATTTCAATATCATAAGGCAATGCCAATAAACATATATACATGGTTTTTATCTTCTTTTTAAAATTTTTTATTAACATATCATGTACCATGGGCTTTTGAGAATCATCCAATCAGTGTCTTCTGACGTCATTCGTAAGGAAGATATTTTGAATGGAATCTGAAAGTATATCTTTACCAAATCATTTATGTACCATCTTGAAAACCCCACAGAAGTAGACAGAAAAGATATTGAGGTCCCAAATCACCTGTATACTAAGTTTACGTTGTTTGTAAAAAATAAATAAAAATGCAGCCATCTTGGGATAAAACAGAAATATATTTTTTTGCAATTATTTACTTATTTAAAAATGATCAACGGTGCCTAAAGTACCTGTTGTTCACAGTTACATGTTATGCTATTTCATATTTGTATCACTTAATGGACAAGTCAGCGTTGTTTCTAGGGGTTATTATCAGTAGAGATACGAGGTAGCGTACTTACGTAACTATGTTAGAAGCAAATCAATGGAGGCACTAATGACTTACGACGGAAATCAGTAGCTTAATTGCTGCTGCGTAAATTGTGTGAATTCCATCGACTAGGCAAATACCACGGTCAATTGTAAGTGTAATTCACGTTAAACCCAATCAATGACACCCGTGTGTTTAAAATTCCTCCTGTAAAACCTAGACTCGCCCTTAACAATAGAAAAGGATCAAACATATATCAATCTCAATTTCTGTTTTAGTGTCAAGATCATAATAAAAACATCGGGATTTGCTCGTAAGCACATATTGATACAATTTTGCATGAATCATTGAAAATATCCAGATAACTTTTTGAAATTTCCATTGCTACTTTTTAAATATTTGCGTTAGCTGTTTTACTTCCAATTGGTGGAATTTAGAATTATACACATCAAAAATGGTAATTAAAATGTTAGCTCGAATGACGACTATAAATATATAAGTGAAAGAGTTCAACGCAAACATTAACATTTATCAATCTCTTTAAAATTGTCTTGACTTTTTTAAAACATCTACAGGCATTTAGACTCCCGTCATTAATCCAGAAGACAAAAAAACAAAAACAAAGTAAAATATCATTCGTATCCTATGTAAAGAAGAACTGTTTAACAACATTTATCAAACGTTTAGATTTTTTTCATTTGATTGATTGAAAAAAACAATTTGAATGGAAATAACAGTCGATGGAGTGTCAAAAAGCTTGTAACTTTCCATATCACTTTTTTAAATCCCACCACGCCGGATTGTTATTTACAATGTGTGACATGACGATTTGCACGTAGTCCTGGCGTAGGCGGGATTATTTTGCAGCTGAACAGAAGGTGAGTTATATTTCCCAAAGGAGAACGGGTACAAAGATCGTCGTGTATGGTCATGATACCAGAACGATATTTATAATTGCTTTGTATTGCCGTTATACCTAAGGCAGCTACGAGTTATTGTGCTGATCGTGATGGCATTTCAATTGTGTCATTAAAGTATATTCAACCAAAATGAAAATGACATATTATCAAACTGCGTTTTGACAGTGGTTATAGTCCTATAACTCTCAATTCTGAGGCAAACATGCTAAACGCCTAACGCCCGTTATTCAATGTGACTGCGAACCTGTTTATTATACAGAACTATACATCTGAACAGAATGCAGTTTACTGACTGGTTCAATTAACTTTCTTCTAGGCGCAGTTAATGGTGAAGTCGTGACGCCATATTTGTAACGTCAATGAACACCGGCCTCTACCGGCAGTTTCTTTTACAATTGAGAAGCAAGCTCCGATGGATAGGTTGTGGATTCTTATTGAAACAAGCTTAACCTGGTTACTGAAGTGTTTGTTTCCAATTGTCATGTTGTTTGTAGTGCAAAGGCTTAACGAACTATAATCCCGTATTAAACTACATGTACATGTACTGGTAGTTTATCCAAAATTAGCATGGCTGCTTAATCTGGAATCAAATAAATCTTTGAATCACACATGTAACGTGTTGACTAATGTATCCCATATACTGTAAGTGGGACTAACATTTCTTGTGACGTCATATATTGATTGTGAAGTCTTAATGTAAAAATGTCTATAGTTTTGACATCATCATAATAAAATGACAAAAAAAGAACTATATTCCTTCATTTGAAGTTGTCCTTGCAAAATGTCTACAGATGATATATACTGTATATACATAAATATATTAGCTATCTGCGAGCACTTTATTTGGCATCAGACATACATTGTTTCTGTACTTAAGCATTGAAATGTTTTTGTATGGTATTTATGATCTATTTGAATGAAACAGCTTTGCAAGCAAACAACATATGATTTGTTTGCGTGCAAAGCTGTGTCATTCAAATAGATCATAAATACCATACAAAAACAGTTAAATACTTATATATCTTTATAAATTTTCTCTGCCTCTTTTGTTCTTTTTTAACTTATAATTTATATTTAAAATTAAAAATGCCCGCCTTATCGACATTCCACACAATTTCGTTCAATTGTTTGAACAGCGTATTGTCGCGTGCTGATTGGCAAACAAAGTACTTTGAAATTTTAACAAACACTTCAATTTTATTCCACAATTCAGTATCAATACAATTGCGTATGATATGTTTATAGGGTGATTTAAGTTTATCAATAAAACTCTGAGCTGAAAGTTAGAATTGAAATTGTTTCGATTTTTCCCCGGAACAAATTTCGCGTATGGACAAATACAGTGAACACCGTAAATCCGACCTTGCCCTCCACGAGGGAGTTATTTTTGGAAGTTAATTCGAACTTTTCTCTTTGCTCATTTTGTGAAGAATCCAGGCGTAAATTTATTTGTTGATTGTATGGGAACCTGACAACAGTCGGTAGATTCTATAACAGCCTCGTTATTTGACATGTCGTCAGAAACTGAGGAACCGTGGACGAGAGAGGCGTGAAACTGATAGCGTTTGAAGTGAGTGATCTTGCGACGGAGCACAGGTTCGTTACAAATGTCTGAAGGTCTGTAATATAAGTGTCAGTAGGTCTATAGAATATGTGTATTTCAGACATTTGTCACGAACCCTGTTGATCAGTGCAGTGTGACAGACGATATTTCTGATAAATTGCATGAGTGTTAAAATTGTTTCCATTGCCGGCATTGGTGATTTCAACCGATGTGCATTTTGTACGATATTGCAGACATTGGTCTTGTTTTCGTTGTAATAAAAGTGTTTTTTTTTATTTTATTTTTTATTTTGCACGTAAATTTACAATGACATTGTCAAATCTCACAATGCCCAGCGATATTTCAGCAGCCGTCATGTTTATTAATATTGGCTATTGTAGTTCCGGTCAGTGTTGTTTTAATACGCTAAGAATTGTGTCTCGTGATGCATGGTAATTAAAGTCCCATCAACGACACAGCTTTCAAAGAGGCTATATAGTGACAATGCCATGCAAATGTAAATATATGATATTAATCAGATGTTTTAGTCTTCTATCGCGGGTCGTCTTGTCAGGTGTAACCATTTTATAATTCACAGAATCGGATCAAACTTCCTGGACAACATCCTTGACGATGCATATCATATTACGTCACGTGGTGCTGTATCTGTTTCGACATCCGGAGTTATATCGGTTTCCTGTGTTATGAATCCAGAAAATTTTCCCTATGACTGTCAGACATGTTCTGTAAAATTGAACTACGGAATTAAAGCAAAGGGTTACATCCAGTTTAAAGTCCCTGACTACTTCAGAAACACGTTTCCAACCTACGTAAGTCACGTATGGAGCTTGGTGTCGACGTCTTTGGAAGTTCCGGATACGAATGCTGGCATCGATTTCTATTTTGAAATTGTACTGAAACGAAAACCGACGTACTTTGTGTTCATCATAGTTGTTCCTTCAGTAATTCTGTCTGTTGTGACTGTGGCTGTGTATTTCATACCGGCGGAGGAAGGCGAGAAGATAGGCTGTGGGATGACTATTTTACTCACGTTTATGGTATTTCAAACTCAGATGGCGGATCATCTACCGGAAAACTCAGACGTTACGCCAATTATAGGTACGAATAACTCTAATTTCTTCTGTTATAGAAATCAGGGACCGATTTGCTTAAAAAAAATGATTTGTAAACTTTTTATTTTCAATCTAGTGATTCTCGAATTTCACAGTACAACAATTATTTCTTTTGGCACAAGCGATATTCAGGCTCGTCAATCGGAAAAGCAAAACATTTTATTTTATTTCTGACCATGGTTAGTGGACTAGGAGTGCCATACCTCCTACTTCTTTTGGCTTTTTCAATCCTGTCATAGCTTGTAACGGTCAAAATCATGGATACCAACAGTGGTTTCTTTCACTTATGCGCCTTGTATGGTAACCTAACGTAACGATACTATTAAATTTATATTTCCAGGCCTGTACTTCATGATGATAATGGCCAGCTGTAGTTTGGTGACGATTGACTCTATAATCATGTCTAACCATTTACCAACATATAATATCACCGCCGGAAACGACGAAGGGGAAGCTGTTCGTAAAACAGAAAATACTGGCTTCGTCGGGATAAAGAAAAGAGCTCCTAGATTAAACAGATGGTCACTGTGTCACTATACCCTCGGAGCGATATCATTTCTGATAATTGCAGCGGCTCACGTTCTACTTCTTGAAAAAAGTGTTTCGGCTAGTTGTGATAACTGATGTCAATATAACTATGTCTTGGTGCAGACTTCCCAGTGTACCACTTACAATATCCATTGTTGTGTTCCTTCTTACTTTCATGTTCAAATTATTTACATGTGTTGTGAGGTACATGTGTTGTGAGGTACATGTGTTGTGAGGTACATCGGTGTGTTTGGATGAGTCTTGATCTAGTGCTCACATTGTACGTTGTAAGATTATACTACACATGGTTATACATGTACATGACGAACCTGTTATGTTTATGTATAGCATGCTACTAATTATGTTTAGGAGATAGTATAAGCTTACCCAGCTATCCGATTATAATGATCTACATTGTACACTATTTTTAAATGTTATGCCAAATAATATTTAATGTATGATCTGCTTGGGATAATCTATTTAATATTATACATTTATTAACCTTATTTTAAGGGAAACATGATTCTTTGTTTCAAAGAGATTACTTACGATGTCAAGTCAGCCTTTATGATATCATCATGTTTCTACTGTCCTTCGTGCGGGAAAACACGATTGGAGGTTTCCCCTCGATTAACCATGTTTCCAGTAGTATACCCAGGATGTCTAGTACGACTGTATAACATGTCGCCTTCGAGACCAATGGTATACAATGGACATATCCTAGAATCCATGTTTACGTCATCGTAAACTTGACATCCGCTTACCTGAAATGTTTAAATGAAGTCTAACTCGATACACGTGTAGTAGTAGTTTGAGGAATGCGATTTACGATATCTGTTTAATTTAATATCAAATATATTCACTGCTGAGTTATTTTGTCATATCAGAAATACTTTTCCATAAAGGCAATATAATTTTGTAATGTACCAATAGATACATTTGTACACCGCGTTATCCCTAAAACGTTTTTTTACAAAGGTTCCTTTATATTTGCAAATGTTTACGGGTAGAAATGTTTATGGATAGAAATGTTTATCGATAGAAATGTTAATGGATAGAAATGTTAATGGATAGAAATGTTTATGGTTAGAATTAACAAACATTATTCCGAGATATGAGGGGGTAAAGTGGGGGACCAAAATCACAAGTGGACTTTTTTTTGCAAAACTACACACTGTTTCCGGCCTGTTTTAACAATGCTTGATGAATGAATAGGAAGCGTTATTGTAACTAAGTGAATGCTGTGAGCAAAATACTTATGACAACTAAATTGCAGCCATTGTTACAAGCATTAAACAACATCAATCCTTGAGCTTACTTTTGTTATATGTCAATACTGTTAAAAGCACCAACTAGGAATGAGTTCTGAGTAAACGAAGAGGTATAAGGCAATCAACGTTATCTGTTAACCCTTTCACCCCTATGTAACTTTAGTAGACTCTAGCATGCATTGATCTGGATGAGTCCAATATGATTTACAGTGGTGGAAAGGTTGAAGCCAGATGGTCAGAACACGTTTGTGATACAATAGTTAATGGTGCCATAATGAGAAAACACTACATCAACATTTTTACATGTTTGATCTACATTTTCGTCGTCCAGGTGACCACAATAAGGCAATGAACGGTAAGTTTGATTGTGTAAACGTGAGTATAAATTATGAAATAAAAGCTCAGTAGATCAATCTATCTCTGCTCCAGATATTTTTGTTCACATGGGAGAAAATTCCTACGCCACAAATGATATGTTTACTGATATTTTAAATGAATTGGAAATGGTTTTAATGTCATTATTATTTGTATTTCTTTTTAAATTGTTCATTATTAAAATCAACATCTGTAACTCCTTTGCACAGTGAGGAACAACAATACTATGATGGGAGTACTTTGGTTTGTTCCTATATAGAGTCAGCTGATAACACAGAATTCTAATTGCGTTTGCAGTTTTCTTCAAATTATGAATGTTATGTGATAAATAGAATCTTACATTCGTGTCCATGTCATATTGAATGTATTAAACTCGTTCAATAAATTCAATATGACATGGTCACTCATGTAAAACCTCTATATCTGTCTAAGTGTTCTAAAATGTCTTGTTAAAAAGTCTCAATATGTTTTTGGCGTCCTAGATACCTTAAAAGAAATTAAACATCTCTTCCCTCCACGAGAGTATCGAGGAGGGACGAGAGTAGCAGTTTGAGACATGTTGGAGAGGTAGGAGTGGATACAGTATAAAGCTTCTTTGCTAAGTCACAATGTAAATAGTGAGTTTTCTTCTCGATAGTGTCCTTTTTACACATTTTTCTTATTTTCTTTTTCGATAGACGAAATACTAACTCATCATGCTCCGCATTAAAATCTATCCGATTGATGATCGCGATACGAACTAGCTTCGTTTACCTTGGATTCCAAATTGCATAAACTTCCTTATTAACATTATTCTTTAACTGTTTCTGCAATTTTCTCTGCCAAGTCATTCTCAAAACTTGTTTTAGTAATCTTTTGGATAATCTAACATTTACTATGAGAGTAAGTACAATCAAATCAGGGTAACAGTTGTATCAAGAAAATGTTTACCACAGAAGTATATTTAAAAAAGTGTGGATTTTGAAGGACTCATATGAAAACTTTGTGAATCTTGAACATCCTTTCCGTCCAAAAATCGTTCTTTTTCAGAACTATTTCATTTCCACTTTGTTTGATTCCATATTTCATATCAAACTGAACGCACGCATTCGTTCTGTTATACTATAATGGGGACTTGCGGAGAAACGAACGATGATGTAATCAATGATTTCTAACTAGTTTATGGATATATTTTGTGAACAATGCGACAAAGGGCAAGACGAAATACATGAGGACGAAATCGTGGGAATATATTAATTCCTGTACATTTGGTGATTTCGGCGGCTAGATTTTCCAGCAGACTGTTGGCGTACAAAAGGGGCCAAACAGTACCCCTTTACCGTGTGCCGACTCGGCTATCGGGACAGGTAGCATGTACCATGTCAAATCCGTCAATTTCACATTCAGATATATACCAACGATGTTTTGCTTTTCAATAACAAGAAATTTGTTGACTACGTCGATCGCCAGCATGAAATCAAGGTTGGTATATACTTCTCTACATCAGCCGCTAACCTCGTTCTTTACTTTTACAGACAGTCAAACTAGGCGTTATTATCACTGTACATACGAGACAGTTAAAGTAGGCGCTATTATCACTGTACATACGAGACATTTAAACTAGGCGCTATTATCGCTGTACATACGAGACATTTAAACTAGGCGTTATTATCACTGTACATAAGACACAGTTAAAGTAGGCGCTATTATCACTGTACATACGAGAGAGTTAACCTAGGCGCTATTATCACTGTACATACAATGTACGAGACAGTTAAACTAGGCGCTATTATCACTGTATAAACGAGACAGTTAAACTAGGAGCTATCATCACTGTACATACGAGACAGTCAAACTATGCGCTATTATCACTGTACATACGAGACATTTAAACTAGGCGCTATTATCACTGTACATGCGAGACAGTAAAACTAGGCGCTATTATCACTGTACATACGAGACAGTTAAACTAGGCGCTATTATCACTGTATAAACGAGACAGTTAAACTAGGCGTTATCATCACTGTACATACGAGACAGTTAAACTAGGAGCTATTATCACTGTACATACGATACAGTTAAACTAGGCGCTATTATCACTGTATAAACGAGACAGTTAAACTAGGAGCTATTATCACTGTACATACGAGACATTTAAACTGGGCGCTATTATCACTGTACATACGAGACAGTTAAATTAGGCGCTATTATCACTGTACATACGAGATACGATACAGTTAAACTAGGCGCTATTATCACTGTACATACAAGACAGTTAAACTAGGCGCTATTATCACTGTATAAACGAGATAGTTAAACTAGGAGCTATTATCACTGTACATACGAGACAGTCAAACTAGTCGCTATTATCACTGTACATACGAGACATTTAAACTGGGCGCTATTATCACTGTACATACGAGACATTTAAATTAGGCGCTATTATCACTGTACATACGAGATACGATACAGTTAAACTAGGCGCTATTATCACTGTATAAACGAGACAGTTAAACTAGGCGTTATCATCAATGTACATACGAGACATTCAAACTAGGCGTTATCATCACTGTACATACGCGACATTTAAACTAGGCGCTATTATCACTGTACAAACGAGACAGTTAAACTAGGCGGTGTTATCACTGTACATATGAGACAGTTAAACTAGGCGCTATTATCACTATCACTGTACATACGAGACAGTTAAACTAGAAGCTATTATCACTGTACATACGATACAGTTAAACTAGGCCATACGAGACATTTAAACTAGGCGCTATTACAACTGTACATACGAGACAGTTAAACTAGGCGCTATCATCACTGTACATACGAGACATTTAAACTAAGCGCTAAAATCACTGTACATACGAGACAGTTAAACTAGAAGCTATTATCACTGTACATACGATACAGTTAAACTAGGCGCTATTATCACTGTATAAACGAGATAGTTAAACTAGGAGCTATTATCACTGTACATCCGAGACAGTCAAACTAGGCGCTATTATCACTGTACATACGAGAATTTAAACTAGGCGCTATTATCACTGCACATACAATGTATGAGACAGTTAAACTAGGCGGTGTTATCACTGTACATACGAGACATTTAACTAGGCGCTATTATCACTGTACATACAATGCATGTAAACGATAAACTAGGAGCTCTTATCACTGTACATACGAGACAGTTAAACCAGGAGCTATTATCACTGTACATACGAGACAGTTAACCTAGGCGCTATTATCACTGTACATACGAGAATTTAAACTAGGCGCTATTATCACTGTACACACAATGTATGAGACAGTTAAACTAGGCGGTGTTATCACTGTACATATGAGACAGTTAAACTAGGCGTTATTATCACTGTACATACGAGACATTTAAATTAGGCGCTATTATCACTGTACATACGAGATACGATACAGTTAAACTAGGCGCTATTATCACTGTACATACGATACAGTTAAACTAGGCGCTATTATCACTGTATAAACGAGACAGTTAAACTAGGCGTTATCATCAATGTACATACGAGACATTCAAACTAGGCGTTATCATCACTGTACATACGCGACATTTAAACTAGGCGCTATTATCACTGTACATACAAGACAGTTAAACTAGGCGCTATTATCACTGTACATACAATGCATGTAAACGATAAACTAGGAGCTCTTATCACTGTACATACGAGACAGTTAAACTAGGCGTTATCATCACTGTACATACGAGACATTCAAACTAGGCGTTATCATCACTGTACATACGAGACATTTAAACTAGGCGCTATTATCATTGTACATACGAGACAGTTAAACTAGGCGCTATTATCACTATCACTGTACATACGAGACAGTTAAACTAGGCGTTATCATCACTGTACATACGAGACATTCAATCTAGGCGTTATCATCACTGTACATACGAGACATTTAAACTAGGCGCTATTACCACTCTACATACGAGACAGCCAAACTAGGCGCTATTATCACTGTACAAACGAGACAGTTAAACTAGGCGGTGTTATCACTGTACATACGAGACAGTCAAACTAGTCGCTATTATCACTGTACATGCGAGACAGTCAAACTAGTCGCTATTATCACTCTACATACGAGACATTTAAACTAGGCGCTATTATCATTGTACATACGAGACAGTTAAACTAGGCGCTACTATCACTGTACATACGAGAGAGTTAAACTAGGCGCTATTATCACTGTACATACGATACAGTCAAACTAGGCGCTATTATCACTGTACACACGAGACAGTCAAACTAGGCGCTATTATCACTGTACATGCGAGACAGTCAAACTAGGCGCTATTATCACTGGACATACGAGACAGTCAAACTAGGCGCTATTATAACTGTACATACGAGACAGTTAAACTAGGCGCTGTTATCACTGTACATACGAGAGAGTTAAACTAGGCGCTATTATCACTGTACATCCGAGACAGTCAAACTAGGCGCTATTATCACTGTACACACGAGACAGTCAAACTAGGCGCTATTATCACTGGACATACGAGACAGTCAAACTAGGCGCTATTATAACTGTACATACGAGACAGTTAAACTAGGCGCTACTATCACTGTACATACGAGAGAGTTAAACTAGGCGCTATTATCACTGTACATGCGAGACAGTCAAACTAGTCGCTATTATCACTGTACATGCGAGACAGTCAAACTAGTCGCTATTATCACTGTACCTACGAGACATTTAAACTAGGCGCTATTATCACTGTCCATACGAGACAGTCAAACTAGGCGCTATTATAACTGTACATACGAGACAGTTAAACTAGGCGCTGTTATCACTGTACATACGAGAGAGTTAAACTAGGCGCTATTATCACTGTACATACTTAACTAGGCGCTATTATCACTGTACATACAATGTACGAGACAGTTAAACTAGGCGCTATTATCACTATCACTGTACATACGAGACAGTTAAACTAGGAGCTATTACCACTCTACATACGAGACATTTAAACTAGGCGCTATTATCATTGTACATACGAGACAGTTAAACTAGGCGCTATTATCACTATCACTGTACATACGAGACAGTTAAACTAGGCGTTATCATCACTGTACATACGAGACAGTTAAACTAGGCGTTATCATCACTGTACATACGAGACAGTTAAACTAGGAGCTATTATCACTGTACATACGAGACATTTAAACTGGGCGCTATTATCACTGTACATACGAGACAGTTAACCTAGGCGCTATTATCACTGTACATACGAGAGAGTTAAACTAGGCGCTATTATCACTGTACATGCGAGACAGTCAAACTAGTCGCTATTATCACTGTACATACGAGACATTTAAACTGGGCGCTATTATCACTGTACATACGAGACAGTTAACCTAGGCGCTATTATCACTGTACATACGAGAGAGTTAAACTAGGCGCTATTATCACTGTACATGCGAGGCAGTCAAACTAGGCGCTATTATCACTGTACACACGAGACAGTCAAACTAGGCGCTATTATCACTGTACACACGAGACAGTCAAACTAGGCGCTATTATCACTGGACATACGAGACAGTCAAACTAGGCGCTATTATCCCTGTACATACGAGACAGTTAAACTAGGCGTTATCATCACTGTACATACGAGACAGTCAAACTAGGCTCTATTATCACTGTACATACGAGGCAGTCAAACTAGGCGCTATTATCACTGTACAAACGAGACAGTTAAACTAGGCGGTGTTATCACTGTACATATGAGACAGTTAAACTAGGCGTTATTATCACTCTACATACGAGACATTTAAACTAGGCGCTATTACAACTGTACATACGAGACAGTTAAACTAGGCGCTGTTATCACTGTACATACGAGAGAGTTAAACTAGGCGCTATTATCACTGTACATTCGAGACAGTCAAATTAGGCGCTATTATCACTGTACATACGAGACAGTTAAACTAGGAGCTATTACCACTCTACATACGAGACATTTAAACTAGGCGCTATTATCATTGTACATACGAGACAGTTAAACTAGGCGCTACTATCACTGTACATACGAGAGAGTTAAACTAGGCGCTATTATCACTGTACATGCGAGGCAGTCAAACTAGGCGCTATTATCACTGTACACACGAGACAGTCAAACTAGGCGCTATTATCACTGTACACACGAGACAGTCAAACTAGGCGCTATTATCACTGTACATATGAGACAGTTAAACTAGGCGTTATTATCACTCTACATACGAGACATTTAAACTAGGCGCTATTATCACTGTACATCCGAGACAGTCAAACTAGGCGCTATTATCACTGTACACACGAGACAGTCAAACTAGGCGCTATTATCACTGGACATACGAGACAGTTAAACTAGGAGCTATTACCACTCTACATACGAGACATTTAAACTAGGCGCTATTATCACTGTCCATACGAGACAGTCAAACTAGGCGCTATTATAACTGTACATACGAGACAGTTAAACTAGGCGCTATTATCACTATCACTGTACATACGAGACAGTTAAACTAGGCGCTATTACCACTCTACATACGAGACAGTTAAACTATGCGCTATTATCACTGTCCGTGCGAGAAAATGAAACAATGCACTATTATTACTTTTAAAATAAGAGAATACCGAATTGTCAATACTTTCGTATTTCGGCTCAAAAACTTAGACAAAGAAAAGATTTACGTGGAGACCATTGGAAAAAAAGTACAGGTACATGAAGACCACTTGTTCCGAAACAATGCTTTCTGCTTCACCCGCCATGTAAATTGTGGTCAAATTCAAATAATGTCACGTTCTTATAGCGAGAACAGGGATAGCGACAACGACAAAACAATTAAACTAAACTAATTAGTAAACATAGAAAAAGAATTCAAGCAAAAAAAATACAGCATACTATAAGTATAAATATAAATATAAGTCACAACGAGACCATGAAGGCGACCGTCGTAGATTGTGGAAGCAAAAGAGGGAAATTCTCGATAGGAATGTCGAAATCGTCACGCTTATCTCAATTTGTTCCTCTAGTATAACTACGGACTGCTGGAGATGTTGTAAATCAGGAACTCAATTATTCTCACGATTTAAGTATGTTCCATGGAATATATTTCACAGAATACGCTCAAAAAGAGTTAACAACCATTTGTTCATGCCACCGTTCGCCTTTCCTGCAAAAGTCAAATTCAGCATTTCATTAACATTGCTTCATGTGTATACTGTATGCGACTACGACTTTAACCTAGATTTAATGTGTATACTGTATGTGACTACGACTTTAACCTAGATTTAACGGTTATTAGAATTATAGTGAGAAGTTTGGATAATGGGTTGGTTAAACAGCTAGCAGAACCAGCTATACGTTCTAAAATCCAATACAAACGAGGCAGGCCCGTGTTTTATCGTAAACGGGTATTCAGTAAGATCGTAATACAGCACTGTGATTAGCTAGAAATAAGTCTTTCGAAAAATTGGGAAAATGTTTAAGTAGTTGACACTTTCGACACTAAGGAACCCTTATGAAAAGCTCTCGTGCCATCGCATTATGTGCTGTATTTAGTTTGTTAGTTACCACGTGTCCAGCTGGACAGAACACACTGAAGTAACAATCATTCTAAGGTAATCTCAATTCAACTGTTGAAGCGTTTGATGTAGTTTTAAAAAGCTGAGAAGCAGTGTTGTTCCTGTAAAATATGATTGGGGTGCTGCTGTATCTGAAGCTAGGTGGTATGGGATATTCATGATGTTGATATCATCTATAAGCTGTGTAGGCAAAATCAGGTAGTTATGACCTATTTTGCGAGGAGGTTTAAATGGATTTTTTTGCCTTGATTCAGTCAACAAAGTACTCGTTCAAGTACGGCTGCTTGTAACGTCATTTATTTGTAGTGCGCATGAACAACATCAATACACATCATCAGAGAGGTAAACACAGTAGATACATTGCTGTTGCATTTCTGTCTTTTAAACCAATCAGCTAGATAAATACCGCATTTAGCTGTTCCTGTGGAGGAACAATGTCTAAAGTAAACAAATAAGTCTAGCAATAGAATATAATGATGCAGAGATCAATGATATCATATTTGTAGATCTGGTCAAATGAAATACACTTCACCTTTTAAAATAAATATAAGAAACAAAACAGCTTTAAATATTTGTAACTATTACTACTATATCCAATCTATATAATAGCTCGTCTGATTGGAATCTACAGATCGCCTGACGAGTAAACAGGCTTTACCTCGCCCTCTTGTGCCCGAGTCTCCGGTCGTATTTCCCTTATTTGCAGCTTCTTTAGAACAATGCACGAGAGCAACGTTGTTTATAACATACTTGATGTTTTTCTTTATTTCTCCCGCTCACGTTAACAAGGTAAGTTTCCTCAACCACCACTTCAGGCCGGATAGGCCGATAGTAAGTCATTGTCATGATGATTAAATAGGGTTACTGTCTGATGAGTCCAACAAAGGGAGTAGTTAAATAAAGAAAAAAAAAATGGCACAGCTGGTTAGAAAGGTCAAAAAATGTAGTTCACATGTAAAGGCAAAATATTTAAACACAGATACAAGACATATTAAATTCTTTCCTTCTATTGTTTCAAATTCGATATTTGAGTGAAAAATAGTGATTATCTTATACTTTGCATTTTTCCAATTTCTTTCACTCTGTAGGTATGTTGTTTCTTCGTGAAGATCCTAGTTCAGGCATGCTTATTTACATACTGCTCTGAGAGAGAGAGAGATAGTTCTGTGGCTCGAAAGAGGAAGTGAAATTAGATACGACGTCCGTTTGACTCCATCGTTTTTGTTCAAGCAAACATAATTGTAATAGTGAAGATTGCTGGGACCAGGAGATTTAGGCATGGAAGGTACATAAGAGTATCAATGTCCTTCTTGAAGGACCGGGCGGTTCTAAAAATAGAATTATGACGTGTATCCAAACGAACGCAACGTTCTGCTTCTTCAGATTACTTATATTACTGTTTTAAAAATAATAAAACAATTTTAGCCTTTAACTTCGGTTGATACTTGGATTTATCGATCCGAGAAAAGATATATTAACCTCGGACTGCGTGATCGGTTAATAATCTTTTCTTGGGTTGATAAATCTAGGGATCGACCTCAGCCACAGACTATGATTTAATTGTATTAACTGTGATAACTCAAAGGTATCGGACAGAGCGAGCATTCTGTTCAAGCGGCAAATAAAAGAATCCATCTGGATACGCAACAGTGGACCAGCTCTTAACTGAGATGAGGGGGCCCATAGAATATCGTACATCTTTGACTAGGTATTAAACAAAGCGTAGCCTAATCGAATTGTCGGTATTATTCTCCATTTCGTACTTGTATAACAACTAAGTGTAGATACGATTATAGCCTTGGATTATATATTGCCAACACGTACATATCACTGTTCATTTGTCTGATGAAAGTGACAAGATACGTATCGTAATATAGAAACGTCACATAGAAACACTTCCTGGTTGTGATTATAACCTTTCTACTATCTGTATTAAGTATTCCGATGACATGACATGATAATAATAATCTGAAATTGTTGGTCAGGTATCTTGGCTTGTCTTGTCAGGTTTTATCATGTATGCTTACATGTACACCCTAATTTTGTTGTTTTGATATTCAGGGGATTAATCACATTTTCTGATCCTTTATGATATATATCAAATTACGTCAGATGGTCTCGTGACCTTTTCGCCGTCCGGAGTAATAACCATTTCCTGTGATATGAATCCACAAACCTCCCCCTATGACAATCAGACATGCAATATAAGAATGAACCTCGGTCCCAAATCAAATAATTACATCAAGTTTTAAGTCCCTGATGAAATCAGAATCACATTTCCCGTCCATGGAAGTCAATCATAGAGCTTGGTGTCGACGTCTTTGGAAACTCCGGATGAGAATGCTGGCCCAGGTTTGAATTTCAAAATTGTACTGAGACGAAAAACGATGTCTATGTGTTCCTTATAGTTGTTCCTTCAGTAATTCTGCCTGTTGTAACTGTGGGTGTGTACTCTATACCGACGGAGGAAGGCGGTCGGATGACTATACTACTCGCGTGTATGGTATTTCTCACTCAGATGGAGAAACATCTTCCAACAAACTCAGACGTTACACCAATAATAGGTAAAATACTTATGATTCTAGCTCGAGTATCTTCTGGCCCCGACACCAGACTAAGACATTTCGACAGAAAGATGTCTGGTGTTGGGCCAGAGTGCACTGCTTTATGAAAACGTGGAGTTCAAATTTTAAGCCGTTCTGATCCGGACCGAAAACGGAAAAAATCATCCTTGTTTTAGAAGATTTCCAGGCCGACTCTTTTTGTTGATAATTCACTCCAATGGCATACATTATGGTTGAAAAGATTGAAAACCGAGGACTTTACTGACGGATTGTAGCAGCTGTTGGTGAAAGTAAAGGTGGTTTGAGATCAATAAATAATCCATTTATCGATATATTTGAGGTACATGTATGTGTTGTGTCATAGTCGGTTGTTTGTTTTCAGCACCTCAAACCTTTCCGATACCAAACGGTGTCGAAGAATTCCACGTTTTCATATTGTAGTGCGCTCTGTTGTGAAAAAAGAACAGGTCCAATCTTGTATTACTAAAAGAAAGAAATTCACGTTGCAAGTTCGTTTGTGCCATGAAAGGTAATTTTAAATTTATTTTATTTCAAATTTGAATTAAATATACATTTTTGTTTTTACTTTCGCATGTTTTTATAACCATGCATGACTGGTCTTATTTCTATCATGTATGGAGTTATATTTCTTGTTTCCTTATATGCTGTTTTAAAACTTTGTTGTTCATGAAAACTTTAATATAAAGGTAATGAGTTGAATTTGATAAACATTATATTAAGGTGACTTACAAACCCCCAGGATGTCCTCATGATACATTGATAGATTTTCATTTATCTATTTATTTGGGATCTTTGTACATTTCTTTTTCGATAAGTTTTGGTATAATCTTAATTTTTAATTTTCTTTTTCCATGTCACTTTTTAAACCTGTTGTGTGACCTGTGTTGTTTGCCGACACTGTAGAATATATTATTTATGTTTACACTATATGGTGTATACTGAATGTGTTTACACTTTCGGGTATACTGTTTATGTAAACATTGGCGGATATTCATTATGTGTTTACAATGGCATTTATAATGCAAGTGTTTATACTTGTGTGTATACAGTTTGTGTTAACATTGTAGTGTAAACGGTATTTTTACTGTATGGTATACTGTGTGTGTTTGCACTGTATGGTATATACTGTGTGTGTTTACACTGTATGGTATACCGTGTGTGTTTGCACTGTATGGTATATACTGTGTGTGTTTGCACTGTATGGTATATACTGTGTGTGTTTACACTGTATGGTATACCGTGTGTGTTTACACTGTATGGTATACCGTGTGTGTTTACACTGTATGGTATATTCTGTGTGTGTTTACACTGTATGGTATACCGTGTGTGTTTACACTGTATGGTATACCGTGTGTGTTTACACTGTAGTGTATAATTTAATTGTTAACACTGTGGTGTATACTGTGTGTGTTTACACTGTAGTGTATATTGTATGTGTTTACACTGTAGTGTATATAGTGTGTGTTTACACTGGTATGTATACTGAATGTGTTAACATCTACCTGTATACTGTATGTTCTACTCTGACATGTAAACGGTATGCGTTAACAGTGTGGTGTTACTGTAATATGTGTTTACACTGGTATGTATACTGTATGTGTCTATACTTTTATGTTAACTGTATGTGTTTACACTGTTTCGTTTACTGTATTCGTTTACACTGATGTGTATACTCTGTGTATATACACTAGTGTATATTTTTAGACGCTAGTATATATTGTATATGTTTACACTCTAGACTTGACTGTATGTGTATAATGCATGGAATACAGCATATGTTGCTTCATTTCTTTGTATGATAACATGGCGTTAATAATGTATCATATGTTTCAGTAATGTATTTCATGATGGTAATGGCCAGTAGCAGTTTGATCACTGTAGACTCCGTCATCATGGCTATCAATGTACCGACGTCTAATATCACCACCGGAAAAGAAGAGGGATAAACAGTCCGGAAAACGAAAGATAATGGCTTCATCGGTATAAAGAAAATGCCTCCGAGATTAGACATGTGGTCCTTGTGCCACTATATCATCGGAAAAATATGTTTTCTGATAATTGCAGTTGCTCACATTCTACTTTTTGAAAAAAGTGTTTCGGCTAGTTGTGATTCCTGATTCAATGCAAGCTTAGGTAAACACATCCAAGTGTACGAAACATACAGTATCAATACATCCGTAGGTAGGATTAATGATGCACATTTGTAGGTAGGTCAGATTGTTTGAATGAGTCGGTGAAGTCTGTTATACTAGTCATTGTAAGAATACACCACTCATGCTTATACCACAGGTACTAGCCTCGTCTGCCAATACACCTATAATATAATAAAGGTTGCTAACTGTGACCCCCTAGTAAAATGACCCAGTTCCAGAAAAATGTGATTTTGTCATAACCGTTCGTAGTATGACGCCGGGAGCAGTCTAGATCGATAGGAAAATATTTGTCTTCAATTTGTAGACAATGTTGTTACACAGCATGCTATATGGCAAATCATACATCAAATTAAAGAAAACAATATTTTCCTGTCGATCTAGACTGTTCCCGGTGTCATACTATGATGGGTTATGACAAAATAGCATGTTTTCTGGAACTTTTCTGGAGTTGGCAACCTTGATTATATTATAGGTGTATTGACAGACGAGGCTAGTACCTGTGCTTATACAAATACGAAACTTTTATGATTTATAATATGTAGCCCAATACATGTACATGTATGACAGGTTTCTTGTTGAACGAGACTATAGCTAGTAATGTAAGGTAGTTCTGATTTGACACCAATAGTATACCTAGTGTATCTAGTCAATTTTTATGATATGTCTCCATTGATTTCAAAAGCCTCAGTTGATACCAATAGCATACACAAATTGTCTAGGTAGTCATGTTTCATATATATCCCTTGTTTGCCATTGCCTACCCTGGCTATCTTATGTGTATGATATGTCTCCATATATTTCAAAAGCCACGCTTGATAGTTATAGAATGTACATGTACAAAATGTCTTTTATGACCTGTTGGATTTATCTCCCTTGATACTCATTACCTACCCAAGATTTCTAATAGTTGTCTTCAAAACTCATCCACTGCCTCTATAGGAACACTTGTGACCCTACTCACTCATTCCTTGATACCTCTTGTAGCCCATGTACAATCAAACGACCCTGATCAGTCAAGCAATTAAACGTTACACTTGCATAAAAATCTAACTCCAATCTAAACTTTAGAGACCATTTTCCAGAGGCTTTATCAGAGTGGGATAAAGCCCTATAATTTCATATTTGTTTGTACGCATCTGTTGTTATACTACCACACATCTCCGCTATGTACCGCCTACTAGTTCAGTTGAAGGGAATTGATAACACCCTTAAGGTTGATAATAATGTAATTTAAATAAATGTCAGCACATATACATGATTTACAAATGGAGGAGCCTGCGTTTATTTATATAATGTTTGTGACATTTAAAGCGAGTAACGACGGAACCATGTTCGCTGTTCTTTTTCAAGTAATTTAATACGGTCAATTGAACGATAAAACATCGTTATGTTATTACCATGGTGACATGGAACGACCATTACTGAAACAGTGTCACACTAACCTCCTAGTTACAGCTAGGAGACCCTACTGGAAGGAGTAGACGAAATTAAATCTGTAGTGCTGGAATTTGGCAGCAGATACATTCAGATTCCTTCAGCAAGAGTAGCTCGTCGTTATAGTAGATCAGTCGACCTAGCTGCCAACCCTTGCACGGGAGTGAAATATCAAGTCAACTACTATTTTATCAATCCGAAGAGAAGGATGCTTCCGTGGCGCGATATTTCATTTATGTATATGCAGTTGAATAATCGTCCTATTATCAATAATTCTTTAAACCCTAGCTTTAAAGAAGATTACCTGACTACGCGGAGGAAAACCACCGTGAATTAGATTTTTTTTCCCTAAATATAAATACCAGTGCACGAATAGATGTGGTTTAACTCCTAACTCAACTCCCTCCCGTGACTTTTAAATTTGTCCTATTATACATGTAACATTTGCCTATGATATGACGGAGCAATTCGGCCTGATTGTCCTTGTTAAAGTAATTATTATGTGTATGCATTTGAAATGATACAAAATATACAACAGTTTGATGTAAACTGAAGCTATTTTGAAGCTTTGTTTCCACAGAGAACGATATGTGCGGTAATATTATTGAGTTCTGATACGCTTCATATTCATTCTAATACCTTTTTGTTAAAAGCTGTGTGAGGGACACGTGATTGTCCCTTTCATCCTCTGTTAGACTTTAGTAAGTGTATCCCACGCTATTTTCGAACTACGGCGACATGTGTTTCACACCACGCTAACAACACTCGAGGTCACGAATGAACTGAGGCGTGTTGGTTGAAAATGTCAACTTTACGTCAGCTGCTTAGAAATGGCCTATGTAAAGTTTAAATTATTAAATTTTATCTTTGATTCAAAGAAAAGTCCAGAACTATTATTTGAAACAGTGAAACATATACACGAAACCTTATTTGAAAAGATATGTATTGTCCTCATCCTGATCATGAATGTTAATTTACTGTGACAGAATATTCTTTTTCATTTTGTATCATTGCACTTCATTTGCAACAAAAATGTAATTTCTCCCAAAAGGAAACGGTGAATTGATCCATCTTTTTTCACATTAGTGATGTTATTTATGAAACAATGTTAATTAAAACCGAATCTATAAGAAAACTATCTGATACAGATATCGACACTTTGACGTAAGAATTTACCGAGCAATTGATACTGTAACTGTAAAAGATAAAATATTTGATAACCTTTATTGTCGATGTACAACCAAATAGCATCAGTGTATTAGGTGTCATCACCAATATACAAAAATCGACAACAGCTGCACTTCTTTTGTACCAAATGTCGTATTGATTCTTTTGTTTACTTTTTCTTTAAATAACCTGTAAAGAAACCATAAAAGATAAAATATTTGCGCTATGTGTACTAGTACGATGGTATGAACTTCTTTACCGGTGAAATGTCTTACAATCTTTACCCATACGTATAACATTATCTCTAGTGCAGTACTTCTTCAATGCAATTAATGATTAAGAAGATATTATAGGAATATATAGGTAAGATAAATTAGGTCAGTGACGTCATTAATCTCTAACGCCATTGATAACCAACTATTTTTGGAAATACAACTCAAAGTTCATTGTTTCATTCACTGTTTTCTATAAGTTACCTGAGTAATCTTAATTTTATGGCGATTGTTTATATTGATGAGTTATGTTCGCGGAACTATTTTGAAAGACTAAAAACTGAGAATAACACTATGCTTCACATCAGTAGCTACTTTATGAGTACTTGTAGAAACAAATTGCAAGAAGTTTTAGCATTCATTTTGACATATCTATTACAGAATCATTTTTTGATCATGTATGTATATGTTTATATTAAAAATAGAGATATTCAATACCTGGATAGTCCACACATGCGTTCGGCACTTCGTTTGCTGTAAAAGAAAAGAATAATTTTGCAACATGGCAGCTACACGTGTTTTACAGTTGGTCATCATTTATACTAAAACCAGCAGAAATGTCTGTATCAGAAACAATGACAATACGATGAAGTGCTACTCAATTTATATCAGCATCGTGTAGAAACAAAAGAAATATATAGTAAATGTAGAAATAGGACTTAAAGAAAAGAATAAAGATATTTTTGTTCTGATTTGTTAAAATTGGCGTTACTTACATGCTGTACAGCAATGGGTCGTCTCTTCAACTGATAATGTAAAACGTAATTCATAATTATTACAAATTAACGGTACGGTCTATGATTGTCATTACAAAGAAACAATCGAATGTGTTACATTTGAGTAGTTGTACGTAAAGTTTGTTTCAGGTTTACATAGTCATAGAAGGTCATTGTAATATCAGAAAATTGTATTTATTGAATACATTACAAAAAGGACCCTGTTTTCATGATGACTAGAGCGTGTATAGGTTTACATTTAATATTAGAAAAAATCTACAACCACAAAGCGCAAGTGCAGATTGCGCTACACGTCAACACACAATGACGTTATATACCACAGCGTCAATGAATTAAGCCGAAATACACCACAGCGTTTAACCAAAATGAAATTTTATATACCCCACCTTCAAAATAGAAGTTGGCAAAGAAAACAAGTACATAAACAGGATCGCCATGACTTTTTACGTTAAACTAGGACTGATTGATAAAGTGGGCACATTCATGGGATTGATGTAGAGAACACGAGAATCGACTGTGACATTATTGCGGAGGCTGACTAAAAAAGGCCTATATCTATACGAATTTGGAATTGCTTTAGCGAAATATAGAATTTTAAGCGAATCATACTATTAATAGCTTAAATATTTTTTTTCCAGTGACGTACAGATTTTGTGGTAATATACAGGTTATATTCATATCAATTAAATTTGTTGACACGTACGCTTTTATATAACTAATAATAGATATTAACATAAGATATAATAACTTGTTTCATAATTGTTGTAAAATAAGTAAAATTTATATTTAATAGATATTATGTTTCTGTACGAATACATACCTTGGTCCGTAACACAATCTGTAAAACAGACATTTTAAAAACTCAATTGAGAATATGATTTTAATTATAACCTGTAAAAGAAGACTGTATGTGATCGACTGTTTGATTTTGACATCAATTTCATTTCTATTGGGACGAGACGACCTTTTGAAGACAGTTTCTGTTTTCTGAAGTTGACCCAGGTTTTAAAAATATTGAACAATGACAAAAGCAATATCCACGTAACATCTCGAAAGACAAATTTATAAAAGACATACTAAGTATTACATCTGAAAGCCATTCCACAATCATAATTATCAAATGCAACATTCTCTTAGCATTCCTTTTATAAGTGATCTCTCTGTCCATACAATATTTGCAGTTGTGGGATCGCACAACGTTACACGATGTGCGGTGTGCGGACGATGTGTGCACGATGTATGCACAATGTGCGTACGCTATTTTTGGTGCGTTGTGCGGTCACACAAGTGTTGATATATATATGTAAAGTTATAAATAAAAATATCAGTATTCTGTTACAAATTAGGACTGGTATCGATAGTTGTTTTCTTCGGAAATGATATATACCTTCGTAGCTGGTACAGGTAACTGTTCCACTTTGATCTGTAAGTAAAGGGTAAAAAAGCATATTTTATTGTTAAAACGGAAGTTGTTGGCGGGATGGATTATTAATTTTCTAATTAACTGTAGACATTATGATAGTTAGTTAGTGGCTTCCATTATGTAATTCTCCTGTTATGTTCTCTAGACTCCAATATAGTGAAAATGAAGTGTCACCATCAATATATATTAAAAGGAATGTTTCCATAACGATATTAATCTGACATTAAATATACTTTTTAATTATATTTATTACTTACCCTCATTACAGCACATCAGCTCCATATCTGGGGATTACAAAAATGTTCATGCAATAAGTTAACAATTTTACTTTATTTATTAACTCATAAATAAATAAAGATGAGTTATGTCGGAAGAAGAACTAACTTTATTATGGCGGCATTTTTATATGTCCAAACCGTCTTTGAAAAATAAATGAACAAAATTGAGGTCAAGGGTTGAATGAATATTAAAAACCATTCACGTTTAAAATAAAATGACGACGTGAATTGATCACTGACAATTGAATTGGAAATTACTTTGACTCTATATTTGTTTATCTGCATATCTGATACAACTTTTATATTTATAATTGTTAGATGCCTAATTCCCTTCTCTGATAAAAGGAGCGACGTCATTTCTATCGAAGGCTTGTATATACTACCACCCATAGAAACACGTATAAAGTAATAGTCTACGTATAAAAAGTTTGTTCATATTTCTCACAGAACACAAAACCTATATAAATCATTAAGTGTGTACATACCTTTCATAAAAAAATACATTTGTGTATAGAAAAATTGTAAATATTTCTTATATAAAAAAACATTAAATAAAAGTTTGTACATACTTCCCATAGAAGAAAAGCCTGTTTATAAAAGTTTGTAAATACATACTTCCCATAGAAAAACAGTCTGTATATAAAGGTTTGTGTACACAAACTTTCCATAGAAAAACAGTCTGTATATAAAAAATTGTAAATACATACTTCCAAAAGAAAACAGGAATATGGAATTTCGTATATACTTTCCTAAAAAACAGTCTGTATATAAAAGTTTGTAAATACATTCTTCCCATAGAAATACAGTCTGTGTATAAAATTTGTAAATACAAACTTTCCATAGAAAAACAGTATATATATTAAAATTTCTAATACATTCTTTCCATAGAAAAACAGTAAAAAAACGTTTGTACATACTTCTTATAGAAAAAAACCCGGTAGATAAAAAAAGATTGAGCATACTTCGGAAACAAAAACAGTCTGTATATAAAAGTTTGTAAATGCATACTTCCCATAGAAAATCAGCCTGTACATAAAGGTTTGTGTACACAAACTTTCCATAGAAAAACAGTCTGTATATAAAAAATTGTAAATACATACTTCCCATAGAAACACAGTCAGTAGATACAGAGTTTGTACATAACTTCCATTGAAAATAGCCTGTATATTTTTTTACATACCTCCCATAGGAATGCAGTCTGCAAACAAAAAATGCAAATATAATTAATGAATTTCGAATCATGAAAACTGTCGAGGAGAATTAAAAGCTGTTATGTAATACAGCTAGGTTAAATTTTCTACAAAATGCATTTCCTAGAGTTTATGCCATGGCCTTTTTTGATATGTTAGAGACGATACTCTTGCTTTTAACAATATGTCAAAATTCACCGAACTAATTTGCACAGTAATTTAACCGTGAACTTGAGATACATTAATGATAAAAAAATCATAAACGTCAATAGAATGACTGTTTGAAGTTTAAATAAAAGTCAATAGACTGAATAGATCAAAGGAAGATTGATTTTCTATTTCTGATACATACTTCTAATAATGCAGTTGAAGTGTTCATCATCAACCACTTCTCGATCCCAGGGTTGCAGTTCATCATAAGGCACTACCCAGTCGCACAAGGAAATCCTTAAGGACTCGTGCACTAAACATATGGATGAGATAAAAAAAAAAAAATAAGTATGAAATAAAGTACATTTCAGCTGCAAGTTTACTGATACGTCTATTTCATTATCAATATCATTACTGGCATCCTCGATATCCAGGGGTTACGCTCAATTTCGCTCTGTACACCCCTGGAATATGTCATTGATACTGTTTTCGTGCTTGTGATAACAATTGACCGGGAACAGTAAAAAAGAAAAAGAAAAAGTGGACATTATCTTTGTTTATATACCTGTAGTACGACATAACCATCTACTTCTACTGACCAGTTTTTCTTAGACTTTTAAAATGTTTTTATAGTCATTTAAGGTGAATAATAAGCATGTGCACATCCTCAAAAAGTCATTATTGACATCATAAATTTATTTATTTATGAGTTATCATATATGTGTAACAAATCAGAAAGGCAAACGCATTGTCTGCAGTCATCAAAAGAAACTTCAAACACTGTATAAGAGTCTGGTACGAACACATCTAGATTTTTCATGTTCATAATGGTCTCCATGTCAAGCAATGTACATACAAAATAGAAGGGGTACAAAGAAGAACCTCCAAACAGCTTCCTGGATTATGAAATCTGTCCTACCAAGAAAGACTAAAAACCTGAATCTACCTACAAAAGCATAAAGATGACACCGCGCGGATATTTCGAAACAGTCAAGATAGCACAAGAAATGTACGACATCGAAGCAAGTACATTCATCATAATGTGGAACAATATCACGGAAAACCCCCAGCAACAGAGGCCACTTATTTAAGATATACCAACAACAGACTTTCATATCTAAAAGAAAGAACTTTTTCACATTTAGAGTGGTAAACAGGTGCTAAACGCGCAGGGGTGGGGGGTG
>NW_018408858.1:466604-498396 GCF_002113885.1 Mizuhopecten yessoensis | reverse complement strand
GGGGGGGTAACTGTAATTACAAAACACTCGCAATGAAACTCTTTAATGATTCAGCAGTATGATGACTGACAGGGATTGTAATGAGAGTTTTAACCAGAAATGGTTGGGAGATATTCCCTTAAGTTGCTAGTCTGTGTCCGTCTCTGTGCTCCGTGCTTGATGTACCTCAAGACTAGAAGGTCTACAAATGAGGATCATTAAGAAATATGAGAGAGCCTCCGGCGTCCTTAAATTATTGGAAACATGTTCTTGCATAGGTCGGATAGAAACGGTTAAGCGATAATGCCACAAGAACCTTTTGTTTTCGCATCAACTAGTAGACTACTTATATTTAAAATGCTTATGTTTTTTTTTTTTTAGAGTACTCACATACAATAACGTACTCCACGCCAATTGTTAAACTGGTACCGCACATGGAACCTTCCATACCCGCTTGAATGTTGATGACGTTCTTTCCTTCAATTAATCTACTGGCATTCTGAATTTAATCAAATGAAACCATCCACGACATTCTTACTCAGATCACAAAATAATATTAAAATGCAACGTGCATGTCTTAGAGTAGTTAGTTTTATATTATTTACATTAAGAAAAGATAAAATAAGAATTTACCATTGATAATGCTTTCACAAATATAACTTTTTGGTATCTTGCGTTCCTACCACACGGCAAACTTTATAGGAATCCTCCTCCCTATTTTCACAAAATTCACTTCCGGGCAATACTAATGAGCATCTGTGTTTCAAATTAACGCAGTCTTATTTGATCAGCAATCTGTTTATATTCAATTTGCAAAAATACTTTTCATTTTCTTTCATGAATCACGAAACGACTCGAAACCACAACAAAATCATTTGACTATGACCTTAAATACTCTGTATATTAGCAGACGAGAGAGTTAGTTTTGAGAGGGGAGTTGAAGAGTTATACCTGTAAGGTAATGAACTTACCCCTGTAGCTTTGACGACTTCCGTTATCCAAAATGCATAACTGCTGACGTCATCCCAGGTCTGGATAGTTTCGCCATCATCTAGTGTTTCGTTCAGGGCTACACCACGAAGGACTAACGGAAACAAAGTGACAAATAATAAAGTACAAACTTTAGGATAAACATCTTACTTATCATCACATCTTCGTGCACGGCAATATTAAGGTGTCTAGTAAAAAGGTGAATCTGAGGAAAAGGTCTGTTGTTGTATTCTGAGTAATTCCAGGCAAGAATCGCTTTGAAAGGAAATAAAGGGGAACAATTAAAATTCTGTCTACGTTAAGGTTGACATTGTTTACATTTGATAGACTTGTTTCTACACTGAAGACGTCTTTGGTAAACAGGACGTTGAACATACAAAATGTAGGCATATTTATCCGTTAACACAAGCATCGTCAATATTCGGAAGTAGGTAATATATAACACAGAATTGTACCAGAGACATGAAGCAGTTTTAGATGTAGAGCTTGCAAGAAGGTACAATACACACCGTCATATGTTATGAAACTGAAACTGATTATTTTGAATAAGTATTTCTACGTCCCTAACGTTGCTATTGGTGTTCTTCAAATGTTTGATATGGAGAATGGCAAGTAAATATACTGTCTGGTGTTAGTTACTGGTGGTATCACAAAAAAATCATGTTACGATATGTAATACTTTTTACTTTACATTAATGAGAATTTTGTAGCCTCCTTATAGTAATACACTTTCGCAAGTCATATAAGTGTATTTGAAAATTATATATCTAATCACTTCACTCAAATCGGATATCTGTAATATCAAAATTGTACTTTATATCTAAACAATATACGTACTAAACATGTCTCAACGTGTCAAGACCGACTGAAACTTTGATATCATATATTTATTCGTTCTCCCCATTCACGAAATATACTTTTTTCTTTTTACATCACTCAATAAAATAAATATTTAGAACAGTTAAGTCTTTAATTCTCTCCGAATTTCTTCCATAAGGAAGAGACAAGGAATCGGGTTTGAGCACAGTATATGAGAGTCAGCATGAGAACAGTTTTATGAATTCGGGTCCTAGTATTCGTGAAGTAACAATTATCTACGTAGGCGATACTGATGTTATATTTATTACATATATACATGTACTATTGTTTACTACTAATAGAAAAATATTAAAACCGAAGCTACAATGCCGGAATAATAATACTATGGCAAATCCACAATGAAATTAAAGTCGACTGTAGTGCTAAACGTTATTATAGATACGTACTCAACTCCTTTTCGTCGTTACAGTACTGAAACGCAAGGTCGTTGAGTCCCGCGCAAGAACAGCCTTCACTGTGGTCAAAACTGACAGCTGCCACAAATACCAGGGCGAGCAATATCCATCCCATATCTAAGAAATCTTCAAAAACCTTTTCGATGTAGGATTAAAATCTGAAATCAGTATTTCGATAACTCCTTTAAAGTTTTTATTCATATTAATATTTTTACCGTAATTACTAGATACATTTTTTTACGTTTATCGTTCCATATTGTTTTTACCATATTAGCTACAAGTTTATTATTTTTTCAATCACTGAATAGAAATAGAAATGCAACACCATAAACCATTCTACAACTACCACCTCGTAAGAAATACATATTGCTGAATCATATGAAAATGAAAATAAAAGTAAAACAAATCAATACAGCCAAACAATTTTGATTTTTACAATATTGTACCTGTCAATAACCACTACATATCCATAACTCCCCGTTAAAGAATCTCTAAAGATATATCATACTCACCGATATTGACGTTACTGTTTCGTTGGCCTACGTAAAATACACCAGTCGACTTGCAGTTTAAACATTTATATGCTTTCCTCATTATATACGTGTCTATTTAAGTGATGAAAATGTCACAGGAAATGGCATTGTATAGTTTACTTCAATTTATCAATTACTTTTTTTTTTCGCCATATGATTTAAAATACATCACGTCAAAGGTAATTTGACAGTGATAGGATAAATATGTTGGCGGTGATGGTATTTGGGGTAATATGAGGATATGTGATTGTTTGCGTGTGTGTTTTTGCGTTTGTTTGTTTGAGTGTGTATGTTTGCATATGATTGTTTGCGAGTGTGTGTTTTAGTGTGTGTTTGCTTGTGATTGCTTGCGAGTGTGTGTTTGCGTGCGATTGTTTGCGATTGTGTTTGAGTGTGTGTTTGAGTGTGTGTTTTTGCGTGGGTGTGTGTGCGTGTGTGTGTTTGCGTGTGTGTATTTGAGTGTGTGTTTGCGTGCTTGCTTGCTTGCGTGTGCCCCACACGTACATTGTTTTGCTTTTATACCTTACTGTATTAAGGTTGTGAACCTTTTAATAAT
The DNA here is from genome assembly GCF_002113885.1 of Mizuhopecten yessoensis. Classification (NCBI taxonomy): domain Eukaryota; kingdom Metazoa; phylum Mollusca; class Bivalvia; order Pectinida; family Pectinidae; genus Mizuhopecten; species Mizuhopecten yessoensis. The sequence continues at coordinate 495,064 of NW_018408858.1, read as the reverse complement.
TCGTAAATAAACACATACACGCAGGCATGCACGTATATGTATGTGCGTATTCGTGCATACAAACATGCATATGTGTGCACGTGCGTTTACCTGCGTTCAGTCAGGTTTAGTATCACACAGCGTATTGATAACCAATAGTGTGCAACCGTGCGTAACTGAATGCGTGTGTGTTTAGGTTTAATATGTGGGTGTATGGTTATATTTCGATACAGAACCCGACAGTGCCTCTAGCCAAGTTAATAAGTACATGTATTTGTGAAGTTAACTAGTTGTTGCTCTAAACATGTGGAAACTATTGAAAATATTATATTAAAACAATTTTGCATTAACTATGCGTAAGCGTATTAGGCTTCCAACAACTAAGCCCTGGTGAACAGGAAACAGCGAATTACACTGGAAACGTGATGTTATGGTATTATAAATATATATCATCAACATTGATGTACATGTATTTACACCACATAGAGAAAGAGGGAAGGGAATCAGTAAGGTTTGTAGCATTCCACCCAAACCCTTTGTAATTTTTGGCAATAAAATATTTTAAACTAATAAAACAACAATTGCCTACCGTGTTTTATTGAACACGTGATGTTCCCATGGTCAATATTGGTCAAAAGTCACGCATGAAATTATCCAAAACCTCTGCATATTGCGTACATATATTTACAATGATATGCTTTACAATGGACACCAAATCACATATGTAAACCATACATCGCTGGAATAGTCTATCCAACCCTAGTGGCTTGATTGCTAACAAGCACAGGTGTCAAGGTGAATAACTCGTGCTTTGTTAACCTTTAGTTTGTTTTCAACAACGCCATTAAATATACTCAAGTTTTATTTCAGCTTTTAGTTTAAACATATTTTATTGCCAAAAAAATGCAAGAGGATTGGGCACAAGTTACATGAACATTATTAACGCCCTTTCCTTATAAGATAAATAATTGTATATACACATCATAAGATGGATTTCATAGTTTAAATCAATACATTTATCTATTATTGGGAGAGAGAGAGAGAGAGAGAGAGAGAGAGAGAGAGAGAGAGNATATCCTGGCACTATTCCATACTTTCAACTATTCAACAGTTCGTCACGTCCCGTGCTTTGTGTCTTTCTCCTTTTCATTCCATCCTTTCTCGAAAATTCGTTTCTACCGCACTGGCTGTAACTGAATGGCCCATCACATGCCTATATTACATACATTCCAGCACACGCACACTTCTTGCATTCACGCTCTCGTGCACTTAAAAGAAAGTTAAACATTACAGAGGATTACTAAAATAATAAGGAACACACAAGTGTACGTTATGCCATGTAATACGGACACAAGCTAAGAAATGAATATGAAAGATAATGAGGACTGTTGGAGAGGAGACAGAAGAACGTGACCAAATTTAAAACCTGCGAGTACTCGATACATACTGTTGGACATATATAAATACATTTTTATTTTCGTCACTCGAATAATCTTCATGGCCATACAATAATTTCTCTAAGCTTAGAGGTAAGTATTCATGAAGATTTCTAAACATTTCAACTCTTTGATCAGTATATATACTGCATGTAAAAAAGAAATGATGAGCATTTTCATTAGGATATCCACATGCACAAATAGGAGAGTTGATTAGGTTAACATTAAAGAGATCATCATTTAAAGGGCTGCATTTATGACGGAGTTTGGTTAGTAAAATATTTAACTTACGGTCACCGGCTAAATAAAAAACAGGCACTTTAAATGTTTCATTTTGTTTTTTGAGGCAGTTTGTGAAGCTCTTAAAAGAATGTGCAGTTTTAATATTAGTGTCAAGCTCATTCCATAGTCTTAAAGTAGAAGGTATGAACGAGTTGAGTGAAGATTGTAAGCGGAAATTAGGAATGGAATAGTTCTCAGATTATTTCAGCTTTTAGTCATGTTAGATTAATAGCGTACGTCAATAGCAAAAACAAGCATAACGAATTCAAATTAGTATACAAACAATACAAATATAAGTGTATAAATAGTACAAAAATATATTGTTTTGAACAGTTTTTTTTTTTACATTTTTAAGGTAGATAATCGACACAAAAATATAATTACAACATGTTTAATATCAATACATCGATTGTGCAATATAACTTATATCGTTTCAGAAGGAACTGTCGTGTGTTCCAAATTCTGGTAAATTGGAAAAGATATCGATGATATGTTTATAGAGAATGGTAATACTTATTGTTGTACAGATAGGGTTGAAGCTAATAGTACAATTGGACCTCCTTTATTTAAACTTTGCCTTATAAGTCCTTCATTAGACTGGCCCCGTCTCTAGAATATTGAATTATATAGAAAAAAAACAAACGCTAATAATTTTGACCACTTAAATGTCTGATTCTAGTTCTAAACTAAATTTAAGTTAATAGTAAAATGTAGCCAGGAAATTCTTCATAAAAACTTAGGGGCTGGTAGCCAGTCTAGTCCTTAGTATATACTGTCTGACAATATGCCACAACAGCTTAATGAACTGAATGGCATTTGACGTTAAAAGGGTTAAATTTCTTTGAAAAATGTAAATGAATTTGTTACCTGTAATATGCAGTGCGATTCATTTTTTTTTGCTCTCTGTAACGCGGGACGAGCGTCGGTAGAGATAATTAGAAATGAACAAAACAAACTAGTAAGTTACACAAATACAAACAATTTATTTACAATTAACACAAGCACATTTCACTAAACATTTCTATCATCTCTCCAGCATCCACTCATTCACATACATACATTTACATATTTTCACACATTGATTTCCATACAAAAGTTCACAGTTCCAAATAAGCCGGCTAATTGCATGGTACCAGTCAATGTTCCTTGTTTCAATAATATGACAGTTCCTGTGCTGTCTGCTCCTGTCTACTGTATGACACAATGGACCAATAGTCCTATCCTGGGTGACAACAGTCTCTGACCAACCGTAGCCTTTACTGACGGTGGAAATATAGGATGTGCGCTATGCGCTTCTCTCGAACCCTAGTGTCCACTAAGAGTTCCCTATCTGTACAGCTCTGGCTGACCCCTTCAGTGACCATGACTTGCCCGCTGTGGATGACCTGTGGCTGACCTTGACCCTTTGCATGGGACGGTCCTGATGCCCCGTTCGCATGTATCCACTGCAATGTCCAGATGTGGTCGTAATCCTCCTCAGGAAAGCTTAAACAATACCCAAAACAGCCATTACAATCTTGCATACTTCACCATTCAAGCAATTGATTCCTCACAAAATATCAACATGACAATTATATAATGACACAATCATATTCGACAATCTTAACACTGACGTGAGACTCTATGATATCTAGTAATGTAAACAGTTAAGTGATATACTATAATAACTATTATAACAATTAAACCTAATTCCGGTCCGGCGATACATAGTACCAAGTACACAGTCGAGTATGGCACCACGCGGCTTCCATACTTTTTACACTCTATCGAGACCTCACCTATACATAACGGTTTATCACTATTCCAATACATATCATCAACATTACAACACTATTACATTCGTACATAACTATGCATCGAGATATACATACTTATAAACCCATAAAGTATCTCTAAAAACATATTCATACAATTTAGCCTACATGCACGTGCTGTACTGTGGTAATGGCTCACTACCCAAGCGTCACGCATGACCGGACCGCACTATCCTATACGGCTCAATAGACGCTAACCGGACAATATTAGGACATAACGATGGAAAAATAGAGTTACATAAAGCTTAATACTAATATTACTTACCACAGTCTGTAACCTGTGCCTGTAACTACTGAGGTAGGCCGCTGTGAGTACTAAAACCCACGACAGGTGGCTATGGCGCGTCCACACATGTTTACCTGTGTCCTGAGCTCGTGCACTTCCGCTCCCTACCTATTTATTTACCGTAACATCCGTTAACTGACCACGTGATTCGTAATAACAATGACACTGGACATTCACAAATATATATATCTACATACGATCAACATAAACACCACGAGACAATACATGCGATCGTGACACTCTCTGTGCCTATTACCAAATTTTAAAGGTGGAATCACCTGTGTGTGTTACGTCCATCTCATTAAAGGCTACATGGGAGAAAAAAAATGCGTATATGAGTACAAATGAAAACTTACCAATAAATATATTTGCAAATTTTAAAAATCTTCTGAAGCCTATTGTGTTGAAAAGGTCAGACGACAACGAGCAATGTATGTTTCGGATAGATTTAAGTGATTAACTCGTCAGTTAAGTAGGCATGCTAATGTATATGGCTATTCAGAGATAAAGAGGGACTTCCAATAGACCTAGATAGATCCCGTAGAATAAATATCGGTGATTTGTTGAAACTATGAGCAGATGTAAAGAGTTTGTCAACTCCTATGATTGACGTTCACCTTGTTATTTCACTATAAAGTTTCCCGCTTTCACTATTCAAACATTCATATTTCGAATAAAAGTAGTATGAATGAAATTTAAATGAACAATTCGGAATAATAATATGTAGTTTATTACATTTAAAATGTTTATATCGATAATATGATACGAAAATAACACCCTTGATAATCATAGAACTGATATGACCTTCAGGATCCACTAAATGAGCCAACCTGCTGCTTCTGAAAACCTGCCTCCTTGTTTAGAAATAATTTGATTGGATATACCAGATCACAATAACGTAGGTTGAGGGGGTGTATATATAATACCGATTCTTATTATCACCGATTCTCCACTCACTCACATCGGAGAGATAGTGTTATTTATTGAAGTAAGTTCATTAGTAATACGTATCAGGTATATGCACTAGAGTATGAAGATTGATATCAATGGTTGATACATTCATCTGAAGAAAACATAACGAACACTCCATATTGAAATATGTCTGATGTTTTATTTCCTTTTGTATTATTTCAGGAAGGAACATATTACACCCAGATCAGTCATGTCGTGGATGATAGTTCTGTGTTTGGCAATAACAGGCATCGAGCAGTGTATAGCCTGTTCATGTTCCAGTCTGAACGGCAACCTACGCAATCAATACTGCAAGGAAGATAAGTTTAATTCTCGACAGATAAAAATACCTTTATAAACATTGCATGTTATTTCTATATTCCATAGACAAATTGTTTCATCTTGGTAAATGGAAAAATCACTCATAAGAAATGAAATTTCATGTGAGTATTACCAGTTTTAGATACAAAATATTTATCAAGCATACTTTATGATGCTTTAGTCTTTTTGTTAAAAGTATCTTTCGGAAAGATTTAAGTGATGATGTTTCTATTCTTTATGTTGATAATATTTTTTGTCGCATACACATAATTTCAGATAGATCTTTGTTGAGTGTTTTGATGTTTAAAAATTATCATTCATTCATGAACACAAAAAGATACTAAAAAGTATTCGCCTTTGATATTAAATTGTATTTAAAAAAAAAAAAAGGTCACTTTCCAAAGATAAAAGGAACACGTTGCAGATTTTTATGATGCATAGTTCGATTAGTTATGTTTGGTATTGATCAGTTACTTAATTCCTGTGAATTTGTTATCCAAGTTGTGAGAGGCACGGTCCTGAATCAGACATTATTGTCTCGTCGACGCGATGATCCATTTGATGACCAATTTTTGTATGCGTTTGAGATCACAAGTGTCATTCAAGCAACAGAGGTACGTCTATGTTTGTTGATATGCAAGATAGAGACGTTCACTGATGTATACCAATAAGGAAAAAAATATCATTAATATTCAATTTCACGTGAAATAAATACGGATTACTGAGGAAGTCATTTTAACTGATTACAATAATTTTGATGGTGTTCTCCTCTAAAATACGATCGTTTTATTACAGACCGCACTGGAAAGGATTGGAGGCAAACACGTGCTTTATCTGCACACGGCAGCATTCGACTCCATGTGTGGCGTACAGTTGGATATCGGCACAGACTACGTCATCACGTGTGAGTCTTAAGGTTAGATCTGACTAAATTGCCATCTATATTGTAACAAAAGCATATAAGGTGCTGAATCATTGCAGACGAATTTTTCTTTAATTTTGTTTAATAACACCGATTTACATTTCAAACATGTTTCCCCACTGGCGTGCATGTAAATCCATATCAACACAAAACATAACTCACTTTTGTTTCATCCTGATTAAGTAAACGCATCACCTACTTGATATCTGAATTGATCGTTTATTGTGCCCTCGCTTGCAAATATCAAATTAAAATGTAATCTGTTTCCAATCATCGAAATTCTAGCAGTTACGCTCACTATGTCATCACAAAAATGAAGGCACGCATTTAGTTATTTGATGGGGTTCAGGTAAAAAGAAACCGGTCCATCGCTAGGCTGATACCTGTCCTTCGAGGATGTCAGTTCCCACCACCGTTTGTTATGTTTATACTGGTACTGGAAAAAGTAACAAGTCAACCGGATGATATTTCTATTGAAATAAGTCAATAAACTCATTAACATATATTTGAATATTATTTTTCTAGATCTATTTATTTTCATGAAAACGAGATCAAACGAAACTATTTAACGCTTCATGTTATAAAATCACTAAATAAACCTCTGATAATTACAAATTTTGTTTAAAACCGCGAAATATTGATTAGGAAAAATCTTTAGTATCTCTGTTCACTTTAACCTCTGCGTTGATAGCGATAGTTGGCGATTGACTAACTGAGTCAACACTTCTCAACAACAACCAATCCTCTGGTTAAAGTCTCACTAGAAATAGATTTTTTGAGACCGTTGATGAGTCTTAAACGAACAAAACGACCATTTGGATATTATTGTACATATTACCAATGTTGTGTTTTTGCACCGTCTTATTGAATTGTTAAAAGGTGTTTTTCTCTATTTGAATTCTATCCTCGAATTTCAAGGGTTCCTCTATCCATACACCTCTTGAACATGTAATAACAAAATCCAAGGCAGTATGTATTTCAGTTATAAAAAACAGACCAATCGCTAGGCTGGTACCTATCATTTAAAGATTACAGAGTAGCGACACTCGCCATCAAAGTCAGTCAAATTTTTGATGTACGTATTTGTAACATCGGCAAGTTTTCGCTTACTTTTTTCATGACATATTCACATTTATGTGTCTTACGTTTATCTTTCAAGGGTGTAAAGCAAATATGTGTATTGAAAGAAAATTCCATGCATTTTAAAGATTTGTTTTTTTTGAGAATTTTACTCAATGACATCTCCTTGTCAAGTTAAGCAATACTCTTATATTAAATTAGCAACCGATATTGCAGGAACTGACTGATTTAATAGTGAATAGGTTTGAAAAAAAACTAATAACTCAAGCCGAGAACTATTTATAAAATTGTTGATTACATGCCTAAGATGTTAGAATTAGCGGTATCCTCAATCCCAGATGAAATCGCATACAATTTAATAAGCGTTAGTGCGATTTGCACCTGGGACTGAGGATGTGAAAGTGGTATAATGATCGAAGCGTGTCTTGATTAATCATGTGTCTATTGTAGTCGATTCCTTCAGCTGGTATTGGAGTGAGAAAGCATCCTTTATGGTGTATCTGTGTGGGTATCAGATGCCATATGATGACTTATTGCCTGGTGAACTTGAAGTGCTCGACGGAGATTTTGATTGTGCCAACATCCGTATGTATAGTACATTGATCACACCTTAATATTGTACACAAAGGGATACGTAAGCCTGTCTGATTCCGACATGCGCCATGTTTAACTCGTGTGTGTTAGTACTATGTGTTAAAAATTGCAAGTATATTCGATCAAAATGAAAGTCTCCTTTTAGTTTGTTTCAGACATTAAATTAGATTTCAAATAGCATTTATCTATTTTAAAGATTATTTATAGTTTGTATTAGGATGAGAAGCAAAACAATGCATGGATGCTTATATAAACATATCAGTTAAAAGTTAGTTTCTTTGCTAACATAACCGGTTAAAAGAAAGTGATTATCTACTTTTTACTAAAATAATACTTAAACGGTCCATCCGATACGCCAAAGGATGTTTTTTCATTGTTTTCCATTAAAAGAATGCCTATATTTTATACAATAGAAAATTAATCACAAAATATCGAAAGAGGTCCGCCAGTTCGTTTTCTGGCTTGAATAAATAAGATATCAAGATGTTTTCAATACTCAACTTTTGGAGAAAAGATGGATTCTGAAAAGGAATCCTTAGTGGTCTTAAGTGTTTTCAAATTTCAAAGCCTATAAAAAAACCTTTGTGTTGAACTTGAAATCATGATTTAAAGAAATTATCAGAAATTCATTCATGCAAATCCTTCAATTCTTTCGAAATAATATGTGTTTTCTTCATATTTACTATGAATACAGAACAATTAGATAATATAGCGAAATTGGGGGAAAGTATGCTTCTATTTTGCGTTAATAATTAGAACGACCTCTTGAATTATTTCAGAGGCTAAGAATTAAATTAGATAGGTCATTTAATGTTAGATGTTGTGATCAAAATTAATCATGAGGCAGCTGTGAGGCAGAACGTATTCTGCAACTATTAATATCAAAACATAATTCAAAAATGAAAATAGAGAAGAAATTGTTGGAGACAGAGTGTGAGTGTATAAAATATGGCAAGTGAAAAATGGAAAATATCACCTATATATCTAAAACAACATATAAAATATGAAATAATAAATATCTCATTTCATGACAAGTAAACGGAGCGTTTCAACGTCCTTCAATTTCAAGTATAGATATGTCGACGATGTGCTGTATTTGAATAACAATATATTGCTTGACTTATCAATAAAATATATCCTTTTTAGCTTGAAATCAATGACACGACAGACTCTTTGTCGTCAGCTTCTTTCCTCGATCTTTGCTTGCATCATGACCAACAGGGATGCCTTACTTTTAAGCTGTACAATGAGCAAATTCGTTTCGACTTTCCGATAGCGAACTTTCCCTTTCTGAAAAGTAACACCCCTGCGCGCTTACTTACGGTATTTACATATCGCAGTTGATTTGGAATTCTTTAGTTTGCTCCGAACATCATGTTTTTGTAAAAGTTGTCGACTGCTGGCGGAAAAACTTACAGCACAAGGTTTCGTTAAATATCAGCTGATGACTATTGAAAAGTTTTAAGCTCACCATCATGATCTCAAAAGGGAATTGGCTCCTTCTTTGTGTGATATGACATTGATTGCTTTTGATTATACTCATAAGTGAGCCTTGTTGATTTGTTGTACTTTCCCAGTTTTCCTTGTTTTTACCCAGGACGCGACATTATTTAGATTTGACATAGGTTTACAGGGCGGGTGTTGTAGTTTGAGCAGATTACACTTAACCTTCCGAAACACCTGATGTAAGTCTCCTTCTACTTTTTCAAGACATTTCGTGTATTATTCTTATTATTTTTTCGCCATAGTTTTATCGATTTCGAGATCGAATTATTGTTTTGTTGGCAGTTCGGTATTCTCTTGTTGTTTCAACAATTTTAATTTAAATAGGTCAATTATCTAAAATTAGTTATTATTTCTAAACATAAATGGAGAATATGACACTAATTTCAAGACGAGAGTTAAGTGAGATTGAAACCGACTGAGCTAACATAAGTCCTTCTTTTATTGAAGGCTTCCGTTCTATTGATCGATTAACATACCTTGTTTTGCCCCCTTGAATTATTATCTATTAAATTGGTTCCATATATCAAAAACTGACCAATCTCAAGGCAGAAAGATAGTTTTACCGGTTCAATGAAAATTATGACGGTACTACTTTGAGATCTAAGCCGGCTTTTATTCCTTTTGCTGCCATGCAATTCAGTTTCATGTTTAATCAAAACATTGCTTTGATATCATAGGTATGCATGAATCTGCAATTGTTTCTAGACTAGTGAACTCGTTTTTGTTTTTTTTTATTACAAATACATTTTATTTTTCATGTTTTGAATGTACAAATGAATTAGCCACCTTTAACACATAAAAAAATCATAGATTAGAAAAGATGCATATATTGAGAATAAAGCCATTTAATTTCGAAGATGACATCCTGAAATGATAAGGATATAATGGTTTTAATTGATTTTATTTTACAGATGGAGAAGTAGAGTGTAAGCCAAAAGAAGGTAGGTTTTAGTATCATTTATTTTGTTATCAACAAAGTGAAAGTATGAAAACTAGGTATTTGTTACAAAATAAAAACAAGTCAATCACTGAACACATAAGACTCATAAAATGGTGCGAAAAGTAGTTCCACTAAAAAGATTAAATAAACATAAGTACAACTAGAAATTGCTGGCTAACAATTTAACGGGCTTACTTATATCACACCATTGAGGTAAAGACTTTATATTTTGAAATGTTGAAACTTGATCAAGTTCAGAATTTTAGCAAAATAGTAGAATAAAAAAGGTGTTTAACTTCTGCTCTAAGTTATAATTTTGTTGGTGAACAATTCTACCAGGGCTTTTACTACTGGTGGAAGGGAAGTAACTCGTAAATAGTACGAGTTACTTCCCTTCCACCAGTAGTAAAAGTCCCGGAATCTTTGAAATTTGTTACAAATTTGCATGTTCGAATTTGACCTCTATCAAATACCGGAAGTTGATCCATAAACCTTGTTGCCCATCAACCTCGCATGCTACAGACCAAATATCAATACCCTGGGCATTTCCGTTAAGGAGTCTTTTGAAGATTTTAACATAATTGACCCAAGTGACTTTGAACATGGGTCAAGGTCTTTCATATTATGAAACTTGATTGTCCACAGCTTGAGCATGAATATTCGATAAATATTATGACCTTAGGTCACTTGGTTATTGAGAAAAAGGTTTTTGAAGTTTGTTTCACAAAATTACACATTCGAACTTTGACCCGTACCGAAAACCGGAAGTTGATTTTTTTTTTTAAAACAGTATGAAGAGAAAAGTTTGCTGTTGTTTATCTCTATATATTTACATTTGCCCCCGCGCCGTCCCATTACAACAGTGTTAGAGGGCAAGTGTAATTACATAGGCTATAATTACAACTGCTCGACTATAATTACAGCTGCCTGTTTCAGGTGTAGGAATATGTAAACAAACAAAATGGCCGCCTGAAATGTATTTTGAGGCAGGGCAAATGGTTTTTGTAGGAATATGTCTTAAAAAAGAAAAATCTGTCAACATAAAAAATACCTGGTTGTCTGGATGTAATTATTGTTGTTATAATTACAAGTGGCCTCTGGCAAATCTACCATAAACCCTAGCGGGTTTTATGGGATTTGCCAGAGGCCACTTGTAATTATATCAACAATAATTACATCCAGACAACCAGTTATTGTTTAAATGATATCCAAAGATCAACCTCGTGCTTGATATCGTTGACGAAATATATCGGTATAGGCTGTTAATAACGATTAACCCCACCATTTGTACAATTTTGAATCCCTGCCTCCCATGAATGCTTCTGACCAAATATGATCGATATCCATGGCATAATTCTACAGAAGTCGTTTATAGCAATATGGACAATTTGCCCTCTTTTGGTCCCTCCCCTAAGCCCCCTGGGGGGTCACCCCAACCATTTGTACAATTTTGAATCCCCATCTCCAAGAATCGTTTGTAGCAATACAGCCAAATTGCCTCCTTTTGGCCCCGCCCCTCAGCCCCCTGGGGCTCAGCCCAACCATTTGTACAAATTTGAATCTCCACTACTGAGGGATGCTTCCAGTCAAATATGGTTGATATCCATCTCTTAGTTCCAGAGAAGAAGTCGCTTAAATCAGTATAGCCCTATTACCCCCTTTTGGCCCCGCACTCAGGCCCATGGGGGCCAGATCCACGGTTTATACAAAATTGGTTCCCCTTCACCAAAGGATGCTTCAGACCAAACATGGAACAAATCCTTTCATTCCTACTGAATAAGAAGGAGTTTAAAGAATTTGCTATGTTTTCACTATTCGTCCCCGCCCCTCCGGCCCCAAACAGTTGTTAGGTTTAAAATTACCATGACATGTATGTTATCTTTAATCGCTGTCAAAAGAAATACGCGTGACTCATTATAAAACAATCTTGTTTCTCTGGGTCTGGTTCCGGTATATCTGTGTTTGAAAAATGATTGTTTTATATGATGTATACAATATCAGCAGCAGACGTAATGACCGGCGTCTCTTCATGTTGACGAAACGCTTACTTTCTGTAGCACCACCTGATTCTGCCTTTCATTTTTGACGGAGTTCGTGTTGTTTCTTTGTGCTTTGATGTCTTTCCAGTTCCTGCCGTTTAATGTTGCGTATTATTTTGAAACTGTTGTCATATGATCAGGTTGTTGCAGGAAGGAAATCTCCAGTAGCCCACCTGCGTATTGATTCTCTGATGTATTGCTTTCTGGTTGTAATTGTGCTATCCAGATAATTTTTCATTCTTTTCACTCTCTCCTGCTATTTTATACAAAAAAAAGGAATATAACAATTAACTATGCAATTTACTATACTATATTTCACTAGTAATATAATTGAAATGTCTTAACAGATGGCGGAATGAAATGCTGTAGAAACATGGGTAAGTTTAAGATTTGGTGCGACAACATTATGCCTCGATATTACAATAACTATGCCAAAGTTATTGAGCTAACAAAATCCTCGTGTTATCTACCATTTGTATTGAGTTAGCAATGGACTTTGTTATATGTAATCCCGCTAGTTCCAGTGTTAGTATTTTCGAGTGGTATTTGTTTGTGACTTTGTTCGTTGTATGTCAGCACCGTAGTGATTATTAATTGTTATCAGAAAAAACCCCGAAAATAGTTAATCACATTAGTTGGGTCGGTTGAAAATTTCCTGTCATATTGTTTAAAACATATATATTTGATTTGCAGGAATGTCAGGGAGGGGAGACACTGAATGTTTCGAAGTGGACGGTATTTATGTATTGTTGTTTTTGTGATGATGTATGCAATAGTTTAAAAGCAGCTATTCCTAAGTCAACAAATAGGCTCCATCAAGTAAACATAATTAGCACCGTTGTAGAATAAATTGATACACGCTCGTTTATTACATTGTACGTAAACGAAATGATCAGACAACAGACACATAATGATATTTTTGCCAGAAATTGGTGTCAGAGAGTAGTTGTCAAGATATACGTTTTATTGTTTGCAAATTTGGCTCTTTTACGATTCATTTTTTTATGAAGTATAACTTCCAAATCCAGTTGTATCACATATTCTTTGAAAAGGGCCATGCTATTTTTCAAATGCAATTAATATAATATAATTGTACTATCAATAATGACGTCAGAGGTGTTTTAATGATGACGTCATAATTAAAACAAGAAAAGTCAATGATGATGGTTAGAGAAATACTTTATGAAGTGATAAAATAATATATTTATGAATTCGTTTATATTCACTATTCAGTATAACTGGACTAGTTACATAAATCTGATATGAGCTTCATTTAAGAGTTTAATATATTGCAAAAATTAACTTAGAGGCAAGTTTTCTTTTTTTTTAAGTTAATACCATTTTTTTTACTTCAAAAATAAAAAACATCATGATAGAAACTGAATTTATACTTCGGCTGAATTCGGTTATTTTTTTCTGTTACAGACTCCGATGACCAATAAACCAAGAAAAACATCTAAATGTCCGCCATTGCTCGTGAGAGCAAACCTACTTATTTCTTCCACGTTGTCGCTTTAAACATCATGCCGTTGTGCCATAGCATGCAATGTCATTGAGAATCACAATTTGTTTTATTTTGATTGGGCGTCTCGTTTCGTATTATCGAAAGATGTTGGGATGTCTCTGCTGACGTTGTCGTATGATGCATGGACAACATAATTATATTGATAATAAAAACAGGAACTTATCCGATTTCGTTTATGTTCTTTTTTTTATGATTGTATCGATAGCCAAGTGAATAGTGAACGTAAGTCACACACATAGGACTGTGGCTTTAACATTCTGTAATAAATACAGCATCCCAAAAATGAATTACACTACCAGTACTTAATGAGACAACTGTTATCGATAGCCAAGTGAATAGTGAACGTAAATCACACACATAGGACTGTGGCTTTCACATTCTGTAATAAATACAGCATCCCAAAAATAAATTACACTGCCAGTACTAAATGAGACAACTGTTATCGATAGCCAAGTGAATAGTGAACGTAATTCACACACATAGGATTGTGGCTTTAAAATTCTGTAATAAATACAGCATCCCAAAAATGATTTACACTGCCAGTACTAAATGAGACAACTGTTGTCGATAGCCAAGTGAATAGTGAACGTAAGTCGCACACATAGGACTGTGGCTTTAACATTCTGTAATAAATACAGCATCCCAAAAATGATTTACACTGCCAGTACTAAATGAGACAACTGTTATAGATAGCCAAGTGAATAGTGAACGTAAGTCACACACGTAGGACTGTGGCTTTAACATTCTGTAATAAATACAGCATCCCAAAAATGAATTACACTGCACCATACAGCTGTTGGTGCTTGTGGCAAAACGCTGGACATCCAAATTGGTTTTAATTACTGTTGTAACAGAAAGGGAGGTGTACTCCGTAATAATATACACTTCCAAACATTAGAGGAGTACTTGTTTAGTTTTAATTACGAGTAAGTGTGTATTTTAAGAAACCATGCCAGTACTAAATGAGACAACTGTTACTAATACTTAGTTTTAATGATTGAATTTAAATATAGAAATTAAATTTAATTGCTACTATTTGAGAATTTTAAATGAGATATGAAAATCAGAATTTTATTAAGATTTATAACACATTGTTTGCAGCAAACATGAGTTCATATAAGCCAAATGTTGGAAAGATTTTCTAAAAGAAATTTTGTAAACGATATTTTCAAGCGATGAAACAATTATATGTAAACCGGTTATGTCAGAAAGATAAGATTTTCTTTGTCAAAGTTTCGAGAAATGGGAATGTTTTCGTTGTCGTCTAAAAAGCTCTGGGTAACAGTTAATATTTTCAAAATAGTAGCCAGTCAAATGGCATCTTCATGGACATGAAAATCATAACCTCTGGATTTTTTATGAGCAAAACCCTGTCACGACACGTACATTGACTAGTCAAAATACAATACATGTCTCCTACCACGACACGTACATTGACTAGTCATGATACAATACATATCTCCTCCCACGACACGTACATTGTCTAGTCATGATTCAATACATGTCTCCTACCACGTCACGTACATTGTCTAGTCAAGCTAAGATACAATAAATGTCTCTAACCACGACACGTACATTGTCAAGTAAAGATAAAATACATGTCTCCTACCACGACACGTCCATTGTCTAGTCAAGATACAATGCATGTCCCTTGCCAAGACACGTACAAGTACATTGTCTAGTCATGATACAATAAATGTCTCTAACCACGACGCGTACATTGTCTAGTCAAGATAAGATACAATAAATGTCTCTAACCACGACACGTACATTGTCTAGTCATAATACAATACATGTCTCCTACCACGACACGAACATTGACTAGTCATGATACAATACAAGTATCCTACCACGACACGTACATTGTCTAGTCAAGATACAATAAATGTCTCTAACCACGACACGTACATTGTCTAGTCAAGATACAATATATGTCTCTAACCACGACACGTACATTGTCTAGTCAAGATACAATATATGTCTCTAACCATGACACGTACATTGTCTAGTCAAGATACAATATATGTCTCTAACCATGACACGTACATTGACTAGTCAAGATACAATATATGTCTCTAACCACGACACGTACATTGTCTAGTCAAGATAAAATACATGTCTCCTAGCACGACACGTACATTGTCTAGTCAAGATACTATACATGTCTCCTACCACGACACGTACATTGTCTAGTCATGATATAATATATGTCTCTAACCACGACACGTACATTGTCTAGTCATAATACAATACATGTTTCCTACCACGACACGTACATTGACTAGTCATGATACAATACATGTATCCTACCACGACACGTACATTGTCCAATCAAAATACAATACATGTCTCCTACCATGACACGTACATTGTCTAGTCATGATACAATACATGTCCGTTGCCATGACACGTACATTGACTAGTCATGATACAATACATGTCTCCTACAAAGACACGTACATTGACCAGTCAAGATACAATGCATGTCTCCAACAACGACGCGTACATTGTCTAGTGATGATACAATACATGTATCTAACCACGACACGTACATTGTCTAGTCATGATACAATACATGTCTCCTACCAAGACACGTACATTGACTAGTCAAAATACAATACATGTCTCCTACCAGGACACGTCTATTGTCTAGTCAAAATACAATACATGTCTCCTACCACGACACGTCCATTGTCTAGTCAAAATACAATACATGTCCCTTGCCACGACACGTACATTGACTAGTCATGATACAATACATGTCTCCTACCATGACACGTACATTGTCTAGTCAAAATACAATACATGTCCCTTGCCACGACACGTACATTGACTAGTCATGATACAATACATGTCTCCTACCATGACAAGTACATTGTCTAGTCAAGATACAATACATGTCCCTTGCCACGACACGTACATTGACTAGTCATGATACAATACATGTCTCCTACCATGACACGTACATTGTCTAGTCAAAATACAATACATGTCCCTTGCCACGACACGTACATTGACTAGTCATGATACAATACATGTCTCCTACCATGACAAGTACATTGACTAGTCATGATACAATACATTTCCCTTGCCACGACACGTACATTGTCTAGTCATGATACAATGCATGTCTCCTACCAGGACACGTCTATTGTCTAGTCAAAATACAATACAGGTCTCCTCCCACGATACGTCCATTGTCTAGTAAAAATACAATACATGTCTTCTACCATGACAAGTACATTGTCTAGTCATAATACAATACATGTCCCTACCACGACACGTCCATTGTCTAGTCATGATACAATCCATGTCTCCTACCATGACACGTACATTGTCCACGACACGTACATTGTCTAGTCATGATACAATATATGTCTCTAACAACGACACGTACATTGTCTGGTCATGATACAATACATGTCTCCTACCATGACAAGTACATTGACTAGTCATGATACAATACATGTCCCTTGCCACGACAAGTACATTGTCTAGTCATGATACAATACATGTCTCCCACCAGGACACGTCTATTGTCTAGTCAAAATACAATACATGTCTCCTACCACGACACGTCCATTGTCTAGTCAAAATTCAATACATGTCCCTTGCCACGACACGTACATTGAATAGTCAGGATACAATACATGGCTCCTACCATGACAAGTACATTGACTAGTCATGATACAATACATGTCCCTTGCCACGACACGTACATTGACTAGTCATGACAAGTACATTGACTAGTCATGATACAATACACGTCCCTTGCCACGACACGTACATTGAATAGTCAGGATACAATACATGGCTCCTACCATGACAAGTACATTGACTAGTCATGATACAATACATTTCCCTTGCCACGACACGTACATTGTCTAGTCATGATACAATGCATGTCCCTTGCCAAGACACGTACATTGTCTAGTCAAGATACAATATATGTCTCCCACAACGACACGTACATTGTCTAGTCATAATACAATATATGTCTCCTACCATGACATGTACATTGTCTAGTCAAGATACAATATATGTCTCTAACCAGGACACGTACATTGTCTAGTCAAGATACAATATATGTCTCTAACCAGGACACGTACATTGTCTAGTCAAGATAGAATATATGTGTCCTACAACGACACGTACATTGTCTAGTCATGATACAATAAATGTCTCTAACCACGACACGTACATTGGTTAGTCATGATACAATATATGTCTCTAACCACGACACGTACATTGTCTAGTCAAGATACAATATATATTTTGTCCTACCACGACACGTACATGTCCAATCAAAATACAATACATGTCTCCTACCATGACACGTACATTGTCTAGTCAAGATACAATACAATATATGTCTCTAACCACGACACGTACATTGGTTAGTCATGATACAATAAATGTCTCTAATCGCGACACGTACATTGGTTAGTCATGATACAATATATGTCTCTAACCACGACACGTACATTGTCTAGTCATCAAGATACATGTACAATACATTTCTCTTACCACGACACGTACTTTGTCTAGTCAAGATACAATGCATGTCCCTTGCCACGACACGTACATTGTCTAGTCATGATACAATGCATGTCCCTTGCCAAGACACGTACATTGTCTAGTCAAGATACAATATATATTTTGTCCTACCACGACACGTACATGTCCAATCAAAATACAATACATGTCTCCTACCATGACACGTACATTGTCTAGTCAAGATACAATATATATTTTGTCCTACCACGACACGTACATTGTCTAGTCAAGATACAATACATGTCTCCTTCCACGACACGTACATTGTCTAGTCAAGACACAATACATGTCTCCTTCCACGACACGTACATTGTATAGTCAAGATACAATACATGTCTCTTACCACGACACGTATATTGTCTAGTCAAAATACAATGCATGTCCCTTGCCACGACTCGTACATTGTCTAGTCAAGATACAATACATGTCTCCTTCAACGACACGTACATTGTCTAGTCAAGATACAATACATGTCTCTTACCACGACACGTACATTGTCTAGTCAAGATGCAATACATGTCTCCTTCCACGACACGTACATTGTCCAGTCAAGATACAATACATGTCTCCTTCCACGACACGTACATTGTCCAGTCAAGATACAATACATGTCTCCTTCCACGACACGTACATTGTATAGTCAAGATACAATACATGTCTCTTACCACGACACGTATATTGTCTAGTCAAAATACAATGCATGTCCCTTGCCACGACTCGTACATTGTCTAGTCAAGATACAATACATGTCTCTTCGTACATTGAATAGTCAGGATACAATACATGGCTCCTACCATGACAAGTACATTGACTAGTCATGATACAATACATTTCCCTTGCCACGACACGTACATTGTCTAGTCATGATATAATATATGTCTCTAACCACGACACGTACATTGGTTAGTCATGATACAATATATGTCTCTAACCACGACACGTACATTGGTTAGTCATGATACAATACATGTATCCTACCACGACACGTACATTGTCCAATCAAAATACAATACATGTCTCCTACCATGACACGTACATTGTCTAGTCAAGATACAATATATATTTTGTCCTACCACGACACGTACATGTCCAATCAAAATACAATACATGTCTCCTACCATGACACGTACATTGTCTAGTCAAGATACAATATATATTTTGTCCTACCACGACACGTACATTGTCTAGTCAAGATACATGTACAATACATTTCTCTTACCACGACACGTACTTTGTCTAGTCAAGATACAATGCATGTCCCTTGCCACGACGCGTACATTGTCTAGTCAAGATATATTTTATGTCTCTAACCATGACACGTACATTGTCTAGTCAAGATACAATACATGTCTCCTACCACGACACGTACATTGTCTAGTCAAGATACATGTACAATACATTTCTCTTACCACGACACGTACATTGTCTAGTCAAGATACATGTACAATACATTTCTCTTACCACGACACGTACTTTGTCTAGTCAAGATACAATACATGTCTCCTACCATGACACGTACATTGTCTAGTCAAGATACAATATATGTCTCTAACCACGACACGTACATTGTCTAGTCACGATACAATATATGTCTCTAACCACGACCCGTACATTGGTTAGTCATGATAGAATAAATGTCTCTAACCACGACACGTACATTGGCTAGTCATGATACAATATATGTCTCTAACCACGACATGTACATTGACTAGTCATGGTACAAGACATGTCTCCTACCACGACACGTACATTGTCTAGTCATGATACAATTTATGTCTCTAACCACGACCCGTACATTGGTTAGTCATGATAGAATAAATGTCTCTAACCACGACACGTACATTGGTTAGTCATGATAGAATAAATGTCTCTAACCACGACACGTACATTGGCTAGTCATGATACAATATATGTCTCTAACCACGACACGTACATTGGTTAGTCATGATACAATTTATGTCTCTAACCACGACCCGTACATTGGTTAGTCATGATAGAATAAATGTCTCTAACCACGACACGTACATTGGCTAGTCATGATACAATATATGTCTCTAACCACGCCATGTACATTGACTAGTCATGGTACAATACATGTCTCCTACCACGACACGTACATTATCTAGTCATGATACAATACATGTCTCTAACCACGACACGAACATTGTCTAGTCATGATACAATACATGTCTCTAACCACGACCCGTCCATTGTCTAGTCATGATACAATACATGTCTCTAACCACGACATGTACATTGACTAGTCATGGTACAATACATGTATCCTACCACGACACGTACATTGTCTAGTCAAAATACAATACATGTCCCTTGCCACGACACTTACATTGTCTAGTCATGATACAATACATGTCTCTAACCACGACACGAACATTGTCTAGTCATGATACAATATATGTCTCTAACCAAGACCCGTACATTGGTTAGTCATGATAGAATAAATGTCTCTAACCACGACACGTACATTGGTTAGTCATGATACAATGCATGTCCCTTGCCACGACACTTACATTGTCTAGTCATGATACAATACATGTCTCTAACCACGACACGTACATTGTCTTGTCATGATACAATACGTGTCTCTAACCACGACACGTACATTGTCTAGTCATGATACAATATATGTCTCTAACCACGACACGTACATTGGTTAGTCATGATACAATATATGTCTCTAACCACGACATGTACATTGACTAGTCATGGTACAATACATGTCTCCTACCACGACACGTACATTGTCTAGTCATGATGCAATACATGTCTCTAACCACGACACGTACATTGTCTAGTCATGATACAATACATGTCTCTAACCACGACACGTACATTGTCTTGTCATGATACAATACGAGTCTCTAACCACGACACGTACATTGTCTAGTCAAGATACAATGCATGTCCCTTGCCACGACACGTACATTGTCTAGTCATGATATAATATATGTCTCTAACCACGACACGTACATTGGTTAGTCATGATACAATAAATGTCTCTAATCACGACACGTACATTGGTTAGTCATGATACAATATATGTCTCTTGCCACATCACGTCCATTGACTAGTCAAGATACAATTCATGTCCCTTTCCACGACACGTACATTTTCTAGTCATGATATAATAAATGTCTCTAACCACGCCACGTCCATTGGTTAGTCATGATAGAATAAATGTCTCTAACCACGCCACGTCCATTGGTTAGTCATGATACAATATATGACTCTAACCACGACACGTAAATTGGTTAGTCATGATACAATTCATTTCCCTACCACGACACGTAAAATGACTAGTCAAGATACAATATATGTCTCTAACCATGACACGTTCATTGTCTAGTCATGATACAATACATGTATCCTACCACGACACGTACATTGTCTAGTCAAAATACAATACATGACCCTTGCCACGACACTTACATTGTCTAGTCATGATACAATACATTTCTCTAACCAGGACACGTACATTGTCTAGTCATGATACAATACATGTCCCTACCACGACACGTACATTGTCTAGTCATGCTACAATACATGTCTCTAACCACGACACGTACATTGTCTAGTCAAGATACAATGCATGTCCCTTGCCACGACACGTACATTGTCTAGTCATGATACAATACATGTCTCTAACCACGACACGTACATTGGTTAGTCATGATATAATACATGTCTCCTACCACGACACGTACATTGTCTAGTTATGATACAATACATGTCTCTAACCACGACACGTACATTGTCTAGTCATGATACAATACATGTCCCTCGTCACGACACACTGCCTAGTAATAATTTACTACACACGATGTTAAGTCGGGATATGATACATATCCAATATTAAGACCTTTTGCTTTATTATAATCTGATACATTAACCTTACCGTGACACATTATTTAGATATGCGCTAGTAATGACACACATATACAGGATGTTTCTACACAGCTTATTATCCAGATAAAGTAACAATAATGTCAGTCGGACGAAATAAGCAGCTTGACATGTTGCAATCTCTTCCCCACTGGTTATACGGAAGTGGGGCTATTAAAATAAGTACGTATTAAATACGTATTAACTACAAATTGTTTCCGTAATTTAGATGGGTTAATGACAGATAACAATGGCATTTACACAATTGGATATCTATTTTCCGTATGAAATGTACAGTCGTGATGTTTCTGAGCATAATTAAGTTTATCAGATATGACAACGGACGCATGAGATTAGTCGACAGTGAATTTTATAGTATTCTGTTTGTACTCATCTGTTGGTGTTTCGTATTCTAATTCGTCGGAAAGAGCAGCTTGTCGCAAGGTGAATTCAGTAAGTATGTTTATAGTTTTGATGATGTCATAATAATAACTTACAAAGCATCAAGAATATCCAATACTACAAATATAGCATTTTGCTCTGGTAAATGATCGTCTCTTGTTCATTTCCGTTAATTTTGTCTTTAAAGGGGAGGGAAAATCCAGCAAAGATAAGTTATATATTAAGCAGCATTGGTAAATATTCGTTGGTAAATTAAACTCCAGGCAATTTCGGTTTTAGACCAGAGGGCAAATATTTGACAAGGAAAAACAATTCATCCCTATTCCTATTTCAAGTTAGGTACATGATGTTGTTATGAGATTTACATACTCTAAAACAATTGTTGTATAAATAAGAATTTTCTAGCAGAAATACAGCCATCGCATCTATTAAAAAAAGGTGAGGATGCTTCTTTTACACACATTTAAAAACAAAGAAATCAAATTTCATTTATAATTTAAATTGACATTCTCATATCTAGTATAAGTTGACAAATCAAGAGTTAACATAATTCTTTGGTCAAGATGAAATTTATTAGCTCGATATCAAGGTATTAGCTGCGGTCTGTGTCGTTTTGATTTAGCGTATCTTTCGTCTCTTTTGTATAGCAAAAAGCTATGTATTAAATATACACACGTACAAAGAGTTCTAGCTGTCGTCACTTACAAATAACCGTCGTTCCCTATTTATTGGTCAAATTAAACTCAAACTAAACGTATGCTTGCTTCATTATCTATCGTTCCAAAGCGATAGTTTTATCTCTGCTAAACATCTAAATAAATCTATCCCCGGACAGCAGGTGCGAACATAACTAATGTGTAATTTTCATGTATATCGGTCATTTTATCATCTTTAATAAATAACTCATTACCGGAGCCATAGTGTACATAGTTTCTGATATCCTGACATTTGATTATACTTTTCCAATACCTAATTCAGCGTGTCGCCTCTCGTTAACACATTCCATTATTATCCATAAGTCTATTTTATGACATGTGTTGTAATAGATAGCTGAAGACTTCAAAAGCCGATTGTTTAAAAGATACTTTATTTTGTTTCAGCGCCATGATGGAAATGAACAAGATCTTAGTTGTGTTTGTACTTGGGGTATTTTTACCTGATCTTTACAAAGTTCACGCGTGCTTCTGTCCAGAATCTCACCCACAAACAGATTTTTGCCACCTCAGTAGCTTTGGTAAGTTTTAGTTTAATTACTCTTTAACCAACTATCGTCACCTTGACAACGCAGTGAAGCAATTTGTAACTTTTAGCAACAACCCCAACATGCTGGTATTTATGTTCACCCAAAAGGTCAAGCCCTTGATAAGTGGTATTTGAAGACCCATTAAACATCAGAATTCAGATATGTAATTTGGATATATTCAATTTGTGCATTAGTTATAGAATGGTATATAGTGAGGCCAACTTTGTCAATAATGAGGCAATTCAATTGATTTTATTACAAATACGTCATTTTTCCGACCCAAGTGAATGTTACGAAATGACATAATGAGCTAAAGTCCATTTATATACATAGGTCATGCAGAAAATAATTTCTCTTTTATTAGCTTTGGATAAGCATACCAGCCAGAAATCAATATGGATGTGGTCATGTGAAACCACATAAATCCTTAATATATTTTAACATACTCCGAAAAAGGAAACGAAGGATTCTTGTCTAAGAGTGATAGACACACTTTACATAATAATCTAAAAAAAAATACGTTCTGTGCTGCTGTAAATGAACTAAACAGATTAATATATTATAAATGAAAAGTTATAAAAAGTTTATAACAAGTGTAACTTTTTTTTATTACAACGCAAATTATCAGAAGAAAAAACCCCACTTTATGTTAAGTGCATTTATTCATCATGGTAACACGGCTGTTGGTTTGGTATTTTCATTCTGGTAAAAACAAATTGTCATGACATTTAACTACGATTATCTTTCATATTGGTCTGAAGCCGATATGCATTTCGACTGCTAATAACAAAGAAACGTAACCCGGCCTTTCCTAGCATTCAATGTAGGCGCAAAGATTGACATGCTTTTATGCGGCTAAAAGGTTTTTATGAACACTTCGAGTTTAATGCCCTATTTTAGATTATGTTACCGTCGATATGTACAACGTTAATAACTAAAGTACAAGTTCAATATATTCAAATTATATATCTGAATTTCGATATTGAATTTTGATCTTTATTACTTATCAGGTGGTCAAAGTTTTGGGTGACTATTCCATCTTTCAGGGGGGCTTGCTGAACCTTAAAGAAATTCTGTAACATTTCATGCGAAATAGAAAAAGATACAATTCCATCGACACACAAGTACATAATATACGATAGCGCTAGCAAGCATAAAGAACATATACCATAGCGCAAACGCACACATACAAACTACACCATAGCATCAATACACATACTGCTGGCTAAACATTTAAACATTGCTGAAAGCGAGGGTAGCACAGTGCGGTTGTTTTTCTACGTTTACACTCTTAGCAGTGGAAAGTTAGGGAACCTCGGTGCCCCTTGCATATATTTGTGACCATTATGAAACTGTTTAAAGATCATTTCTTATATGAAGAATATTCGTACGATGTTAATGCTTGAAAAAACTAGAGGCATCACAACGATGCTTATGCTGTGTTGTTGGTGTCTTGTTAATTAACACTTGTTTCATTGGGCTGTAAATCTAGGATAATGAGCGGCTAGTCTAATGTTACCCCAAACCGTCAGCAGTACCTGCTACTACTTTACTCGATAGATTACACCCGTAAGACGGTGAAAGGTTAAAGTATATTGAATGTGATTTCGAACAGAACTGACCGTTCAAAAGTGCGATTTAAACCTAAGTCATTTAACATGGGGTTTAATTAATGGTAGGCAACTGGTTTAACTGAAATGCGTCACAAAAATAGAAATAAGATTCCCACTGAATGAACCTTTTGCTGGTATCTTCAGCTCAAAACTACTTGACGGTCACCCTCAGATCCCCTGCAGGACAGTAAAGGCATCAGCAGGTATGGAAGGAGAACAATAAGTATATCTTAAAGCCGTTTACCCTTATCAAAGGCATCGTTACTTACCATGATGAAAGAAAGAAAAACCGGAACAGGAACTGGATGTGGAAACGAATGCATCCTATCAAGCTGCGACACCGACAGATAATCAGGCCATGGCTTCAAGAAACATATTAACTTAGATATTTATCGTTCAGTTTAATCCCCCCCCCCCCAAAAAAAAACATAGTTGCCATAGGCAAGGGGAAATAATAACTTCATCTAACGAACTTTTGTGAAACCGGGGCGAGGTAAACTGTTATCTACCACTAGTAGATTCATTGAGGTGATTATGGCAACTGTGATTTCATTCTAGTACCAATTACAAATCTCTAACCTAATAATAGAGGGCCTCAGAACTTGAAACAGACAATCACTGGATATAGATACCGTGATAATATTGAAATTGACAATGGACGATTTGGACAAGAGAGAAACAACCGACCCGAATTAAGGCATACAAGGCAAATCCCTCATCCGATTTAGACTACGGTTCGTTTGAATGATCGACAGACTGACAAACGAGTAGCCGATTATGGTCGAAAAGCAAATGAGGGTACGACCAACCGTGACATTAGAGCGGTGAAAGTTCCAGAAGGTGAGTGGAACTCAAAAAGGGGCAAGACGGTGATGAAAAGCATTTTAATTTTTAGAAGTCTGCGGATCTAAAAACAAGAGTCATGTCAAGCTGAAACGAAATTTGTTATTTCACATTTAAACATTAGATATAGAACTGCGCGCTGAATTTTTTTTTCTTTATTGCAATCTTTTCCAAAACCAGTCATTTTTATTATGTACCTTTAAAAAGGATTATAGTGGTATTCGTGACGCTGTATACTCCAGAAGTGTAATGAATCAAATGTGCATTTTAATGTGCATTTTAATTTTGAGCATTCTCTTTCAACAATGATGCATTGGTAATTATTAAAATCAAATAAAATGTTTTATAGTCGGAACATGTGTCTTATAGGGAAATATTCTATATATTTGTGCAGACAGACAGACAGACAGACATATTCTTCATTTCCTCCGTATAGAGATTACATGTCTTACATGAGTGAACTGTTATAATAATTAACTAGTTTCAATTATAGAAAAAATGGTATATAAATGTCATATTGTTATGTGATATTTAACTACACCACCCCTTATTGTCCAGCAATGAGATATCTTCGGTAGTGACGTACATCTTTGTGCTATGTATAGCTCCATGTGTTAGATAACGCTCATTAGAGTACCTTGCTATTTCATTTTTACCGTCCCAACTATCGTATTTATTTCGGTATTATCCCCATTTTGTGAAACTAAAAGTAACAGTAAAAGATTTAAAGATCCGTGTACCATTGTCAAAAATTGTAACCTTGCAGTGGTTTCTTTGTTGTTTTGTTGTCAATTTCCTGATTTTCATTTTTTTCATTTGAAGCTATTTTTCCGACATGAAGATAGCTTTGACAAATGATTTAGGGAATGTAATTTATAATTTTAAAAAACGTTTATGAAAAAAGCAAAAAGAAATGATAAAAAACAAAATCAACAACAGTATTCTGAGTGTTGAATTGCAATGAGGCAAAACAAGGATTCGAACCCTGGACCTCCGATCATCGCTGTAAAAACTAGAGTCGAATCTTGTAGTGGTTCGCCTACAGTGAAACAGGATTTCCTATCTTGGTATATTCATATACTATAATTTATTCAAACAATGACGTATCTGGACTACCACATTTTAAAGGGCAACACATATCTCTCACCTTTAGACACAAAACGGCACTTTATATGTAATTGATTGTATATGTTTGAGATTTTATGAATATATTCATTGTTTTAAATTATTTTTTCGTTGGCGTTTTAGCTCTTGTTGGGTACGTCACAGACATTGTTGAGAATAATAAAGACAGGCGATTCAACGTAGGAATCCAGTATACGTTAAGGGTATGTATGAACTATTATAATTATTAAAAAGGATCCTTAGCAATAATAATAATAATATACAACATTTGATATAGCGCCCTATCTAGCTAAACTAAGCTACTCTAAATCGCTTTACTGTACATTGCTATATAATGTTATATAATCAATACAATTAGCTTATACATTAATCAATACAATTTTGAGGAATTCGCTTGAGCTGACTTATCAGGCGCTAATTACTTGTCCTATGCCACCTGGCTAATATATCCCTATGTGTGTAGGCCTGCGTGTGTGCTGGAGATGCATTGTGTCCAGTTTGTAGTGGGACCGTGCTTCCAACGGTATCATTTACAGTGCCACCTCACTAGAATGCAACGGCACAGATTACGCAACATCCAACACAGGCCATTGTATACTCCACATGGGTTGGATGTTGCTGTACGAGGGCAGGAGACAAGCACTTTCTCTTAATATTCCATGCGTACGACGACTTCGGGGATCGATTACCGGCCGCCTGCGTGGAAGGCTTGAGTGTTAACCACTCGACCAATCCGCCCATTATGGATGGAATGATTTAATAAATAATTTAAAAAATAAATGAATGTCAATGTGCAGTATCCCCGGGTTTAGTAGTTCATTAGTAAGCAAAAACCTCTCGAATAACAAGTTTTCAAAATTGAACAGAAACCCTGGGCTTGGCAAGTTTATAATATAACAGAAAGAATTGGTTTAGCAAGTTTTTTAGTGATCAGATACCCCGGGCTGTGAAGTGTACAAGTGAACAGAAACCCCTGACTTATCAAGTTAATATTTGAACAGAAACCCCTGGCTTACAAAGTTTATAAGTGAATATAACTCTTTGGCTTGACAAGTTTATAATTGAACAGAAACCTTTGGGTTTAGCAGGATTAAAGGGG
>NW_018408858.1:457795-466345 GCF_002113885.1 Mizuhopecten yessoensis | reverse complement strand
GGGGGGACACTTCAGTGTCACCAGAGACCCTTCTGAGAGTTTTGTAAGTGAACAGAAACCGTGACTAGGTAGCTTAAAAGGTCAACATAACGCCACTGTTATGAATTTCTTTTGCTAGACTCTGGAGAACGAATCAACTGTTTATTGTCAAAATTAATTAAACTGTGACATTCCGCAATCAATGAAAGAACAAAGAAGGAAGAGTATTTAATAGTGAGTTAATTTTTACATGTTACGATTGATTCACTTCTTCAGAGCCTCCTTTTTATCCAATGGGATGAAAGGGCTTGAATGATGCTTTTGAGAAAAGAAAACAGTGACTAATAAGCCATGATAGCTAGGCTTTGCCTATCAGGCCATTGTTAACGTTGACGGTCACTACAACATTGGTAGCTAAATACGTCAGTTACCTAGTAAACCAGTGCATTTTTGCTTTTACCTGATTGACCTTTCCATCTGACATTAATCTTTGTTTAAGTTCCCCGGAGGCTATACTGACAAGACACACCTAGAATTGATATCACACAAAGGGCCTACTTTGTGCGAGCTCAGCTTAGTAACGGGGGAGTACTACATGATAACAGGTATGTCAGTGTGAAATAATGCAATAAGATTACATACTGTGACATTGATCAACTTTGCAAAGTTTGAGAGCTTTAAAAGTATAATGCTTTGATCATTCGTTCCTGCTCAGGAGTTTGGAGTATAAGGCGGGTAATTCTTTGACAGGGGGTCAATTTTCCAACAGGGCAAAGCCGTTGATAATTATTTTTGGTGTTGTAATATATACACTAAGAGATATGTGTGTAACCATAATAAATTATGAATTATTTAATCGATAATGATATGTCAAAGACGGGATAAATTGAAAATGTTTACGTTTTATATCAGATTTATGCCATATTCATGAACTAAAACTAAACAAGGTTTAAAACATGTTATTTAACCGGTTTTATCTATCAGCCAAATTTCGTTTTGGTTCGCATGTGAAAACATTGGTTTTAATTTGTGTTACGATAACGTAAAGATGTATCCATACCTAGACTGAAATGCAGGTTTCAGTACATTAATCGTAGTGGTCTCGGCGGCACGTAGAATTCCGCCAAGGAAAGGTTTGTCAATTCGAATACCTATGCCATGTCAAAATATATTTTTTATTGAGCATGAATATTATTTTATTGCATATATACACTTTTTTCATCGAACATATTCTTTTTTTCTTGCACATCTACAATTATTGAAAACAAATATAAATTATTGCACATATATTTACAATTTTTAAATACATATATAAATCATATATCTTTACAATTATTGAACACAAAAATATAATTTCGAACATTAATATAAAGTTATTGAATATTGCAACGTTTGACACGCCATCAATACCTAACATGTTCTATTTTTTTTAAAACCCATGTCGCAATTATTCTACCAAAGATCAACATACCATTTATTTGTTTGATTTGTATAATTGGCAAGCTGCCAAGCTCCTAACGCTTATGGTATGCTCGAATAGGATGGATAATTAGAAAATGAAATGGCATTCATAATCACCGATAGTGTTTTATACGTTTAAAGGGTCCATGTAGGATACTGTATGAGTTCCAAATATGTGCCAGGTCAAAAAAAAGAAAAGTCTGTTTCTTTCTCGGAGGCAATATTTTAGAATCAATTTTGAACTAACAAATGACAAATGCAATAACTGCAAGGAGAATGCTTACAATTCACTGAGAATTACGTCCCCATTGATGTATTTGTACTGAGAACATTCCTAATGTTTGAGTAGAAAGAGAGTATTGTTTTGGAAGTTGCATCAAAAGGATACTATTCTATAACATCTGGTGTTTGTAAAACCACTTAACCACTGTATTATTAGTTTAACCTGTTGATAATGAATAAAGAGTCAATGGTTTAGTAATCGTGTACGTGTACAAATATTATGTATACATTTCAAATTACGCTCGTCTTCAGTATATCACAACTCTGTTATCAGAGAAACGGTTAATTGTATCAAACCAAGGCGACATAGGTGAAGTAGATATAAGTACAGCCGTTTGACGTTAGGAATTGGGTTGTAATTACTGAATTATTTTCTCTTTGGAATGTTTATGCCAATAGCTGGCGCTAGGTGCGGGAATGACATTTTAATTGTACTGATTCAAGAGACAAGTTATATTCCAATTTTTTTTTCTCTTCAAAATAGGATATGTGAACAGTGACAATGAGTACCTAGTGAATTCCTGTATGTGGACAGAAAATTTTGAATCGATGACGTCCAGCAGGTATAACGGCCTTCTTGGAAACTACGATTGCAGCTGCTATGTAAGATATTTATATCTTAAGATACGCTTAAGTGAACGGTTTTGTTTTTGTTTTTGTATGTATGACAGCTCTAAAATGTTATTTTCTCTGCGAAACAAGTTGACTAAAGAAATGGAAGAGGGCGGGATAGTGTTTCTAGTTAAACGTTTAGTTTGGTACGCTAATCAACATGCAGACACAATGCTCGCTTCCGGTTGTACTGGACGATCAAATGACAGACTGAGGCGCCTCGATTATACATTTCCATAAGTTACTCTATCTCAAGGAAGATGCTCATTGGATATGAGAGCAGTGCTAAAGGTATATCACAAAAACAGTTGCTTAGTGGCACGAGGGCAGTGTATCATTAGGGAGATGTTTAGTAGGCACGAGGGCAGTGTAACATAAGGGAGATTTTTAGGAGGCACGAGGGCAGTGTATCATAAGGGAGATATTTAGTAGGCACGAGGGCAGTGTATCATAAGGGAGATGTTTAGTGGCACGCGGAGAGTGTAGTTTAAGGGCAATATTTAGTAGGCCCGAGGGCAGTGTAACATAAGGCATATGTTTAGTAGGCACGAGGGCAGTGTAGCATAAGGGAGATTTTTAGGAGGCAGGAGGGCAGTGTATCATAAGGGAGATATTTAGTAGGCACGAGGGCAGTGTATCATAGGGGAAATGTTTAGTGGCACGAGGGGAGTGTAGTTTAAGGGAAATATTTAGTAGGCCCGAGGGCAGTGTAACATAAGGCATATGTTTAGTAGGCACGAGGGCAGTGTAGCATAAGGGAGATTTTTAGGAGGCAGGAGGGCAGTGTATCATAAGGGAGATATTAAGTAGGCACGAGGGCAGTGTATCATAAGGGAAATGTTTAGTAGGCACGAGGGCAGTGTATAATAAGGGAGATGTTTAGTAGGCACGAGGGCAGGGTATCATAAGGGAGATGTTTAGTTGGCACGAGGGCAGTGTATCATAAGGGAAATGTTTAGTAGGCACGAGGGCAGTGTATAATAAGGGAGATGTTTAGTAGGCACGAGGGCAGTGTATCATAAGGGAGATGTTTAGTTGGCACAAGGGGAGTGTAAACGTGTTACAAAATAGTTGTTTCGTGGGCTGTTGGCTCGAGTACAGCGTATTACAAAGGAGTTGTTTAGTGGGCTAGCGGACAGTGTGTTACACAGGAATTATTTAGTAAACTCGAGGACAACGTTTTACAAAGGAGTTGTTTAGTAGGCTCGAGAACAGCGTATCACAAAGGAGTTATTTAGTAGGCTCGAGAACAGCGTATCACAAAGGAGTTGGTTAGTAGGCTCGAGAACAGCGTACTACAAAGGAGTTGTTTAGTGGGCTGGAGGACTGCGTATTACAAAGGAGTTGTTTAGTAGGCTCGAGAACAGCGTATTACAAAGGAGTTGTTTAGTAGGCTCGAGAACAGCGTATTACAAAGGAGTTATTTAGTGGGCTCGAGAACAGTGTATCACAAAGTAGTTGTTTAGTAGGCTCGAGGACAGCGTTTTCCAAAGACGTTATTTAATTGGCTCAATGACGTTTATCTGTCCGACTTTCGTCAACTTTGAAGGTTACACAGGGTAAGATATGTCAAAAACGTCAAACGACTTTTTCCAAAGAACCAAAAGGCCTAGACCCATGATACTTGGTTGATAGCTTTGAAGAAAGGAACCTGATAAAGTCCTCTAGTGGACTCGAGGACAGCGTATTACAAAGGATTGTTCAGTGAGCTTGTGGACAATATCATTATAATTGGGCGAAAAGATAACAGGTGTTCAGTGTTCAATTAGCAAGGGAACACTATTGTGGTATGACAAAGTTTGCCTAGTGGAACAAACAGCAATTTTACCACAAAGGATTAATAAGTATACAATATGATGCTGCTTTAAATAGTTCTGTAGATTTATTTGTAACTCATTTCATTTCAGATCAACGAGACTTGGGGATTAATTCCACCAAAGGCAACAGCCCGTGACATTTGTAACTATGACAAAACAACTTCTTGTGAGCATGCAGCATGCATGAGAGGAGAGGACGACACGTGTGAATGGCTACTAAACTGTGAAGAAGCCACTTCTGATTTCTTCAAAGATTTGAAAAGAAAAACCAAGAAGGAACTGGATAACATTTTGTAATTTTATCTTAAGCTTCATTACATTGTAATTTCCGAATCTAACTAAATTTTCCTTAATGCAGTTGACTGTTGTTGCGTATTTTTCCCCCCAAGAATAATAAAACGAAGGAAAAGACACTATTCCTGCAAAGCAGTCTCCGATGAAATAGTATTAAGCTTTAACACACAAAGCAGTCTCCGATGAAATAGTAGTAAGCTTTAACACACAAAGCAGTCTCCGATGAAATAGTAGTAAGCTTTAACACACAAAGCAGTCTCCGATGAAATAGTAGTAAGCTTTAACACACAAAGCAGTCTCCGATGAAATAGTAGTAAGCTTTAACACACAAAGCAGTCTCCGATGAAATAGTAGTAAGCTTTAACACACAAAGCAGTCTCCGATGAAATAGTAGTAAGCTTTAACACACAAAGCAGTCTCCGATGAAATAGTAGTAAGCTTTAACACACAAAGCAGTCTCCGATGAAATAGTAGTAAGCTTTAACACACAAAGCAGTCTCCGATGAAATAGTAGTAAGCTTTAACACACAAAGCAGTCTCCGATGAAATAGTAGTAAGCTTTAACACACAAAGCAGTCTCCGATGAAATAGTAGTAAGCTTTAACACACAAAGCAGTCTCCGATGAAATAGTAGTAAGCTTTAACACACAAAGCAGTCTCCGATGAAATAGTAGTAAGCTTTAACACACAAAGCAGTCTCCGATGAAATAGTAGTAAGCTTTAACACACAAAGCAGTCTCCGATGAAATAGTAGTAAGCTTTAACACACAAAGCAGTCTCCGATGAAATAGTAGTAAGCTTTAACACACAAAGCAGTCTCCGATGAAATAGTAGTAAGCTTTAACACACAAAGCAGTCTCCGATGAAATAGTAGTAAGCTTTAACACACAAAGCAGTCTCCGATGAAATAGTAGTAAGCTTTAACACACAAAGCAGTCTCCGATGAAATAGTAGTAAGCTTTAACACACAAAGCAGTCTCCGATGAAATAGTAGTAAGCTTTAACACACAAAGCAGTCTCCGATGAAATAGTAGTAAGCTTTAACACACAAAGCAGTCTCCGATGAAATAGTAGTAAGCTTTAACACACAAAGCAGTCTCCGATGAAATAGTAGTAAGCTTTAACACACAAAGCAGTCTCCGATGAAATAGTAGTAAGCTTTAACACACAAAGCAGTCTCCGATGAAATAGTAGTAAGCTTTAACACACAAAGCAGTCTCCGATGAAATAGTAGTAAGCTTTAACACACAAAGCAGTCTCCGATGAAATAGTAGTAAGCTTTAACACACAAAGCAGTCTCCGATGAAATAGTAGTAAGCTTTAACACACAAAGCAGTCTCCGATGAAATAGTAGTAAGCTTTAACACACAAAGCAGTCTCCGATGAAATAGTAGTAAGCTTTAACACACAAAGCAGTCTCCGATGAAATAGTAGTAAGCTTTAACACACAACGTAGACTCCAACGAAACATTATGTAGCTTTATTTCGCACACAAAGCAGTCTCCGATGAAATAGTATTAAGCTTTAACACACAACGCAGACTCCAACGAAACATTATGTAGCTTTATTTCGCACACCTAGCAGACTCCGAAAATAGCTTTATTTAAATCACAAAAAGAAGCCCAATCTCTTGTTAAATGTATGTAACCTTCAAAGATGGCTAGATGTATAGGTATAAAAAAAGAGGCCAATGAGCATCCGTCTAGAGTGTGGAGGTCCCGTTCTGGCTGTGCATTTTTCCCTCTCCTGTTACAAGTACGTAGAGCAACGATTTTCCTATGATCATTTTCTAAACGTCTTGTCAAAATTATTTTTTCCCTGCAACAAAATGTCAATAAAAGAAAAACCTAAGGATCCTCAGGATCAAATTAAGATTTTCTGTTATTTCTCCTACCGGACCTCATTCTCTTATACAAAGATGAATCTCCTTTAGGTAAAGGACTCTCCAAAATGAACTTAATTGTCTTAACCTGTACTCAATGAGTATGATTTAACAATTTACCTTTTTCATCCCCCATTACACCCTTCCCCTATGCCCCCAGAATGGTCACACCCATCTCTGATACAATGTGTCCCTTTAACCAATGTATGCTCCAGGCCAGATTCCGGTTCAGATTATTTTACCTGAAATCAAAAAGAAGGATTTAATATATGTACCTATGTTTCCAGAGTGGGGTCCCGCCCTTAACCCCTAGAGGTGATAGCTTGTTGGTCATCGAACTTCATTCGGCTTTTAGGGGGAGGGATTTTGTTCTAATTGGAAGAATATGAGAATAGTTTTTTCTATGATTTTGGGGGTTACAATTTCGAAATGTCATATAAAGCCCTACACCAGTCTAACCATTTAACTTTTACTGAGTGTGAAGAAGTGTTTTGAAGCTTTTGATATGTATGCATTTGATCCCTGCGGACTTCAAAATAGGTCATAATAAGTTTTATCCTCAGACTTTATCAGGTCCCTTTCTTCATAGCTATCATCCAGGTATCATGGGTCTGTGCCTTTTGGTTCTTCAGAAGAAGTCATTTGACATTTTTGACATATCTTACCCTGTGTAACCTTCAAAGTTGACAAAATTAAATTTATTTAAAACACATTTACCATATAGGTCAGAAAGATGAAATTCTTTTTATTTACAAAGAGGAATAGGGTATATTAGATCTCGCTGTCCAATTTGTGCAGGTTCAATAAGCTCAGCAAAACAGGAAATTTTCCAAATTGTAGCCGGTCAAAACGCATGGTTACTGAGCTTATTCCGATCATTGGTAGAAAAGAAAAATACTCATTCATGCCCAGGAGTGCAGGACATGGAAATGCCAACCACAGCTTTTTTAAATTAGACAAAACTCTCGGCAAGCCTAGGATTTACAAAATTGGAAT
The DNA here is from genome assembly GCF_002113885.1 of Mizuhopecten yessoensis. NCBI lineage: Eukaryota > Metazoa > Mollusca > Bivalvia > Pectinida > Pectinidae > Mizuhopecten > Mizuhopecten yessoensis. Next base: position 459,022 of record NW_018408858.1, on the reverse strand, counting down.
ACTACTGGGATGGATTTCCCTATTCTTAACCATAGGAATGAAAAAGTCCTAAAAATATGAGTCCCCATCAAACATTTTTTAGGATGACAATATGTATTGTGTGAGCGTACACATCTGCATGCTGATGTATTCTTCCGAAAAAACGAACTTGTTACCTAATCCTTCTTATAATGAAAACATAGTATTGGGACAAGGTTCCGAAGTTTTACCTTCTTCGTTTTCGCTCTAGGATGTATAATTTAGTTAGTGTATTTAGCAAAACATGTCCACCATGGCATATTGTCTAGTCGTAGGGCAATGCATTTTCCCTACCGCGTAATATTGTCTAGTAATGATACATTAAATCCACTTAAACTTCTAGTCGCGAAATGTGAATGGGCGGATTGGTCGAGCGGTTAACACTTCGGCCTTCCACGCATGGAATATTAGAGAAAGCGCTTTTCTCCTGCCCAAACAACTCCAACAACCCAGGTGGATAATAAAATGGTCTGGGGTGGATGTTGCGGTATCTGTGATGTAGCATTCAAGTGAGGTGGCACTATAAAAGATGCCGTTGGAAGCACGGTCCCACTACAAACAGAACACAATACATCTCCAGCATACACGCAGGCATACACACAAAGGGAAATACTTGCCAGTTGGCATTGGACTAGTAGTTAGCGCCTGATAAGAAAGCTCCTGCGAATTCTTCAAAATTGTATATCCTAATTATATTAATTGTATATATATGTACTGTAAAGCGCTTGAGAGTGGCTTATGTAAGCTAGATAGGGCGCTATATCAAATGTTTTATATTATTACATTATTATACAATACGTATCCTTTCTGTGACACACTTTCTGGTCACGATACAATACGTATCCCTATTGTGACACATCGTCTAGTCACGATACAATACGTATGCCTACTATGACACATTGTCTAGTCACGATACAATACGTTTCCCTACTATGACACATTGTCTAGTCACGATACAATACGTATATCTACTATGACACAGTGTCTAGTCACGATACAATACGTATATCTACTATGAGACATTGTCTAGTCACGATACATACGTATATCTACTATGATACATTGTCTAGTCACGATATATACGTATATATACTATGACACAGTGTCTAGTCACGATATATACGTATATCTACTATGATACATTGTCTAGTCACGATATATACGTATATCTACTATGACACAGTGTCTAGTCACGATATATACGTATAT